>NC_135339.1:14026391-14359430 GCF_023851605.1 Tamandua tetradactyla | reverse complement strand
TTACTCTGGTTACCAGCCACTCCACGTGAAAGCTGGGTATATCATAGAGACTTCCTACAACTGACTGGATTCCTGTGTCGTATGCCTGAAATTCGTGTTGAGCCTCCAAAAGGAGCTGGTTTTTCTTAAGCAACTGATACAGAGAAGAAAAGATTTTTCAGTTCAAGTGACATGTTCCACATCCGTGGAATCTCATTTTGCTTCCAAATGAGAAGCAGTTTTCTATGTTCAAATCCCAGTTTTGTCATTCACTATCTCTGTTTACACGGTCAGGTTACTTAGCCTCTATGTGTCTCAGGTTCCTTATCTGTAAAAGGAAACTGTGAAATAATGCTTCTGTCATGTGACTTAGAAAGCCATGGGGGAATAACGAACACCTCCCCTTTCAAGCTGTACACATTGAGAGCTTACCTTGTGCCCGTTAGTGTTTGCTGTACGTGGCTTCCATGCCTGATGGAGCAGGATGTTTACCAGCAACCCTGGCTCTTGCCCACAACACTACGCCTAGTTGTGACAAACAAACATTTCTCCAGAAATTTCCATGTGGGGCAATCACTCATATAGAGGCCACACCACTACCACAGCATCAAAGAGTGCAAATGCATTTTTATTGCTTCTCTGTGTGTTATGGAAGAAAGAAATTATGGAGGATCACACGGGAACTGTCAGGGATAAGGTTTGGAGCTGACATGCGTGCCGGGAATGCTCACATTCGTCAGGGATATCTTGGAATTTGTAGTTTTCTGAAGCACCAAGGAGGAACACAAAACCGAGGAGAAAGTTTCTTTTGCCACAATCTGCCTTTCTGGACATCAATACCATCTTCTTCCCACCACACATCGAACATACTCTCTGAACGTTCAAAGGAGAGCCATTCAAAGTTACAGTACTTGGTGTACTCCACTGAGGTCTAGGTTCTCTAGGTGATACTCTTTATGCTGCATTAGCTATGGAAATGCCTAGTAATAATCCAGTGGGTAAAAGCTGGGGATGCTGATAAACATCCTACAATGCTCAGCACTGCCATGAACAGCAAAGGATGAGCCAGCCCAACAATGCCAAGGTTGAGGGACTCTGCTTTCTTTTGAATTCCAGTGACCTCAGGAGTTCAAAAGAAGATTATTTGCATTCCACCCTATTTCTAGCCATAGGTAGTAGTGGCAACATTTAGAAAGCACAAGAATTGGAAATGCAGATGAATCACTGTTTTATGGAACAGTGGAGAAGCTAGGGGAAACTACCTTATTTAGATTCTCATATTTTTTTCCACTCTTGCCCACCGTTCTTTCTGGTTCCATGATACGACTTCTGGGAAACTCTGGCTTCTCTATCCTCTTCTCTGACACATCTAAAGTGTTCATTGCTGGGTGTGCCAACCTCAGAGGCTGCACAGTCTTCCTCGACTGATTCTTTCCTGAGGGTTGTTTAAAGGATCACAGAATAGTCACAAGCATCTTAAGACCAGATTCTTGGATTCTTTGGCAAAGTAATCCCCTCAATAACTCATAGAGTTCTATCTATTCACTTCATTAGTTATATGTACCAATAATCACACTCATTTTTTTCAACAGTAATTCTCAAATATGCTTAATATAATTGCTTCTTTTCTTCCATGTCTCCCTGTTTCACTGCATGTTTAAAACTTTTTGGAATTGGAAATTATTTGGCTTGGGAAGGCCAAGTCTTTATTCTAATCTTTAATATCGCAAAAATTTGAAAATTCAAAAAGCAATGAAAGAAAAATTCAATTCTTTGATAAAGATCACACACACACACATATATGTATCCACATGGATTATTAGAAAATTACGGATTGAATTGGTGAGACAACAAATGTCCATGCTGCAGACTGTAATTGAAAATGCCAAAGTTAAGTAAGAATAAGGCATCAATTAGGATGATTAGGAAGGTTTCAGTGGTCTAGAAACAATTTGCAGAATATTTAGTAGATGCAAGTATGATGTGTCATGATTGAAAGAAGATTTTTAAATGGCTAAATTGAATCACAATTTCTGAAAATTAATAAGCAAAGGTAATAATAACAATGCTATGTGTTCAACAATGCTCATTATCCTGGGATGTGATGGAACGGGAACTGATATATTTGAAGTTCATTTTTATGGTAAAGAAAAAAACAGTTTGAAAAAAGATAAAGTCTGGCAGTTATCGAGATGATCTCCTAGAAAATGAACAACAGGTACATTTGTTGTGCTATTTGTTATGCAGGGATTGGTGGGTTGGTGGACAGTTACCCTTAAGTGATTCTCTCGAATCATGTATAATGTAGGGCCAGTTTTGCCTTATATTGTTGGCTCTTATAAATCCTATTTTGCCACGAACCATGACTTTTGCAAAATACAATAAAATAAACGATCAAAGTATGAAATAAAACATGCATAGATAAAAAACCATTCTTACTATTATATAAAAGACAGAATATTACTGTCAGTTTGCTGTAACTGTTTCTAAATGCTCATTCCCCTTTTCTGTGCTGATTTTCTTGTGAACCAGGAACAGTTTTTTCAGACTGGTCTTGGTCTGTGGCCTGCAGTGCTTTAGGAAACTTCTAGGGTTTGGTGGTATTTATTGTTCTCAGAGTCTGTTTTGCTAAATGTGGGTCTGCTCTATTCCCTTTTTTTGTGTGTAAGGAAGCTGTTTTTTTTTTTTTTTAACTTTTCTGATATATATTTCTTCTAAATGCAGATAATGAACCACCTGGACTTTCAGTGAAAAACACTCTCTTATTATGGTAGCTGATGGAGCCAAAAGACGTTTGTTAATTGAAGTTGCTGAGCCATAATTCTATAGCACAGTCCTGGAAGGCAATGGTGAGTATGTCCTTGACCTATTTTTGTCCACTACCAGAACATTCTATATCGACTTCCTTACGTAGTATAGGAGCATCATAACCCAGGAATGTGGCACATTAGCTGTCACTAAAAATGACCTTCAAATAAATAAAGCAATACTAGGAATGAAAGAGAGGATATTGCTACCTTCTTTGCAAAGATTAGAATCATTATAAGGAAATAATAGGAGCAACTCTACATATGTATTTTGTCAACTTAGATGAAATGAAAAAATTTCTTGAAAACCACAAACTGCCAAATCTCATCTATAATTTAAATAATGAACCTGAGTTGTCCTAAAAGTATAGAATAAATTGAATTTGTAGTAAAAACTTACCAAACAGAAACCTCCAGACTGAGGAAAATAATAATTCCAGAAAATTTCTTCCTGAAAAGAGAAGATTGGATATTCCACAACTCATTTCATGAGGCCTCCATTACCCATATACCAAAACTAAAGGACAGCAGAAGAAAAAAACATACAAGCCAATATCGTAAACCCAATATTGCAAAACATCAAAAATAATTCCAGTAATATATAAAAGATCAAGGAATGATTATTCCAGGAATACAAGGCTGCTTCTATAATTCAAAAATCAACCCATGTAATCCTCCTTATTAAAAGTCGAAAGAAGAATAAATACATGATCATTTCAATTACTTCAGAAAACTAGTTCATAGTTAGCTCATCAAACTATGAATAAAAGGGAACTTGGTCCATTTGAAAAAATATATGGTGTCAAAAACATGTACAGCTGATATCATAATGAATGGTGAAGGACTGAACATTCCTTCTGCTGAGACTAGAAACACAGCAACAATGACATTTTTAAAATTCCTACTCAGCATTGCAGTAGAAAACCTTGCTGGTGCAATAAGAGAAGGAAGAGAATTCAAAGGCAAGCAGATTGAAAAGGAAGAAATAAAACCATTCCTAATTAGCATGACTGCCTATGGAAAAAGTCCCCAGAAATCTACAAATTCTTTGAGCTAATAAATGTATAGAGTCTATATACTGAACACTATAATATTCTAATAGAGGGCAATTGTAATAAAAGCTCAGATAAATGGAAAGATATACTGTATTTACATGTTGGAAGATTCAACATAATAAAGGTATCTATTCTCCCCAAATTGTGATATATATATATTTAATGGAGTTCCAGTAAAATTCCAAGCACAATTTTTGTACATGTGAATAATCATATACTAAAATTTATGTTAAAAAGCCATGGAATTAGAATAGCCAAAAACATTTTTGAAAAGAAGAATTAAGTTGGAGGAATCATACTACCTGATTTTAAGATTTACTAAAGCTACAGTAATAAGGTCAGTATGGTTTGATGAATGGATAGATAAAATATAGATCCCAGAAATAAACTGATACAAATATGGCTAATTATTTTTGACAAAGGTATGAAGACAATGATGGAGAAAGGATATTCTTTTTAACAAATGGTATAAGAACAATTGAATATTACATGCAAAAGAAGTATTTTAATCTAGACCTAAATCAAGCACCTCATATAAAAATTAACTCAAAATGGATCCTATATCAAAGTGTGAAACAAAACTATAAAAAAACTGTAAGAAAACATGGAAGAAAATCTTCATAACTTGGAGTTAGGCAAAGTTCTCAAATATGACACCAAAATAAGAATCCATAAAGAAAAAAAAATGATACATTTGACTTCCCTAAATTTTAAAACTTTTCATCTGCAAAAGGCAGTTAAGAGAATGACAAGCCAAGCAATAGACAGGTAGAAATTACTTGCAAATCACCTATCTGACAAAGGACTAATTTTCAGTATATGTATGAAGACATAATGATTTCAGGTATAAAGAACTACTAAAATTCAGCAATAATAAAACAAACAATTCAAGGAAAAATTAGTCAAAAGAATTGGGTCCTTAGCTTAAGATGAAATTGATGGCAAATAGCACAAAAATATATTCAGTCATTTATCATTAGAAAGTGAAATTAAAACATGAAACACCACTACATATCAGAATTGCTAAAATAAAAACCTTGAAATGCAGTGTTGGTGAAGATACAAATAAATTGACATACCACTCTAGAAAACATTTTGGCAGTTTCTTAAAATTTTAAAAATACTTAGTATACAACCTGGCAATCCCATTCCTAGGTAATTTACCCAAGAGAAATGAAAATAAAAATTCATGCAAAGACCTATTTATGAATATGTATACCAACACTATCCATAATGGTCCAAAGCTGTAATAATCTTCAATAGATGAATGGGTAAACACACTTTGGTACAGCCCAACAGTTTATTACCCAGCAACAAACAATATGAAACTACAATACACTGAACAACTTGGATGAATCTCAAATGCATTTTGAATGGAAGCGCCAGTTGCAAAAGGTAACATACTGTGTGTTACCAATTGTGTCTCAAATATACAAAATATGGTAATAGAGGATAGATCAGAGCTTGCCATAGGTTAAGATACTGAGGAGACTGACTACTAAGAGTTGTCACAAAAGAGGTTTTTTGGGGTGATGAAAAATGTATATCCTGTTGTGGTTATGGTTGTGGTTATACAAGATATACAGTATCTAATATCTGCTACTATGGAACCATGGTACACTTGCAATATTTGAGTCACAACATCCCCCGATATTAGAGGCATTCCACAACAGAGTGCCCCTTTGAAAGTCTGGAAGGGCTAACAACATACATATTTTCTGAGTTTTTTAGTGTCTTTTACAAACAGAAAGTTCTTCAGGCAATATCTGCTATTTAAGGCCAAAAGATGAGCTTGGTAAGTGCCCTCTGCAGGAATAAACAGGCCTGAAAATTTTGTGTTAGATAATGTGGTGGTGAGTGTCATCTAGACAACTTGTAATTTGATCCACGACATTGATTTATATTTCAGCCCAAAGCCATTTGGGAAAAACATTTAAATCTCCAGAGGGGATTTGGAGGGTTGATTGGGAAGTAGAACCTTGGTAAGCTTGGCCTTTTGGCTTTCTCAAACCACATTACATATTTCTCTAACATAATAAATACTGACCTTTTTGACAGTGTACAGTCAGGCTCATCTAGAAGCATCTTATTAAAAAGGATCAGAATTTAATACAGCAGGATTTCTTTTCCAAATTACATACCGCCTGATTGCTAATCGGTCCCAAGTGTTAGCCAGCAATGTATTGAAATTGAAAAAATCTATGCCAGCTTTAAAAAATAAAATGCAGTCAACATGTTAAAGCCCATATTTTAGAATACTTAATTTTTAATGTTCTGACTGCGTATCATTTCAAGCTAATAAAAATTCCTATTGTTTTTAAGAAATATTATTTCATTACTGCTGTAAAATTAACATGTGTTTATTATAAAATTAAACATTAAAGAAAACTTCAAAGGGCAAAGAATCATCTCATCCCAGTTATCAGCACTGCGTATATTATATGCAGTCACCACAAAAGACTAAACCCAACTTTGAAATAGTTCAAACTGGGTTCAGGAAATCTGGCCACACTAAGGGTCTGCATGAGATAGCAGCTCCTAGAGATAAGGAACTCATTAAGCAGGTTTGCATTTAAGTAGTTGAGTCACAGTTTCTTAATAATACATAAGAATCAAACTTCAGGAAAAGTAAATCAGCTTTGCCTCTGTTCCAGTTTGCCAGGCTGCTATGAGAAATACCACCTAATGGGTTGGCTTAAACAATGGAAACTTTTAATTTATGGTTTTGAGGCTAAGAAAAGGATAAACTGAGGCATCAGCAGGGAGCTACTTTTTCTCCAAAGTCTAACATTCTGTTGCTGGCTGCTGGTTAACTAAGGATTTCTTGGCTTGATGCCTCCCTCAGGTCACATGGCAATGTTCTCTCCTTTCTTTTCCGGGTTCCATCTGACGTTTGGCTTCCACTCCTTCCTGAGAATTTATCCCACTGACTTTCTGCTTCCAGCTCCTTCCTATGACTTTTTCTCATTAGGTCCGAATTTCTTCTGCTTATAAAGGACTCCAGAAATCTGGATTAAGATTTGACCTCATTCAATGGAGCCACACCTTAACTAAAAGTAGTATCTTCAAGAGGTCCTATTTACAACAGGGCTTTATACATATATATATATATATATATATATATATATATATGTATATCTATCTATCTATCTATCTATCTATCTATCTATCTATCTATCTATATAGCACATGGTTTGTGCCTTCGAGAAGGATATAAAGCTGATCTTTTAGAGTGATAAATAGCCCCATTAATGTTGGGTAGGAGGTCCAGCAGTTTCTGAAATAGGTAAATTCACTGCCCCTGAGGAGAATAGGGTGGAACACAGAGAGAACACTGCTACTTCTAGAATATGATCAACAGGTGACTTATATAGGCATCGTCTATATCTTTGCTAAAGAATGTAGGATCTCTACTGTAGGTGAAGTGGAACCATTGAAAGATATTTTCCAGGATGGTAGTACGAACTGATTTGTATTTCAGCAAAGTTCTATATGTCGAAGCGGGGGTGCCAGGGATGGAGATAACACTTCCAAGGCTTGTGCCACAGTCAATACATACCAAAATAAAGAATGTCTGAACTCAGTCAGTGGTGATAAAGAAAGAGAGGAGGGATAGATACAAGCACTGTTAAGAGAGTGACCACCTGTGGTCTGTATTTCTGCAGCTCCTCCAGAGGATCTTCAATCCTTTTTCCATATTGTCTTCACAGTGAGGGCTGTAAGAGATATCATTCAAGATGCTCCTGCTTGTTTCAACAACCAAAACACCTGAAGAGCAGGGCACAGTTGCAGGTGCTTACCTTCATGAGTCAGAATAAGTTCCTGGTGACCTTTCTGAAAGAAAAAGTTTTCTTATGCACAGCTGAAATTAACTTAGTAATTCAATGGCAGTGAACATTTTGAAAGAGTGGATACACATATATATTCACATACACATACATGCATGCATGCATACATCAATGCAATTTCTGTGTTTATAAACACATATACCTGCTTTTTTTTTTTACTTTTTTGTTTAACTTTTTTATTGTATAGTATAACATATATACAAAACAAAGAAATAAAAAAGCAATTGTTTTCAAAGCACTCTTCAACAAGTAATTACAAGAGAAATCCCAGAGTTTCTCATGGGCTACCATACGATCCTCTCATATTTTTCCTTCTAGATGCTCCAGAATACAGGAGGTTAGAATTGACATGGATTGTAATTTCACAATTTTAGGCTTTTACTTCTAGCTGCTCTAAAATATTGGAGACTAAAAGAGCTATCAATTTAATGATTCAGCATTCATATCCATTTGTTAAATCCTGTCTCTGTATAACTCCACTATCACCTTTGATCTTTCCATACCTCACTTTATGGGCGCTTGGGCTATGGCCATTCTAAATTTTTCATATTAGAAGGGTCTGTCATTAATATGGGGTAGGGAGATGGAACTATCTGATATTCTGGAGAGGGTGGGTTAGGATTCAGGATTTATCTGGACCAAGGACCTATCTGGAGGCTGTAGGTTTCTGGAAAGTTACTTTAGTGCGTGAACCTTTGTGGAATCTTATATATTGCCCTAGGTGTTCTTTAGGATTTGCTGGAATGGTCCTGGTTGGGGGCTGGCAGTTCATGAGAGGTAGCAAGGTCTACCTGAAGCTTGCATGAGGTCAACCTCCAGAGTAGCCTCTCGACTCTATTTGAACTCTCTCGGCCACTGATACTTTAGCTTTCTTTTCCCCCTTTTGGTCAGAATGGAATTGTTGATCCCACGGTGCCAGGTCTGGAGTCAACCCTGGGAGTCACCTTCCATGTTGCCAGGGAGACTTTCACCCCTGGATGTCATGTCCCATGTAGGGGGGAGGGCAATGTTTTCACTGGCAGAGTTGGGCATAGAGAGACTTCAATCTTGTTCATCTTCAATATAGTAATACTATTTATAGGCCCACTAGAGAACCACCTTTACTTCTATGTATTCCCTTACATTGGAGTTCAATCTCTTTAGCTAATGGTTCACCCATCTCTAACTTCTATGTATCACTAAGTACCCTATATTCTGTATTATAAGCCTCTGATTATACCTTTATGCTGGTCATAAAAGTGAAATCATAGAGTAGCTGTACTTTTGTGTCTGACTAATTTCACTCAGCATTACGGCCTCAAGGCTCATCCATCCTGTCATGCCTCAGGACATCATTTTGTCTTATGGCTGCATACTATTCCATCATATGTATATAACACATTTTGTTGATCCACTCATCTGTTGATGGGCATTTGGTTTGTTTCCATCTTTTGGCAATTGTGAATAATGCTGCTATGAACATCAGTGTGCAAATGTCTGTTTGTGTCGTTGCTTTCAGCTCTTCTGGGTATATACCAAGTGGTGCTATTGCTGGGTCATAGGGCAACTCAGTATTTAGTTTTCTAAGGAACCACCAAATAGTATTCCAGAGTGGCTGCACCATTATGCATTCCCACAAGCTGTGAATAAGTGTCCCAATTTCTCCACATCCTCTCCAACATTTATAGTTTACTGTTTGTTTAATAGCAGCCATTCTTATAGGTGTGAGGTGGTATCTCATTGTAGTCTCGATCTGCATTTCCCTTATAACCAATGAAAATGAGCATCTCTTCATGTGCTTTTGAGTCACCTGTATTTGCTCTTCAGAAAAATGCCTATTCATATCTTCAGCCCATTTTATAATTGGATTGTTTGTTCTTTTGTTGTTGAGTTGTATGATTTCTTTGTACATACAGGAAACCACACCTTTGTCTGATATGTGATTTTCAAATATTTTCTCCCATTGAGTTGACTGCCTGTTCACCTTTTTGACAAAGGCTTTTGAAGTACAGAAGCATTTGATTCTGAGGAGTTCCCATTTATCTATTTTTTTCTTTTGTTGCTTGTTCTTTGGGTGTAAAGTTTAGGAAGATACCTCCTATTACTAAGTCTTGAAGATGTTTCCCTACATTTCCTTCTAGAATTTTTATGGTGCTAGTTTTTGTATTTAGGTGTTTGATCCACTTTGAGAAATTTTTGCTTAGAGTGTAAGATAGGAGTCCTCTTTCATTCTCTTGGCTATTGATAATCAGTTCTCCCGAGCCCAATAATTGAAAAGAATATTTTGCCCCAGTTCAGAGGATTTGGGGACCTTGTCAAAAATCAGTTGACCATAGATTTGGTGGTCTATTTCTGCACTCTCGATTTGATTCCATTGGTCAGTGCTTCTGTCTTTATGCCAGTACCATGCTACTTTGCCCACTGTGGCTTTATAATAGGTTTTAAAGTCAGAGAGTGTTAATCCTCTTACTTCTTTCTTCTTTATTTGGATGTTTTTAATACCTGCTTATTTTTTGTATCAAGTAGAATTATCAAATATATTTGAGTATATTCACACAAGGGAATGCTATAAGCAATGAAAAAGATTAAACCACAAATATAGATTAACAACATGGATGGATCTCTGTGTCTCACACACATAATTTTGCACGTAGAAAGCAGAAATAGATGAACAAAAACCTTACTTACTGTATGATTCCATTTATAAGATTCCGAACAGAGAAAACTAATTTATGATGATAGAAGTTTGAAGAGTCTTTATCTTTGGGGATGTACTGACAGAGGAGGCCCCAAGGAACACTATGGGACCCCAAAAATGTTGTAGCTCTAGATCTGTGTGGTGCTTACCCAAGTGGACATGTGTGAGTCATCATCTGGCTGTATATTTAGGATGTGTACACTTATTGTCTCTAGCTCAGTAAAAAATAGCCTTTGCTGTTTTTCTCTGAATACAAAGAGGAAATGTGTTAAGGTAATGGAGAAAATAAAAACCAATCACAAGCAAACTTACTGTGACCCCAGAAAGAGAGAAGTAAATGATTCAATGTTATATATTACCAAATAAGGATCATTTTACACATATAATCTTCTATTGTTCTTCTTGATATTAAAATTCTATATAATTAAACTTCTATGTAAACATAATTTAATGTCTATAGATTATCACAATGCATATAATTATCTAAAAACCTTCTCCCTATTAATAAACACCTAAAATACTGAGTTAGGTTAAATCATGTACCACGGGTTAGAGAGTGGGGGTGGGGTAAGGGAAACATGTTCTCAATCTTAATCCATTCCTGCAGTCCCATTGTAAATAGGACCTTTTGAAGATGCTATTTTTAGTTAAAGTGTGGCCTAACTGAATGACATTGGTCTTATTTCTATTACAGGAGGCTCTATGAAGTGAAAGCAATATGGATAGAGCTAAGATTAATACTCAGGGATCTTTCCAGGTGCATCATAATACCAGCCTAATATAAATTATTAATTCATTTCAATGGCTGTAAATTGAAAGCTTCTTATGATCAGGAACTAGATATATTTATTTGATTTATACTACCCTATAAATCTGCATTTGAGGCTGAAAAACTCAGTAAACTTAATTTTTTGTTCCTTGAGATATCTGTCTCAGTATCAGAAAATAAATACTTTACTAAGGTTATGCAATTCCTCTTAGTTCCCCTAGAAAAAAGTCTTCTAAATACACATAAGTAAAATTAACAGGCAAAAGCTCTTCTGGTACAACATTCTGGGAGGGCAGTTTGATGGTACAGTATGTAGAGAGAGCTCTAGAAATGTTCACAAAGTTGGGTTCAGTAGTTCCACTTCCAGAATCCATTTTGTGTATATGAACAAGACAATATAAGGATACAGAAGTTTATTTTTCTTCTGGAAGCGTACATTAGAAACTACCTATACTCTCCCCCTTCATTTGGTTCTCTAAATTAGGTAGCATTTTATTTACTTCCACCCATCCCAGTTATTTAAATATTGACATCTTTACCATTATCGTGTCTGCTTGACGACAAGCTTTCTTTAAGTTATCTAGATCCTGTTGACCTAAGCTATAGATCATATTTGAGCCTGATTGTCAAGGTCCTCAGCAATTTGCTACAACCTGCTTTGTATTAAACCCCATAGCCCTATAACACCTGTTTCCTGTCAGCTTGCCTCTCTGTCATTTCTGAACACACTTCGCATGCCTTTATTTCCTGGAGCTGTTATTCAAGCTGCTGGAACTCTGATTGCCTCCACTTTCCCTTCATTCTTATTCATATATTCTAGAGCAAACTCAAAGGATTTTTTCTCACCAAACAGAAGCCTTCACCAATCAACATCATCCTCATGCTGGGTGAAATTAACATTCCCATATTCGCTGATGGTTATGCTAGAAAATCAAATTCAACAGCACATTAAAAGAATTGTGCACCATGATCAAGTGGGTTTTATCCTAGGTATGCAAGTATGGGTCAACACAAGAAAATCAATTAGTGCAATATGCCACATTAACAGTGAAGGGGAAAAACCACATGTTCATCTCAATTGATGCAGAAAAGGTATTTGACAAAATATACCATATTTTCTCGATAAAAATACTTAGAAAAATTGGAATAGAAGGAAAATCCTTCCACATGATAAAGGTCATATATGAAAAACCCATTGCTAACATCATACTCAATAATGAAGAACTAAAATCTTTTCCTTTAAGAGCTGGAACAAGTCAAGGATGCCCACTGTCACCACTTGTTCTAATTTGCTAGCTGCCAGAATGCAACACACCAGAGATGGGTTGGCTTTTAATAAAAGGGGATTTATTTCATTAGTTCTTCAGAGGAAGGGCACCTAACTTTCAATTGAGGTTCTTTCTTATGTGGTAAGGCACAGGGTGATCTCTGCTGGCCTTCTCTCCAGGTCCCTGGGTTTTAACAACTTTCCCAGGGGTGACATCTTTCTGCATCTCCAAAGGCCTAGACTGAGCTGCGAGTGCTGAGATGAGGTATGCTGAGCTGCTTGGGCTGTGCTGTGCTGAGCTCCCTCATTTAAGCACCAGCCAATTAAGTCAAATGTCATTCATTGCAGCAGGCACGCCTCCTAGCTGACTGAAGATGTAATGAGCAACAGATGAGGTTCACATACCATTGGCTCATGTCTGCAGCAACAAACCTAGATACGTTCATGTGGCCAAGTTGACAACTGAATCTAACTACCACACCACTCTTATTCAACATTGTACTGAAAGTTCTAGCCAGAAGAGTTAGGCAAACAAAAGGCATCCAAATTGCAAAAGGAGAATTAAAATTTCCACTTTTTGCAGATGACATGATCCCATTGACAGTCCAGGGGAATATACAACAAAGCTAATAGAGTTAATAAATTAAATCAGTGAAGTAGCAGTAAACAAGATCAACACACAAAAATCAGTAGTGCTTCTATAAACTAGAAATAAGCAAGCTGAGGAGGAAATCAAGAAAAAAAATCTATTTATAACAGCAACTAAAAGAATCAAATATCTTGGAATAAATTGAACAAAGATGTAAGGGAATTTTGCACAGAAAACTACAAAACTTCACCAAAAGTAGTAAAAGAAGTTATAAATAAGTGGAAGGACATTCCATGCTCATGGATTGGAAGATTAACTATTGTTAAGATGTCAACCCCTCCGAGAATTATTTACAGATTCAATGCAATCTCAATCAGTATTCCAGTAGCCTACATCGCAGAAATGGAAAAGACAATTATCAAATTTATTTGTAAGAGTAATGGGCCCTGAATAGCCAAAAATTTTTTAAGAAAGAAGAGTGAAGTTGGAGGAGTCAGTCTTCCTGACTTAAAACTTATTACAAGGCTACAGTTGTCAAAACAGTGTGGCACTGGCACAAGGATAGATATATACACAAATGAAATAGAATGGACAATTCAGAAATAGACCTTCACATATAGCCAATTATTTTTGACAAGGCAGCCAAATCCACTCATTTGGGAAAGAACAGCTTCAACAAACGTTTTTGAGAGAACCGGATGTCCATATGCCATAAACAAAAAGGAACTCAAAATGGATCAAAGACCTAAATATAAGTCAGTATAAAACTCTGGGAAGAAAGAATAGGGAAGCATCTTCAGGTTCTTGTGTAACAAAGTGTCTTAGAGTTTATACCCAAAGCACAAGTAACAAAGGGAGAAATAGATAAATGGGGCCTCCTCAAAATTAAAAACATTTGCCTCAAAGGATTTTATTACAAAAGTGAAAAGACAGCCTACTCAATGGGAGAAAATATTTAGAAACCTAAGAGTTTAGTATCTAGAATATAGAGAGAAATCCTACAACTCAACAAAAAAAAAGACATCCCAATTTAACAACGTGAAAAGAGTTGAACAGATATTTCTCCAGAAGATATACAATGGCTGATAAGCACATGAAAAGATGGTGAACATCTTTATGGTGGTTAATAGTACAGTTTTAATATTCTTTCATCAATTGTTACAAAGACTCCACACTAATGTAAACTAGCTATAGGGAAATGTAAATCAAAACCACAATGAGATTCCACTCACATCTACTAGAATAGCTACTAGTTAAAAAAGAAAAAAAAGAAAACTACAAGTGTCGGAGAGGATGTGGAGAAATAGGAAGCTCTTTCATTGTTGGTGGAAATATAAAATGGAGCAGCTACTGTAGGAGACAGTTTGGCAGATCCACAGAAAGCTAAATATAGAATTATCATATGACCCAGCAATCTCTCTACTAAATATATACCCAAAAGAATCGAAAACAGGGACTCAAACAAATGTATAAACACCAATGTTCATAGTGGCATAATTTACAAGTGCCAAAAGATAGAAGCATCCTGGGTGGGCTACAGTGGTTCAGCAGGCAGAGTTCTAGCCTATCATACCAGAGATCTGGGTTTGATTTCTGGTGCCTGCCCATGCAAAAAAAAAAAAAAAAAGAAAAAAAAGAAAGAGGTAGAAGCAGCCCAAGTGTCCATCAGCTGATGAATGGATAAACAAAATGTGGCATATGCATACAATGGAATATTATTCAGCTGTGAAAGGAATGAAGTCTTCATACATGCAAAAAGATGGATGATTATTGAAGACATTATGCTGAATGATATAAGCCAGATCCAAAAGAACAAATATTGTATGATCTCACTGATATGAAATAATTACCATAAGTAAGCTTACAGAGTTAGAATCTAGAGTATATGTTACAAGGGGCTGTGTTATGGGTAGGGAATGGGGAGTCAAAGCTTAGTACAAAATTTCTACTTAGATCAATTGCAAAGTTTCGGCAATGGATGGTGGTAATGGAAGCATAATAGTGTGATTGCAATTATATATGAGAATGTGGTTATTGTGGGCATTTTTATTTCATATATATGTTATTAGAATAAAAATTAAAGGATTAAACATAGGGCTGTAAAATACAGTGAACCCTAGTGTAAGAGTAAAATTATATAAATTTTCTTTCATGAATTATAACAAATGTACCACATTAATGCAAGATGTTAAAAATAGGGTGGCATATGGGAAAAATATATACTCTAATGTAAACCATGGGCTATAGTTAATAGTACAGTTTTAATATTCTTTCATCAATTGTTACAAAGACTCCATACTAATGTAAAGTGTTAATAGTAGGGAAGGTAAATGGAACCACTGTCTTTTTGCCATGATTTTTCTGTAAACCTGTAACTTCTCTAATTAATTTTTATTCAAAAAGGGTCTTCCAACATGTTAAGCAAAATCTTCAGGTTATTACTGAAAATCAGCCAGCATACCAACAACAAGGAAAATCACAATATTAATGGAAAAGATACTCAACTGATACCAATACTGAGACTAATGTTGAAATTATCTGACAAGGATTTTAAAGAAGCAAGCATAAAATGTTTTAACCATTAACTTAAAATCATCTAGAAACAAATGGAATAAAAGAACTTCTTTACTAGTTTGAATTTCCTAACTGCTAAACAAATACCATACAATAGGGTTGGTCAACAACAGGAAATTTATTGGCTCATGATTTCAAAAGCTAGATTTGCTTCCTCCCAGGACCAGTATTTTCAGGCTGGCTGATAATCTTTGGGGTTCCTTGGTTTTTCTGCTACATGGCAATGAACCTGGCAATGTCTCCTCCTTTATTCCCTGTCCCAACAATTTTCCATTGACATCCAGTTTTCTCTTCGCCCCATGGCTTCTTTTTCAGTTTCCAATTTCCTTTACTTACATGGTCTTCAGCCATATTGGATTAATGTTCATTCTCATTCAGCTAGGGCACACCTTAACTAATAATAGATTCAAAGTTTCTATTTGCAAATGAATTCATACCCACAGTACCAGAGTTGCAACCTGAATATGCCTTTTGTGGGGAGCATGACTCAATTCCCAACAGTCTTTGAAGAGCATCTATGAAAACCTACAGCTAACTTCAGACTTAATGGTGAAAAACTGAATTCCTTCCTTTAAAATTGGGAACAAGTAAGAATGCCAACTCTCACCACTCTTACTTGTAGAAGTTCTGAAGTTCCAAGCTCTACAATTAAAAAAAAAAAGAAATAGCAGACATATTGGAACGGCAAAAACAAACAAACAAAAACCAGCTGCCTCTATTTGTAGATAATATGATTGTCTATGTTGAAAACCCCGAGGGATTTCCAAAAAAAAAAAAAAAAAAATCAAATGCATTTTTGATTTCCACAAAAATAGGCAACAATTAAGTAAGTTTGGTAAAGTTGCAGGACACAAAATCAACATGCAAAAATCAATTGCATTTCTAGATAGTAATAAAAAAATGGAAAGCAAAATCAATTGTAATTGTTCCAAGTAAAATAATATACTTAGGCATTGTATACAACATTTTACAGGATCTATATTAGAAAATCATAAAGTGCTGATGACAGAAATCAAAGAAGACCTATACACTTGAACGGATATACCAAGTCCATGAATTGGATGACTCAACATAGTAAGGGTATCAATTCTCCTTAAATTGATCTTTTGTTTTAAAATAATTCCTAACAAAAACTCATCATGCTTCTTGCAGAAAAAGACAAGTTTTTTTAAAAGTTCACATGGAAAGGCAAAAAAGAAAAAAAAAGCAATTAGCCAAACAATGTTGAAAAATAAGAATAAAATGGGAGGGATCACTTTTCTCAATGTTCAGGCTTAATATATACTTGCACTAATCAAGACAATGATGTAAAACTGGTGGAGCAATAGAAACATAAATTAACAGAAACATAAATTAATGAACAGAAATAGATTTAAAAAAATATGCCAAGCTCATTTGTGCAACGGTACAAAAGCAATGCAATGGGTGAATTATAGGCTTGCTAATAAATGGTGCTAGAACAATTGGAAATTAATCAAGAAAAAAAGGATTTTCCCCTTAACATAATACCTTCCACAATAAATAAGTAAAAATGGGTCATAAATTAAACCTAAAGGTAAAACTATAAAACTTCTAGTAAAATAACTTAGTCAAAAATCTTTGGGAAAAAGACTATACAAATAGATGTTGGATTTGATACCAAAAGCATGATCCGTAAGGGGAAAAAGTTGATTAATTGTATCTCATCAAAATCAAAAGACTTTAGTTCTTTTATTTCAAAAGAATTTCAAAAGAATTTTACTCAGTTAAGAAGATATAAAGATAATCTAAGATTGAGAGAATACATTTTCAAATCATATTTCAGACAAAGTCCTTGTATTCAGAGTATATAAAGAATTAAAACTTAACCCTACAAATCACACATTAAAAAATGGACAAAAGACATGCATGGACAATTCATTTAAGAGGATGTACAGATGATAAATAAAAAGGAGAAAAGATATTCAACTTCCTTAGCTGTTAGAGAAATACAAATTAAAACCAAAATGAGAGCTATCACAACACACCATCAGAATGTTTAAAGTCAAGACTAGTGATAATTCTAAATGCTGGCAAGGATAGAAGAATCTGGATCACTCATTCATTGGTATTGGACATGTAAAATTGTCCAACCACTAGGAAGACAGTCTGGATATGCCTTTCAAAGTGAAATTTGGGCTTACCATATAACCCAACCATTGCACTCTTGGGCATTGTGCTGGTTTGAAGATGTTATGTACCCCCCCAAAATGCCACTGTTTTTCAATCCTTGCCTGTGGGTGCAGATCTATTATGAATGGGACCTTTTGATTAGATTGTTTCAATTGAGATGTGACCCACCCAATTCTCAATCCTTCACTGAAGACTTTTATGAGAGGATAAAAGACAGAATAAGCCAAAGAGAGATTAGGGAGAAAAACTTCAGAGAATATAAGAGATGATTTACAGAAACTCAGTGAGGAGGCTGCTGGAACCTGAAACTGAAAGCAATTGAAACCCAGAAAAGAGGGAGCAGCAGATGTCTCTGTGTGCCTTCCCATGTGACAAAGGTGTCCTGGATGGCAGCAGTCTGTCTTCAGAGTTCAGGTATCATCCTGGTGATGCCTTAATTGAGACATTTTCATGCCCTTAGAACTATAAAATAAGTTAATAATTCCTCATTGTAAAAGTCAACCCATTTCTGGTATATTGTATTCTGGCAGCTTTAACAAATCAAAACAGGCATTTAGCACAGAAAAATGAAGCCCTATTTTCATCCAGAAATTTGTACCTGAATGTTCATTGCAGTTTTTTTGTTTGTTTGTTTGTTTTGTTTTTTGTGATAGCCCAACACTGAAAGCTACCTAAGTGCTGTTCAATGGGTGGATAAACTAAGGTACGTCTGTTCTATGTACTACTTACTATTCATGAATAAAAAATAATGGACTATTCATACACACAAAAACTTGAATGAATTTCAGAGAAATTGTGTGGCATGAAAAAGAAAGCCAATATTATAAGTATGCATACTGTGTGAATCCCTTTATCTGAAATAACATAATTGCTGAGATGAAGAACTGAACAGTTACCAGGTATTAGGGATGGGGCAGGAGGGGATGGGTGTTGCTATAAAGGGGTAACCAGATGGAATTTTGGGATGATATACAGAGGAGTATCTTGACTGTGGTGGCTATCATACAATACCACGTGTGATAAAACTTCATAAAGTTTTACATACATACAGTACATGTGTAACTGGCAAAATTCAAACGAGCACTATGGATTATCCATTGCAAATGTCTTGGTTTATATATTTTAGTTGCGAAAATTGTTAACGTTGGGGTAGGTTGAGTGATGGCTACATAGACTGTCACTGCACACTTCTTTGCAATCTTCTGTGATCCCATAATTACTTCATAATAATAACAATTTTTAAAGCACCATATATTCCTATAGAAAATATTTGGTATTAGTCTTTTAGCTTTTACCTAATGTAGTGTACTTGAACCTGTCATCTAAGTCATGTTTCCAGTTCTAAACTCATGATAGACTAGATGACATAGAATGCCCCTGATCCTAACAATTCTTATTCAGGATTCATTCAACAAAGATGGGGACACTATCACCACACTTTAGTTATGTAGGTGCCAGGCTGAATACAGTAAAGAGGCTGTATAGAGTTAAGTTTACGATCTCAAGTTTTAATAGGACAGAGCTAGGGCAGTGTGCTGGTTTGAAAGGATGTATGTACCCTAGGAAAGCCATGTTTTAATCCTAATCCCATTTTATAAATCCAGCCGTTTCTTCTAATCCCTATTCAGCATTATATGTTTGAAACCATAATTAGATCATATCCCTGGAGATGTGATTTGATCAAGAGTGGTTGTTAAACTGGATTAGGTGGAGTAGTATCTCCTCCCATTTGGGTGAGTCTTGATTAGTTACTGAAGTCTTATAAAAGAGGGAACTTTATGCAGCATGAGAGAGATTCAGAGAGAGCAGAGAATGCTGCAGTACCATGAAGCAGAGAGTCCACCAACCAGCTCTTTGGAGATGAAAAAGGAAAACATCTCCCGGGAGCTTTATGAAACAGGAAGCCAGGAGAGAAAGTAGCAGATGATGCCATGCTCGCCATGTGCCCTTCCAGCTGGGAAAGAAACCATGACTGTGCTCACCATGTGCCTTCTCCCTTGAGAGAGAAACCCTGAAATTCATTGACCTTCTTGAACTAAGGTGTCTTTCCCTGGATGCCTTTGATGGGGCATTTCTATAGACTTGCTGTAATTGGGACATTTTCTTGCACTTAACTAGCAACTTATTAAATTCCCCTTTTAAAAAGCCATTTCATTCCTGGTATATTGCATTCTGGCAGCTAGCAAATAGAACGGGCAGAGAGTGAGGCTATTACTAAGACTTCAATCAGGTTATTCAACCTTTCTAAAACTCATTTCTAAAATAAAAACAATCATATCTACCTCCAAGGGTTGATATTAGGTTTAAATGAGGTAATGAACATTATAAGTTCTACATTATAAGTGCTACAAGTACTGGATAAATAGAAGTTATTTACCATTTGTATTATTTAGGTGATTGACTTTGAGTCTCCTTGCTCTGTAACCTAAAGTAGGAGTCACCATACTTTCCTTTACAGGGTCAGATAATAAATATTTTGGACTTTGTGGGACACGGGACATGCAGTCTCTGCTGCCGCTATTCAACTTTGGTATTGTACAGCAAAAGCAGCCATGGGCATTATGTAGATCAATGAGCATAGCTGCAACCCATAAAACTTTACTTATGGATACTTAATTTTTAATTTCATATAAATTTCACAGGTTGTAAAATATTATTGTTATTATTTATTTTATTATATGTATATTAGTCTTATAACTGTGTGAGAACCATGTAAAACTTCTTAGCTCACAGGGCTTAAAAAAACAAAATGATCCAGCAATACCATTGCTTGGCATCTATTCAGAGGACATCAGGGCAAGGATACAAATAGACATTTGCACACCAATGTTTATAGCAGCATTATTTGCATTTGCCAAAAGATGGAAACAGCCCAAATGTCCATCAACAGATGAGTGACTAAGCAAGCTGTGGTATATAGGTATGGTGGAATATTATACAGTTGTAAGACAGAATAAAGTCATGAAGCATGTAACAATGTGGGTAGACCTTGAGGACATTATGCTGAGTGAGATTAGCCAGAAACAAAAGGACAAATACTATATGGTCTCACTGATATGAACTAACATTAATGAATGAACTCAGAGAATTCAATTAAGAACAGAGGTCATCAGGAGACAGAAATGGGGTAGATATTGGGTAATTGGAGCTGAAGGGATACAGATTGTGCAACAGGACTGATTGTAAAAATTCAGAAACAGTTAGCACAATACTACCTGATTGTAGCACAATAATGTAAGTACATTGAATGAAGCTGAATGTGAGAAGGATAGAGGGAGGAGAGCTGAGGGGCACATATGAAACCAAAAGGAAAGATAGACAATAAAGACTGAGGTGGTATAATCTAGGAATGCCTGGAGTGTTGTGACTAAATGTACAAATAAAAAATGTTTTTCATGGGGGAAGAAAAAAGGAATGTCAGCGTTGCAGGGTAATGAAAATAGATGGTGATTTATATTTTAAAACTTCAACTTCTGTGTGAGACTAAAGCAAAAAATGTTTATCTGGTACAAAATTTATATTTTGACTAGTGCATTTCCAAATATAACTTATATGCACAGGTTATTGAACACCAGTGAGTACATGGAACCTTGAATAGGGCATGAGATTTTGTAGGTTTGTCCAATGTGATGCTCCAATAAATCCGAGAGTGATTTGAACAGTGAATAAAGAAGTATTTGCAAAGTCCCCTTGGGGGAATGGCAAGAAAGGGGGAAAATTCAACTTCCCCATTTGGAGAATTCCTGATATTCTCGCAAGCACTGGGGACTACCAAAGCAATAGGCCATGCCCTCAATCTTGGGGTTCTTTCATATGAAACCTATCCCTGCAAAGGATAGACTAAGCCTACTTAAAATTAGGCTTAAGAGTCACCCAGAGAACCTCTTTTGTTCCTGAGATGTGGCCTCTCTCTCTCAGCCAACATGGCAAGCAAACCCACTGCCCTCCCCTCTCTACATGGGACATGACTCCCAGGGGTGTAGACCTCCCTGGCAACATAGGACAGAAATTCTAGAATGAGCTGAGACTCAGCATCAAGGGATTGAGAAAATCTTCTCGACTGAAAGGGGGAGGAGAGAAATGAGACAAAATAAAGTGTCAGTGGCTGAGAAATTTCAGAGTCGAGAGGTTATCCTGGAGACTATTTTTACACATTATACAGATATCCCCTTTTTAGTCTATGGTGTGATAGAGAAGCCAGAGGCAAGTACCTGAAACTCTGGAGCTGTATTCCAGTAGCATGTTTCTTGAAGATGATTGTATAATGACATAGCTTTCGCAATGTGACTGATTATGAAAACCTTGTGTATGATGCTCCTTTTATCTACGGGATGGACAGATGGGTAAAACATATGGATTAAAAATAAATAAATAATAGGAGGAACAAATGTTAAATTGAGTAGATTAAAAAAATTTTTTTAAATGGCAGGAGGGTGGGAGACAGGCTGTGGGTGCCTAGGGGAGGACAAAAAATAGAGGCTTTTCTATATCTAAATATAGATATCTAAAGGCATAAGGCAGAAATTGCAAAAATAGAAACTTAAAGTAATCAGGGGCCAGGTTGTGGAAGGTCTTCTTTGCTATGTTAGGTTTAGGGTTTATCATGTAATAAGTGATGTGGAAGCACTACAGGGTTTCATGGTTGTCAACCGCTGTTCTAAAGAGACGGCTGTGGAGAACTTCAAAACATGAATAACCAGAAAGCTGTGATAAATATAATTTAAAAATAGCCCCTGGATTTTCTCAGAATGAACATAAAAGTTAAATTCCCAAACTAGCACTGAGTTGTGTGACAAACATCATATTTGAAAAGTCTCTACCATGAGGCTGGACTCTGAAAATCCAATTAAGCCCCTATGTAGGCACATCTGGCCCAATTAAAAATAAAGCCCTGCTTACACCTAACCCACCTCTATGACACTAACAGGTCCCTCCCTACTCCAATTAACAAGACCTTCCTTTTTTCTGTTTACAAAACTGTTGGCAATTTTTAAAGCACCATATATTCCTATAGAAAATATCAGGTTCCTTTTTTCTGTTTACAAAACTGCAGGCAAATTCCTTGGCCTCAAAGCTGGTTTTGCTTTTGCAGGTAACCAGTTTCTTTGCTGCTGCTGCATTTTTGGTGTCCTGAATTAAAAGCTGTAAATGGCAACTCGACTCAGATTTTGTCTTTCGACAGCTGTATGGTATTTTTTTAAGTGAAAAAAATATATTTTCCATGCAAAACTCCCTTTATTAGATTTAGTATGCTAAAGGAAACATTTTTTTTTTTAAATGTGCTAACAAGAAAAAGATCCAGTTAGCTAGCTGGACAATTTCAGACAGGATTTAGGAGATTTGGATATGAATGAAATCCATAAACTTAAAAAATATGAGTCTGTCCAGTTTTTCAGTAGAATGTTCTAGATTCGTAATTTGTCTGAAGACTGTTTGTACCCATCCTCTCTACTTTCACACTGGGAGGTGGTCCAGGTGTTCGAGAGGTTGCAGGCACCTGTACTTCCATGTTGCATTACATAAAGAGGAACATGTCTTCAGGCTGACTCCCAATTAGTGCTGCTAAATTTGGTCCCTTGTTTAAGGTGATAACTGACAAGTCTTTCCATTGGAAAGCTGCATATGATACCTCAGCATTGCGTGTTCTGTTCTGCAATAGATTTCTCTTCAATATTTTAGTATTTGCTGATCATCCTTGCCTTAATTATTCATTGGCTTGCAAAATGGTAATTTTTTCTACTCCTATCATTTTTTCCATATTTCTTAGTTATAGTTCTTAGGTTAAAGAACCCCTCCTCCTCTTTGAGATTCACTCCAGATCTGTAGGTTGTACAGGTATAAGTCAAAGTGGAGCTTTGTATCATGCTTCATGGCTCTCCTTGGGTCCTGCTACTTTGAAAACGAATCTATACCTTTACTTCACACAACTTCTTTGGGTATTACGATTCTGCTCTTCACAGAATTCTATTTTTCTCATCTCCTACTTTGGGATTTTGAGCAAGTCCAACCTGGGTCACATTTGAGTCATACCTGTATTCCTTCTTTAACAACTATTGCAAGTTTCCAATGTTCCATTGTTATAGGCACTAGAGACATAGCAATGAAAAGACTTGCAAAGTCTCTGCCTTCATCTTTCAGGCACACATCTGGTAAGATACATGAATAATGGAGACATAAATGTCCAAGTCCATAAAAATCTGTTGCCTTATAAAGAGAAAGCAGAACACTATTTATTATAGGGGATTGTAAACATAATTCTATTTTAGGTGGGATCACCAGAGTTGTATTCTCTAGGAGATTTTTGAATAAAGAGGAGGAGGGAGTCGTTAGGTTATTATAAAATGAACAGTGATTGCCAAATTGCTGGGACAGGGACTTTCTTAATGTGATTGAGGAACAGCAAGGCTAATGTGGCCAGAAAGAGCGAGTCAAAGAGTATATCAAGAGAGTAAGAAGTGGTTTGGTGGGGTAGGAGATGAAGTTAGGATGGGTTAATTCTGAGGACTTTGCAAGACATGGACAGTGCTTTGGATTTTTTTTTTTTTTTTTTTTTTTTTGAGTGTGGTGAAATGCCATTGGAAAGTTTTGAGCGTGGGAGTGATCTGTTTTGATTTACAGTATAAAAAATCATGTTGGCCACTGTGAAGGAAAATAGGGGAAAGGGAGATAAGTTAGGAATTAATTGTAGTAGTTAAAGTGAGAAATAAGGATGGCTGTGTAAGGGCAAATGCAAGTCTAAAAGGAAAAGTGTTTAATTTTTCCTGGTGATAAAAGGGAAACAGACTCATCCAACCTTTTTTCTAAACACATTTCCCTTAGAAGACTAGCAATTGTAAATTCTATCTCTGCCCCTTTGAGATAGAAGTAAATCTTTGTAAAAGCTAAATAATACTCCCAGCAGTTTTACAATGCAGAAATGCTTTCTTAAGAACCTGGGACAGTTGTAGAATGTCTTCCATGTGAAAGACCTGGTTTGATTTCTGGACCATGCATTCCCCCCCAAAAAAAACAAAACAAAATAAAACAAAAACCTGGGAGACTTCTCTTTGAGATGGAAGCATCAAGGGAGATACTGCCCCACTCTCCTTATCTGGATGGGAGGGTGGGAGTGTAACGGAGGTATCTGGCTCTAAGGTTGTCAAACTACCTGCTTGCCATAGATATGAAAAGTTTTATTCTTCTTCTGGCTAAAGGGAATTACTAACCCAGATGGCCACCCCAATTAGCAGGTGAATTGGGGACAAACTAAACCTAACCAATTGGTACTGTCAAGTCCTCTTATTTGATGACTAGTTGTCATCTTGAGAACATGTATGTAATGGGTTGTATCTTCCCGGCTATAGAAGAGGAGGCACTTTCTTCCTGGCTTTGCAGCCTCACTAGTGAGGCACATCACAATTTTATTGAATGCTTATTCAATAATAAAAATGTCTTCTTTCTCTTATAGCTTTATGGAGAGGTTTTCTGGATTGGCAAGAAATTTTTTACCTTTAACTATTTCCCTATGGTTTGAAATAGTTGGAAACATAAGAAATAATCATAAGAAAATAGAGTGATTATTTTTGCATTATGTGATTTTAAAAAATACTTTGTGATGAGTGTGGCTGATTTCAGAAATACACTCAGGTTCTCATATATGTTAGAAAGAAAGCCGTACCTGAAAGAGAATAAATGCTCACCAGATTGCGGAGAAGAAGAGAATTTATTCATGACCTTGCAAGAAGGGGGACCTAGCCAAAAAATGATGGCTGGTGCCCAGCAACAGAACCCACAAGCTTTGCATCCAAAGCCTAGCAGGCAGGTCCTTCCCTGTTTTTCCACTGATTGGATACTCCAAAGGTTATAGCCTATCTGAATAGTCTAATTAATTCAAATTTCCTGCTGAAGGTTCCCCCTTTTGATTATGCTTTACATTTCAGTGAATCTGGCCGTTACTTATTTAAACTTGTTTCTACCTATATAAGGATTTGGCACCAATTCTAAGCTTGCTTCAGAGGCTCTCCCCTTTCCCTGCCTATGCCATGTTGTGTGAAAGCTAAACTTAATTTTATTCTTACAAATTCCCCCCTCTTTGCTTTTGAACTCTCAGTTTTCACATTTTAGTCTTTCTTCAAACTTGGTAAGGCTTTCACATTCTTCATCATAGGGATCTTTCTCTTTAAAGGGGTACAAATTGTTTTGCCTGTATGAATAGGCATTTGCTTGGTGAAAGCAGCCTCAATGAGTCTCTGAACTTACCCTCAGGCACAAGTGCTGTGAGTACTCCAGCTACAATGATTAAAGACGTTAGCATGGATAGTGCCACCTCTTTCCATTTTCCAAACCAGCTTTCTATCCAACCCATGAGGAGTTATCAATGCCTGAATTTTCCACCATCTCTTCAGATAAGGACTTTAGGCTTTGTAAAGTTTTGGTGATAGTTCCACCTGGGGCTGTATTACTGGGCACAAATGTATAATAACTACCCCAGACCATAACACAAACGCCTCCCTTTTCAGCTAGCATCATGTCTAGGGTCACCCTATTCTCCTATGTCATTCAGCTAGTGGCATCCAATTGTTCTGCTATTCCCTTAACTACATCCTTGGCATAATTGATAAATCCTTGTTGATTAATCCAATCCACATTTTTTGTTGATGGTGGCTTACCAGAATAAGGATGGCTCAAATCCTGCAGCTACATGATTCCTAGACTTAAACTCATCTGGGGTTCCCCTTGGCACCCATATACTGTCTAAATAGACTCCAATCATCAAAGGAACCAGGTAAACTTCTTTTTCCTTGGGTTAGAACTTCCACCTCCTTTTCAAATGCCGGAGGGAATGGGATGGCAAATTGGGCCAGAGCACAGGTCTTTTTCCATTTCTTAGCTAATACTGGTAGGAAGGTATCCTTTCCATAATACCATCAAAGGTCTGTTCAGGGCATGGTTAAACTTGAAAACTTGCCAGTACTGTCCTCAGTCACATTCCACATGAGCCCATGGTCCCAACATCCTAGACCTCTCCTCCCAGTCTAAAGAGATGGGCAGAGTGATTTCCCGAACCAAGGTGAGAAGCCAATATGGCCTTGAATTTTCTGCCCCTGACTGGAGGGAAAAGAGAGGATAACATACTATAATCTTCACCAGAAAAAAGGAGTACCATGTATTTAAACTCCTTTTTGTGTTTCTCCATACCCATCAGAAAGGGCATGGCAAGAGCAGTGGGTCAGTCTGTTGTACAAGCATAACAGTTGCTTTTGTCTAGACTCTGGACTGTATATTTGATCCATCCTATCCAGGTATTTGTATCTCCATCTGTCCTGACCACCCTAACAACTTTGGGATGGTTCTGTATTGGGGAACTAACCTCTAGCTGGGTGTCCTTAAGCACTATTGAAGAGTTAATTGGAGTGGGCATTGTTGGTGTTGGGGAGAGAACTTGTATCCTGAACCTTTCTAGAGGGTCTTTTCCAGTGAGGTCTGTCCCCATTGCAGTATTCTAGTACTGCATCTCTGCTGCTGCCCCATGCTGGATATTTGTCTGCTTTCTTGATGGAAGAACAGTCATAAGATACTTATTACCATTTCCATAGAGAGAAATTGGAAAGAACACAGGGGTCACTAGACCCAAGCACTTTTGAAAAACTGCAGGGCAAACTCCATTAGATTTCAAAGTCTGAGAGTCATTTACTTTCAGGGGTTTAGAAAGTGGCAGTCCCACACTTTCCAAGGGCTTATGCAGCAGTCCGCCTCTCTCTGAATGTAACCTTGGGGGATACTGGAGAGACCATCATTTTCTCAGCCCCATCCTCTCTAAGCATTGGGGCCACACCCAGGCTCTCTGCGGTCCCCAAGGAATGTGCCCACCCTCTCGAAGTCCTGGGGCAGCACTAGTCTTCCACTGTAAGGAGGTGGAAGGCCCATCCTATGCCTTCAGAGCAAATGTACCCTCTCCACATGTTTGGGTGGGTCCACTCTCCTGATGTGAGTTTTTGTGACTCTAGACTTTGGCTTCCTTAGTTCTGCCTCTGAACTTATTTTTCCTCCAATGTTTCCCTTCTCTGTTTCTCTCAATCCCTACTGGCAGTGGCTCTCTTTATACAGATCCTGCAACACTCTCATTGGCATTCTATACAGTAGTCTCAGATCATGCCCATCAGCCAATCCCATGGGTACTATCAGGTCCCTTCCCAACAAGTTACTCCCAGCTTCTGGAATGTACAGCAGGGACTTATAATTTGGTTATCTTCCCAACAGATATTAGTATGTTTAGAAACGGGAACTTTAAATCCTTCCCCTTTTACCTGCAAAACTGTGAAGGAGCTACTAGAGAATTTGATACCCTTTGGGGTGTGGTTCACAGAAAATTGAACTGCCTTGGTGTCTACCAAAAATGTAATTTCTTCCTGATATGAGCCCACATTCAGATTTACCAAAGGCTCCTGGTGGTCTCTTGAGACAAGGAGCCTCTGACACCCCCTAATCCTCAAAATTCATCAGGGGTATTAATCTACCTCCTTTCTTTAAACTCAGGCATTCCCTTTTGAAATGAACAGGTTTCCCACAGTGATAACACCCTGCTGAGTCCTGTGCCCTCCTCACTCCCTTATCCCCTTTGGCCCAGGCTCTTTTCTCTATCTTGCCTCTGCCTATCTCCTCCCTGCTTTATTGCTAATCTCTTCTTGACCATGTGGTCAACTGTGTTCAACATGACTCTAGCTTGTTGCTTCTGCTTTTCATCTTTTCTTCTCACAAAAACTTTCTAAGACTCTCTTAATAACATTCCTAGTGGTTTATCCATCCTTCCATATATTTTCCGAATCTTTTTCTAAAAGAAAAATTATATTTAGGATAGACATAAGTTCAGACCAGTTATAGAACTGATTTTCCCTGATCTAATAAGAACTTCTGTCAGAGGGTATAGGGACTCAACAGATCTACTTTCTTTCACCGTTTTTTTCCTCAGGAGTCCCTAGAAATGGGAAATTCCATGTATCTTTCTTACACTGTTCCAACTCCTTCCTCAATTGTTGGTGAGTTGTTACAGGTAAAGCATTGGCTCTGATTTCCCCTCCAGCTCCCCAGGTATGATTCAGGTTAGTTCCATTGGACCTTCAGGGTCCAACAGTACCTATCCCCGGGGAGAAGCATAGGGTGGGGGAAGGCTCAATGAAGGGTCTCAGTCTTTCGTTTCTAAAGATATAGCCTCTGGCTCTGGGGTCTTGACCTTTACAGGATAAAGAGGGGCCCCCCTTCCCTTTAACCAACACATGACATAACCAGACTCCTCTTTAGAGAAGGGCTTCTTTTCATTAACATAAAGCACAAGGTTGGCACAGAGCCAATCCTCATCTGCCCCATATTTTCACCAGAATACATCAGGCAGCACAATGCTTTCTTTGGTCTAAATGTAACAACAATATTTAATCATTTTCTTTTTGTCCTTCCCCTTGGTCTGATCACTATCAGTCCAATGTTCCAACATCTTCCCTGTGGACTATCCAGGGGAATGTTCTCAGGGGACTCTATACCCCTTCCCTTTTTCCCCAGCCAGCCGACTGCCTCTATTACTTGGGTTTCTATCTCAGCACCGCTTTGCTTCTTCTGACTCTGGCCCTTTCCCTTTCAGGAGAAGGGAACCATGGATTGGGACTCCACACTTGCTTACTCAACTCCAGGCTCATCAGAATTCTTCCTGACCACCAAGGCAATACTTACTAGTCATTTTCTTACCTTGGTCCATACACAGAGTTGCCTGGTCACTATGAGGCAGAGTTTTCCCTTTCCCTTTTCTTCTTCATAATCGGTGGATTCAAGCCTCTGGTCTTGGGTTCTTCTGTCTATTGGAAGTGGGCCCCCAAGAGCGAAGTCTGTGACCGCTCAAATCAACAGGGCACACCTTCCTTTCATGCTCCCTAGGGATCCTCCTCTGAAGGCTGAGATCCCAGACAAGCCCCCAAAGTTGTTAGAAAGAAAGCCAGAACTGAAAGAGAACAAATGCTCATCCAATTGTAAAGAAGAAAAGAATTTATTCATGATATTGTAGGAACAGATGCCTAGCCAAAAATGATGGCTGATTCCAAGCAATAGAATGCCACAGGCTTCATACCCTAAGCCTAGCATGCAGGTCCCTCCCCTGTTTCTCTGCTGATTGGATATTCCAGAGGTTGCAGCCTATCAGGATAGTCTAACTAATTCAAATTTCCTGCCAAAAGTTTCCACTTTTGATTATGCTTTACATTTCATGGCCCTGGCTGTTACTTGTTTAAACTTGTTTCTGTTTGGCACCAGTTCTAAGCTTGTGTCAGAGGCTCTCCCTTTTCCCTGCCTGTGCCATCTTGTGTGAAAGCTAAACTTAATTTATTCTTACATATGTGCTAAATTCTTAACTTCAGGTGTTTATTAGAATTTGGCAATTTTCGTGAACATCTTCATAGGAAATACACCATTTGCTTTTGACCTTATGCCCTCTATATATGTCTCTAAATTTTTTTCATATATATATATATCCTAGATGGGATATGATAGCACATTTAATCATCATGTCTTCTTGGGTTCAAATATATATATATATGAAGTTGTAGGTTTACAGAAAAAAAATACGGAGACTATAGAGTTGCCATATACCTCCTTCCCCATTATTAACACTTGCATGTTTAAAAAATAAAGTATGGTACTTTTATTTCAATTGATGAAAGAATATTGTTAAATGGTAAATGACAGTCGATAGTTTACATTAGAATTTGAGGTTTGTGTTATATGCCCTATGTTTATTTGCTTGTTAAATTTTTATTCTGGTAACATTTATATTTCTAATATCAAATTATATATGCTTTATATGAAGTAACTGGAGTTCTCCTGTCTCCCCCAAATGCAGTAATCTTTGCAAATTGCCATCAAGCAATTAGTAGTATTAAAATAATTACACCTGCATTTGGCTAAGTTGAGGAGTAATTGCTCAATTTCAGCCATAATTAGTCACTTGGTTCTATTTTTCAGGCACAATTTCACTGTCAGGAGAAACAAACAAACAATATCTGTGGTAGTTGCTCCTTTTTGCCTACTAATGAGCCTGCCTCCTTAACATACTTTCACTTGAACACTTCAACAAAGTACTTAGAACAACCTGGGAATTTGTTGAGATGGGCACAAGGAAAATATTTCCCCACGTTAGCATGTTTTAAAATGTGATCTGCATAGCCATAGCACCTTCTTCAAATTTACATTGTGGGTAGGAAAATTTTACTGACTCCTTTGATTCCAAAAACATGAATATAATCTGTTTATAATTATCATCAAACTTGCCTATGCCTCCACATCCCCAAAACAGAGGATTACACAATTCAACAGTTGATCATTGAATATGTCTTTGATGCATGTGATATCACATACTACTTGTCAACATTGAACTTCACCTGAGTCCTATGCTCATAGAAAACAGCAGGAGTTAAGCTATCCCTCCACTCTTTTCTTCTCCAATATGCCAACCCCCACTTTGTGTTTCTGGAAGAGGCTAATTCAAAGGACCACCCAGCCCTGGAATATTCTGAGATCAAACCTATTTCCATCATTCCATGTGGTCATATGGACCATGCCTCTATAAATCCCCAAGCACCCTTCCTTTTCTTTGAGACACTGCTCATTAAAGAAAGTTCTCCCTACTGCAATAGCCTGAAATAAAATCATCTTCTTTATCGTGCATTGTATATGTCTTTCACATAACAGATTGATATCTGGTCCTAAAACTAGTGAACAAAGAGGGAACAGAAAGGTGTATTTACTTAACTGAAGGCCATTGTTTTACCATTAAAATAGAAAAATTGGTGCCTACCGATTTATATGGAATGTTAAAACTGTGAAAGGACAAATTTAATGATGACATTTAAATACATATTCACATATATTCTCTGTAGAAACATTACTATAGCTATTTTATGTAGCTATCAAAGTCAGAATTGTGGTAATAGTGGAAAGTTTCTGGTAATAGTTCAAAAGGCAGGCAGAACAAATAGTTCTAGCAAATGAAGTGTTAATTTTAAATGTTTCTATAAAGCACAAGAAAAATACAAATATTTTATAATGGAAAAACTTGACAATCATGAAAGCAACAGGAGTGATACCCAATAAAAATTTGGTAAAATTGACTAACTAAAAATTAAAACTATTCATACATATTTATTTTAAAAACATTGGAGTTAAATTAAAAGAATATATTACCTGGGAAAAATATTGCAAAAATGTAATATACAGAAGTGTCAATATCCCTTGTAAAAATAAGCCTATCTACAAGGGGAAACAATGTCCAAAAGAATAAAAGTGAAAAAAGCAATAAATTGAGGAAGGAATTTAAAAGGCTATTTAATATATTGAGCACTTCCAATGGAAATGCAAATTAAAATGATGACATATTTTTCTACCTATTAAATTGTTGATTTTTTCCCCATGGTGATATTTAGGCTTGACAGGTTGTCTCATACTTAGTATTTAAAGGAGACTAAATTACTAAAATCTGCTAATGAACATTTGTTTAGCAAATATCATGAATTTGGAAAGAGTTTTTAATATTTAAGCCACTAAAAACAATACAGATATTCCATTTTGAAGAAATAATAAAAGCTAAAGAGAAAATGTGTGTAAAATTAAGTTTTAGTACTATTTAAAATGAGAAAAAATGGAAACAAACTAAATGTCCATCAAAGGACAAAAGTAGCTAAATAAATATTAGCATACTTATCACAATATAATATATGAAGCTTCAACAATTGGGAATATGAATAATTACTATGGGAAAGTCTCAATATGCAATATTAATTGAAATGAATAAACTAAGTCTACATGTGTTTATATGTGTATCCACACACATTAAATTGTTCAGAAAAACACTTCAGAATGGCAGAGGTTTTGGTGAATTTCTTATATATTTTTACTCAATGATAAAATATAATTGTCACATAGATTCCTCAGATCTTCAAAAGCCTTTATCCTACCATTGCTGAAAAAACGTATTGATCCTGAATGTGAAGAAATGCTTGGGTCACTTTAAGAGAGCCACTCAGACCCAGTGAAAATTGAAAACATTTAATATTGGATTGAACAATTATCATTTCCTATAAGTAGGCTATATTATAGAGTGGGTCTTTGAGCATTCTTTGAAAAGTTACTAAACCAAGCCTGAGTCTAAATTTCCAGAAAACCTTCCCAGACTAACTTTTTAAAACTTAACCCTAATCTTGTTTGCTAGATTTATAATTTACCTCACTTTTTCATCATGAAATGTTGGAAGGCGTAGTGCTTGGGACACCCTTCTTTGGTTTTGGTGGAAATAGTCTTTCTTTGGGCAATTATCCTTAAATTCAGCATAATGGGCAAGAAAGGGACATAATTGTGCTTGTTAAATGTAATTCCCATTTAACCAACAAAGCAGAGTGGAGAGAGAGAGAGAGAAAAAACGTATTGCCATCCACGAGATATTTTCAGACAATCACAATAATCTGCATTACAATATTCTCTCCTATGAAAAGGAAGACCACAATACCATCCGCACACAGCAAGTTCAATGATAACCACTTGAATTTGATGCCTTAAATGTGAACATCTGTTTGTATCATTAAAGCTATCAGAGTGCTGTTAATTGCTTGTCTTTATCTATTTTTAGTATCTGTAAACATATATATTCAGGATCTAGAAAAATAATTCCCATTATTTAAGTAATTCCATTATCTAACAGTATTATGCATATTACATGTGCATGGAAGTGTTCATTTACTTCCTATACACACATATGAACATAAATAATATATAAAATTGGTCACTCATTTAACATTCCTCATCCATTTATATTATTCCACATATATGCATATTTATCTCATATATACATATATATATGAAGAAATTCATTATTTAAAATATATATATACACCACTAACATGGTAAGATAAGTATGTATTTATGTAAGCAGCAACTGGCCATTGTTATAGCTTAACTCATTAAAAACTCACTGAAGTAAATTAAAAAGGGTCTATTTCTTTCAAATATGTGCCCTTTTCCCTCATACATTTACATATACATATGATATTCATATACATATATATATACATACACATATACATAGACACAGAGAGAGTTCACTACTTTCCACACTTGAATACAGGGAGAATGTAAAACTGAAGGCTTTAAAAAATGTCTAGAAACTATTCATAAGTTTCACTTGTGTTCTAAGCCTGTGTTTACATTTCACACTGTGGAAGGTATAACATGCTTCCCATGGTAACTAGAAAATAACATCTAACAGAATAGAACACTCCAAGAGGTCTGTATCACTGGTTGTTAACTTGCAACAGCCTAGGGTAAAAACGGGAAGGAAAGCTTTGGAAAGAGTATTATAATCCAAAAAAGGGAGGAAAGAGGACTCAAGGAGTATTGGAATACAGATCTACAGTATTTGCAACTTATGGACTTTCTCTCTAGAGTTGTTACTAGCTTTACTGAGATCTTAAAAGTTAACTGTCAATCTGTCCGTTCAGCATGCATGATTATGTAGGGTGATTCTTCTGTGGAGGAGTACCCAGCAGTGACATGACTGGGATGAGCCATTATGTGGGAGTAATAAAGCAATTTTCAGGGAAGAGTGCCTGGAAAAATAACCCAAGAGGTGTCCACTGTATTAATCAGTTTGGTTTGGCAAGACACATTGCTTTATCCATGTGAGTGATGCATAAATCTAACAATCACATCACATAGAACTGACACCACATCAGTGGAATGCAAGTTCGCAAGTAGCTATTCTCTCTGAGGATGTGTCAAACAGACACTGGTTTCAAACTTCAGAATTTTGAACATCACGTCCATTGCCTCCTAGATTCTTTGTTGTTCTTCTGAAATCTAGAACAAGTGGTTCTTATAAAGATCACGAAAGTGCAATGTAGGTGTTGGTCAGAGTAAATTGACTAATCTTCCCCATCTGGATTGAAAATAATTTGAGACATAGAACAACAGAGATCAAGGTCAAAGTATAACCTTTACTACTGATGAAATATGAGCAATGGGTTTCAACATCAGCATTGTATAAAGATCTCCAGGCAAGCATCGGATAATTACAAATTCATAGGTCCTATCTAGAAAATGGGTTTCAGTTGGTATCTTTGTTTCTTAGGGCTGTCATAACAAATACCAAATGCTGGGTGGCTTAAAACAACAGGAATTTATTGTCTCACAGTTCTGGAAGCTAGAAGTCTGAATTAAAATACAAGATCACGCTTCATCTGAAGTCTGTAGGGCTTTGGCAGAGGCTTGTTGGCGATCCATGATGCAATTCAATCTCTGGCTCCATCACATGATAGGCTTTTCTCTCTATCTCTCCCACTATGTCCAATTCAACACCGTATTTAATGAGGGGCCCCCTAATCCAATTTGACCTCATTTTAGCTAAAAACATCCTCAAAGATCTATTTACAAATAGAGTTACATTCATGGGGCCAGGGTGTTTTAGTTTGCTTAAGCTGCCAGAATGCAATACACCAGAAATGGAATAGCTTTTAAATAGGGAATTTATTAAGTTGCAAGTTTATAGTTGTTAGGCCATAGAAATGCCAAACCAAGGCATCCAAAGAAAGATAACTTATTTCCAAAGAAAGGGCGCATAATGTCTGGGGTTTTTCTCACAGTTGGAAAGGATGAAGGTAATGTCTGCTAGCTTTCTCTACCGCTTCTTCAAAGAGCTTCCCTGGGGGCATTTTTTTTTCATCATCTCCAAATGTCTCTGGCTATGTGGGCTCTGAAGCTTTTTTCCAAAATGGTTCCCACTTAAAGAACTCCAGTAAGCAACTCCACCTTGAATGGGTAGAGAAACATCTCCATGGAAATAACTTAATAAAAAAGATCCCATCCAACAATATTGACAAGGATTAAAGAACATGGCTTTTCTGGGATACATAATAGTTTTCAAACTGGCATAGGATCTAAATTGTGAATTATTTCCAGGCAAGAGAATCTACTCCTGGCAAGATAGATCAGCCTCTTCCCTGATATGATGGTTCTACTTAATACTTCCTTGTCCAGAGGCTCTCTCTCACCAGCCCAAAGAAAGAAACCCTTATTCATTTATTCTACAGGTAAGTTTTTGAGCAGCTTCACTGGGTCATGGGCAGTTCTGCTATTAGAGCTAAAGAATAACGACCAAGTCAAAAATGGCCCTGATTTCCTGTGTGGAAAATAGCCAAAAAAGCAAATAAAGAGGTAAATATTTTGTGTGTCTGAGAATATGAAGAGCAAAAACTCACAGCAGTCAGACAAAGCAGTGTCTCAGGGTTTATGAAGGCAAAATTTAGGGAAGGCCATGCAGGTGGGGCCATCTTGGAGCTGATACCCGAAGGCAGACAACATGATGCAGTAAGGCACAGAACTAATTGGAGCAAAAGCAGACTAGTGGGGAAAGAACACAAAGAACAGCCTTGTCAGATGTATGGGGAAGCAGAAATAAATTACATATGGGAGTCTGGGTACTTTCAGCAAGATCCATCCTGGTGACAGAGGAGGCACTGAAACCCAGTTAGGACAAAGTGCTAAGAGTTTGCAGGAGGAGCAAATCTCAGTGAGAGATATAAATAGGTAGAAGTAGCCTCGGTGGTCATGTTGTGAGGCAGAAAACCTGTGTACTCTGATATAAATATTTAAGTGCTGGAAAGACCATAGACCTATGCTGGTCAGCATATTTTAATATATTTTTAAAAATATTAAGTCCAGTATGTATGTTTCTGGAGCTTTTGACTCCAATTATACTATTAGCTTTACTTTTTAATTTTGTCTCAACTAGATACACTTGAAACTATTAGATGGTAAAATCTACTGATCTTATCCTTTAATGTTTTTAATTTTCTCTGAAACATCTAGAAAATTTCATTTTTACATTGATAAAGTTAAACCATCTGAACTTTTTAAATTTGAAAATGGTAACCATTACACCAGCTTATTATTGAGTAAGCCATTCTTTTTTCTGCTAATTAACATGCTATATTTATATATGAATTCATTCTATTTGTTTTGAAATTTGTAGAGCACTATTTTAATTTTTATACTTTAATAATGCATTTTTTGGTATAATTTCATTATTTTTCCATGCGAGTATTCCATTATTGCAGCACCATTTGTTGAATTCTTGTTTGTTTGTTTGTTATTTTGGGGGAAGTGTATGAACCAAGAATTGAACCCGGGTCTCCCACATGGTAGGTGAGAATTCTACTGCACTACCCTCATATCCCCTAATAATGCATTTTAAATCCTCATAGGTATGTCTCATTCCCATTATTATTATTAGCTTTCAAACCGTCCTGTTTTTTTAACCATGATGATCTTCAAACATAATTCAAGTTTTAAATATATAAAACATTTTGAAGATAGACTTACATTTTTGAAATGTATTGATTGGGATTTATATTAAATAAAATAACAATGTTTTCACATGCCTTCATAATTTTTTCTTTAGTTATCTCATAAATATTATGTCTACTATTTTTAGGTAAGCAATCTGAGAGCCTTCAACTTTAATTAGGAGAGTTATTGGATTCACTTTATTGTGATTAGATGTTACTTAAATTTATATGGTGTGAAAATTTTTAATTTTTTCTTTTTGTTTCTCTTCATATAATTTTCTATACTGTTCAAATTTTACTTGTCTCTTTTTGTCCTTTCTTGCTGATTTGGAAATATATATGTGAACCTATTTTTTTCCTAGCAGGCTTAAGAATTAAAGATTGTTGACTTTACTAAGCATATGTGTATTTTCTCCCTGTTTATAGTTCCTCAAGTTTTAAATTTTTCATCACATGTTTCATCCATAAGTTTTCCTTGCTGGTTTTGAGATGTCTGTCTTAAAAATGAAAAGTCCTCTTTAATTTTAACAAAAACACAAATGAGAGTTTTTCTTATGTTTTATGCTCTTTCTTACACAGACAATTTCACATTGAGATATTCCCTCTAAATCCATATTAATATACCCATTTTATCCCTTAGCTTATATGTTTGGTACTTGTGCTCATTTGAAATTGTTATATATCCCAGAAAAGCCATGTTTTTTTTTTAATCCTAACCCTAATCCAGTTTTTTTAACTTTTGATTAGATTGAACACCCACTGAATTGTGGGTCTGGATTAAAAGATGGCTTATCTAGAACACGTAATCCTTTCAAATAGGCACAGTATCTTTCTCTGGATGCTTTGATTTGGACTGTTTATGGCCTTAGAACTGTGAACTTGTAACTTAAAAAAAAATTCCCCTCTATAAAAGCTAGTCCATTTCTGGTATATTGCATTCTGGCAGCTTTGGCAAATTAAAACAGTTCTGTTAGTCAGTTTGCCCTATTGCAAATAGAGAATGGAAAACTTACACATACTGTAATTTTATTTTGTTATTCTGTAGTTATTCTAGATGGCTATGAAGAATATAGAGGGAGACAGATACAACTGGGGAATATTCTGCTTTGCTAACATGTTTGAGAAGGCTGAGGAATTGCACCCACTTCTTTACGCCTTCATTATGAGCTGGTCATGGCAAACTTCAAGGTTTACTTGGTTGCTTGTTTGTGTTAAAAGAAGAACTGATGAGATGTGTAAGGATAAACGGGTTTACTGTTGATGTAGTAGTCAGAAACTGACCAAATTATTCCAGTTAAATTCCATGTACCATCCAAAAGTCTCCTATTAATCTCATCCCCGTCTACTTCCAATTTGTTTCTTTGTCTTTGTTCCCATGAATGCAGATCTATGGGGATTCCCTTAATTTCCCATCCACGTAAACTTGTTCTGTGTTATGGCATGTAAAGGGTTACTGCTCACACTACATTCCTGTTTATTCGTAGTTAATGTCTTCATTATTAACAATATGTATGTACCCCAGTTTTATTTTATGTTTTTACTCACTTCACAAAAAATCTGGAAATGAGCTCAAACTGCTCTGCCAAGAAGAAGCAAATCTCTTCTTTATAACTGTACTTGACATCACTGGATTCTAGGAAAGCCAGGGCATCTTCTGTTCCTTATCTACAACCCCATTAAAGTCTCCACACTTACCTTTCTGCCAAACTGAACTTAGAGTCAGCACCTCATTCATGGAAATCTCAGAAATTTACAGAGAGAGAGAACATAATTTTAATAATTAAAATTAATGCATAATTCTTGTAATGCAATTACATACCCAAAATGCTGGCTTTCCATACACATATTCCCTATAATATGCATGTTAACAGAATGGGCATGGCAGTTAAAAAAAAAAAGCAAATCCTTATTAGAACCATTATTGTCACTGAAATGTTCTTATTGCTTTCCCCATACATTTCTCATCTTCACTGTTCACCTGAAAAATATCAAGGAGAGAAATTACTTTTTGAGTTAGGATCATGGTTGATTTTGTCATGTATCTTAAACTCCCTTTCAGGAATTTTGCAAAATGAGTGTCAGCAGTTACCCTGTGAATTTGAAATTTAACTAATCAATTTCTTTTACGTGAAGAGAGAGAATATGTATAATGCTTCATCATTGCCCAGTGAAACATTTAATTTAATATCTGGATTTATATACCATTTATCTTGGGTCTGCAGCTTCACATTACTTTTTTTTATTTAATTTACTCTACTGTATATGTGTGCAGCAAATATGCATTCTCTATGGAGAATTTTAATGTCTGCAGCAGAACACAAGTGGATAGATTATGGATTTTGTCAAGTTGAGATATTGATAGTTTAGTTACCATCCTGATTCAGCATGCACTGTGAATCTCGCATGTTTAACACCACGCAAGAATATGAACCTCAAAATAGTATTCTGGGCTGAACTGGATCTATAAGCCAAAACCCAGGGCTAATACGTGGTTGGAGAGAGCTTACTTGATATATGAACTCTCAGCATCTTTTAAATGCAATTCTGAATGATGTTTTCCCATAAACCAGAAACTTAGTGAGTCAGGAAACTACAACTCTAGAAAGAAAATGAATGAAAGGATTTTGAAGCTGCTGATCACTCCCCATTGCCTACTGAATAAGATGGAGATGCCCTCCATAATCAATGCCCTTATTGTATTTGCAAGCCTAGCCTTAGCCTGACTCACAAAAAATAGCCTGTATTTCAGCCATACCTGATTACTCCTAGCTTCTCTGATACGCAGTTGCTTTCCTGGGTCTTTTTCACTAAATAAGTTATTTATAATACTTAGATACCCTTTCCCTAACAGCCCTGCTTTTCTTTTTAAGATCCAAATGAAGTACTATCTTTTCTATGAGTTGTCCCTGGCTTCTTGGACTTCCTAGCAAATTTCATGTCATTCTGCATAGCACGTTTTCTGTGTTCTTGCACCGCATTCTGCCTACCTGAATTCATCAGGTGAATTCATGTACATGTCACCCTAGATGGACTGTGAGTTCCTCAAGGACCACAGCTGTATTTAACTCATTTTCCAATTCTCAGAAACTATTGAAGAATCAGTAGTGGGCATTCAAAAATTGCTTATTATATTAGTAAGTTAAAACAGATTAATATCATACCCTGGTATGTTAATTTGATAATATTGAATAATAGCATTAAACTGCAATTGTCAAACTGAGAATCATCATATATTGAGATAGTGGTAGAAACAGTTCCCTGCTATTATTCATTTATTGCAAATTGGACAGGTCAACATTTTTCTGTATCATTGGTTCTGGGTCTTCAGTTGAGAAATTTCTGAAAAAAATTTTAAAGGTGCAGAGTTTCTTCCAAAATTGTAACCAGGGCCATTTACATACTTACTTATTTTATGGATATTTATGGAGAACCAATTAGACCCTCCACATTATATAAGGGGCTCACAATGCTAGAATGAGCAACACAGACCTGGTGCCTGTCCTCAAATAATCGAAAAATAAGCCATTGAAAAAAAGTACAATTATTATTATGATTATGTGCCTACAGAGTTATTGAATGAAATAGAGTATGGTTTGAAGAGGGAACGCATCAGTCCTCTCACATCAGTCTATAACTTTGCAGGTCATCTTCTTGCAATGTCTTGTGGTCTAGCAAATGCCTGTGCATGTGCTTCTGCACCCAAGGAACTCAGAGTCAAGAGCAGAGACTGAGCTTTCTTTTTTTTATCTTCAGTGATTAGTACAATGTCTGGCACATACTAGGTGCTCAATAAATACCTGCTAAATGAATGAATTAAAAATTTGCTTCCACATACAGAGTCAAACTTTAGATTTTACTAAAAGAAACCCTTAGCCAAAAGTTTTAAGATACAGCAGAAATTTCAGGGGTACAATTGCAAGAAATTATTATTCTCTTATAAGTCTCCCATGCTTTTTTTTTAACCATGGGATCATAATGATCATCACACTTTTCTAGTTGATGGTACTATCACTGGTCCATTGAAGACTCCTCTTGTTTCATTTGTAACCTTCTGTTTATATCTATTTCCCCATACGACTATCTCCCCATATCATGGGGGATTGTTATGTGCTCACCATACATTCTTGAATTTTAAACTATCCTTATCGAATATGTAGTCTTGTTATTATTTTCATCATTGCATTTTTATTTATACAATTATCATATATCTTATTTTGTTTCTTTTTTGTTCATATAGCACTACATTTTAAATATAAATCCATGTGGTTGACTATACATCTGATTAATTGCTGCCTACACATTTTATTTAGTCATTGCCCCATAAGGAACTCACAAGGTGTCTCCAAATCCTTTTTACCTAAATAACACTCTGAGGAGCATCCTAATATATATTGCCTTAGGGATCTATTTGAGAATTTCTTTAAAATATATATCCAGGAGTTGTAGTTTGGAGTAATAGTTTTTAATCTATATTTAACTAGACTGAAAACTTCAAATTTGCATTTCAAGTGGGCTACCAATTTGCACTTCCATTAGCACAGTGAAAGATTTACTATTTCTAAGTCCCTGGTGTCATTTGGCATTATTAGATATTACAATTTTGCCATTTGGTTTGGTCTAATGTTATATTCTATTGTTGTTTTAATTTTCATTTATTTTATCATACATGAACTTGACTCTTTAAATCCATTTAAACATAGGGTTTCTTCCCCTTTGTACTATTCTCAACTTTCATCTATTTTTTATGGGATTTCTTCTGTATTTTGAAGTGGGCTTTTCAAGAGTTCTTTTTATAGCTTTGAGCTATTACCTCTCATTAGCTTTGTCTACCCTGTGTTGACCAGAAATAATTTTGATGTTATAAAACTTTTAAGGAAAGAGGTTCTTTCCTACCTAAAGTCATAAAACTGTTATCCAACATTCCTTCTATCAAATTTATTTTTAGGCATTTCATGTTTTGATTTTAAATCTACTTGCAATCCTCTTCAGATTCAGGTATATGATTCGAGTCTACTTTTTCAGGGTAGCGAGATACTTCATCAAAACCTACTTTCTAAAGTGTCTTTTCATTCCCTATGAGTTTTTCTGCCACTTTAAGCGTATCTCTCGAATATATATTTTGGTCTTTCTCTGAGATTTCAGTCCCTTTCCATTGGTTCAGGTGTCTGTTCTTAAACTAACAATCTATTGGTTTCATTATTATAGCTTTTTTTAATCTTATAGAGATGTCCCACCACTTTGCCCATCATTTCCAAATTGATTTAGCTACTCATGTACCTTTGATATTCCATAAGAATATTAATACATATATTTTGAATGACAAAAAAATCTCAGCTGAGTATAACCCCAATAAATTAATACATTATTTCAGGAAAAATTGGCATTACTATAATGATGAGTCATCATAAACAGCATGGCTAAACTTTTTATTGTGACATTTATTTGGATTCTTGAAGAGTTTCAAGTTTTTAGCTTATCTTTTACATTGTTTAAATTAATTCCAAGATACTTTACATTTTTAGTTACTATCATGACTAGAATCATGTTTCCATTTAATTTTCTGGTGGTTTACAGCTTGTATTAGAAAATTATTATTGATTCAAGCAATTGATACACTGCCAAACTTATAGGATTCTCCAAATACCTACAGTTTCTTATCGACATATTCTGCTTCTTTTATCCTAAGTGGGTGTTCATAAATTTCTACTTCTTGCCTTTTTATCTGTATATTTTAAAATTAATTTTCTGATCTCATAACATTGGCCCAAACCTCCAAGACAATGTTAAGTAGTAATGACAATAGTATCTTTATTTGTGATGTTAAAAATTTCTATATCTATGGTTTCACCATTCTTGTCAGAAATAAGTTAGATTCTCAGCAATCTATATCTTTTTCCTTAGCCTATAAAATGATTATATTTTCTGGTCTAATTTACCATTAGGATGGATTAGGACTGTGCCTTGTAGTTAGTGGTCTTGGCCAATGTAATATTCGTGTAAGTGATATTATCATTTCCAGGCCTAACGCACATTATATAGTATGAGTGAGAAAAATACAGAAGAATTGCCTAACACATTATTATATGGTATGAGTGAGAAAAATACTAATTATGCTTAGTCCCTGAGATCTGGGTATATTTGCTTAACAGTAGCATAAAATACCGTGATTTACAGCAACTGTTATAGCATTTGCTGCTTATTTTTAAGATTTAATGCAAATCCTATTTGGTAAATCATTTTCCTAAAATAACTGTCAAAAACATGTGATGAATTCTATGAGACATTTTGAATCTAAGAAGGTTGTGATAATATTTTTTATTTTTAGAATTGTTTAAATTGTACATTTATAGATTTTCTGATGTTGAACCGTCTTTGCATTCACGGGGTAAATCTAAATCAGAAGGATGATTTTTTTTCACACCCATGAATTTAACTACACACACAGACACACATACAATCACAGTTTGTACTCAACCCTTGCCTCTTTATAGTCTAGTCTTCTAAGAACCACCAGAATTATCTTTTAAAAACATAAAATGTCCCAACCAGCTTCTTACCTCCATATCTCCTAATGTCTGCCCATCTTATTTGTGGTCAGATTAAGTCTTCCCAACAACCTGCATGACCGTTTTTCTGATACTTTAATTTCTTACTCTACTGATTTGGCTCTAGCCTTTGAGCTCCTTGCTGTTCTTGAATTCAAGTTTTCTTCTATCTAAATTTATTTGCCATTACTTTTACCTGATATATTCTCATTTTAGAGGCACACAGATTCATTTTTTCACTTAGTTTAGGTCACTGCTCAAATATTATCTCTTTCTCATTGGTGCCCTGGAAACAGAGCCTGAGATAATTCATTTGAATTATTTATTGGGGATGTGCTTTCAGAAGGGGACTGAAGAGAGCCTGTTAAGTCAGGTAAAGACAGAAACAAAAACAAAAACCATGCAAGAATATGGTGTAAACGTAAGATTACCTTCAGTCAGATCCCACCATGTGTTGAATTCATGGAAGCAGATTGAGATGGAAAGTTGTAGAAGAGTTATAGAGGTTTGCTCACAAGAAATACACTTGTAAGAAAGCAAGGGATTCAGGGGCAGATAGAAAGGGTGACCTAAAATGCAATTTTAACTAAACCCTCCTTTTGAAGAAGTCAGGAGCTAAAGTGGGTAAGTAGGATTTGCTCCAAATTGAGGTGAAACATCCCAGGATGTATTTCACATCAGGAAGATAGGCACAAATTACTCTACAGAGTTAGTCTCATCTTGAAGGAAAGGGGCTAGCCCTCTCTTCTAAGTCATTGGCTAATGTCTGCCAGTGGGGGATTGGAGTGTCTCTTAGACAAGATTTAACTGCCAGAATTGTCCATAAGATACTTTCTAGAAAGAAGAGAAATTCAGCTATTACGAGATACCACTCACAGCAGTTGGGGATGTGGTGGTGGGTGGATGCACCAGTTAGTAAAAAGAAGTATAAGAGAACAACAGCATTATCCTCTACGATCTACCCTTTACACTGCTCAGATCCATGACCTGGGACTGAAAAGAGTGAATCAGCCGGTCTGTCAACATTTCTGGAGAAACAAGCAAGACCAGGCTGGTGGGATAAAATGCCGACCCTACTGCAGCAGTAATTTCTTAAGCCATAAGTGTCATTCATCATTTCCTCCTCCTCTACATAGCCTCTAGAATGGAGATTAGTATGTGGTACTAATAGTATTCACTACCTCTTATAATGAGATAAGTTTATCAGCTTATACAAATAGAAAATCCACACTTTTTCCTGGAATGCATACTCCAATATATTTTTCTCTATAGAATTTTAACTCTAAAATGCTTATTTCTTTTTTTTATGTCTCCACTTATTAAAGGGCAAACTTCCTGTTAACAGGAATTTTACCTTTTCCTTATTCAGTGGTTTATACCCAGAGTCTTGGAACAAAGCCTAACATGTAACAAAATTAATTGAATATATTTATACTTTTGTTAATAAATTAAAGGTAATTTTCATTTTTTCTTCCATAATATCTTTACCTGATTTTGGGGTTCAGGTTTCACTAAATTTGTTGAATGAATTGGACATCGTTTTGGTTTCTTTTTTTTTGAGAACAACTTGAAATAAATTTACTATGGAATCATCAGAATATTAAACTTTTAAGAGGAATATCCTACCACAAAAATGTCCTTAAAGTTTAAAGGCTGATATGTTTTCAATTTTTTATATTTTTCTAGAAGCGCATTGATTTCATTGAGGTTTTCGAATATGTTAATATATAGTCATCATAATATTCCTTTATCATAAATATACTTTTTGATGATGTATTCTTGCTTCTCTTTTCCTTATTTTTTGTCTTCATCTCTTCTTCTAGAGTCCTTCTTTTTATATTGTCAAAAGAACAGTAGTTGGTTACATTTTTCTATTCTGTTTTTTCTATATCATTAATTTATATTTCTATTATTTTCTTTGTTCTTTTTTCTTCGAATTTGCTCTGAATTTCCTTGGATTATTTCTAGTATTATAGATTTAAATTCTTAAATGGTTTGTATATAATCTTTCCAGTTTATTTTTTTAAAACATCTTTTATTGTGAAATATACATACAAAGAAAAGAAAGAAAAAGTAACAATTTTCATCTAATTTCTTGATGAATGCATTTTAATTTCTCTTTAAATACTATTTAACATGTGTGTATCAAGATATGCATACGTATGCTGTAATTACAAAATGAAAATTTCAGTTAAACAGCATCTGAATATTTTATAACTTCCTTAATTATTTCTTATTTTTCTTCAGTAGTTCCTTATTTCCTTAAATGGTATTTTAGTTGCTTATTGTTTAGTTTCAAACAATGTAGAATTAAAAAATAAATTCATTTGTTATTATTTCATAATTTTGTTTCATTATGGCATAGAACATAATCTTACAATACTAATTCTTTGAAATTTATTCAGATATCCTTTGTTACCTAATATATAGGTGAATTCTGTGACTAATCCATTTGTGCTTTTAAACACATTTTTCCTCTGTTTACATAATACATTATTTTTCATAGTGGAATAGATGCTATTTATGCTCATGAATATAGTCTTAAACAGGAGACTATCTGTCAAGTTTTTTTTTCATATATTTTTTATTATCTGCCAAGTTTTGTATCCTGTTTCGATACTTACCAGCAGGGATAATAATCACTATAATGTTTCAGGGATGTCATAAGGGGTAAATTAGTTAATGTATATTAAGTTTTGGCAGATAGTGTTACTTAAAATGACATGAAATACTATGATCTAATGGGAACTAACCTTTACATACAACTTAGAGAATGCAAGTCAATGCTTTTGTGACACTGTTGATAACACAGCTGGGAAAAAAAGGCTGTGTTTGCAGAATTAGATGACAATGTGTGCAGAATTCATATTCCTTGGGTCATGACATTCCTTCTTATTTGACCCAAGCGTTGCCTCCTTTTGTTTGCTTGAATACATGTTTATTTAAAATATTATTTTGTTTAAGAGTTCTGTGCCTATGCTCATAAATCATTTAAACTTTCTCTTTCTGGTAGTCACTTAGGATTTTCTTTCTAATTTTATTTGTGTTATATACTACTTTGCCATTACACCAAATTTCTGTGCATACTTATGATTAGTTCCTTAGAATGAATTTCCCAAAGTAGACTTGGTAAGTAAGATGCCATGAACATTTTCAGAGCTGCTGATAAATATTTCTAAATTGAAGGAAAGTAAGTTGCTAGCAATTAATATGCTTGTCAGCAGTGATTGAAAGTGTTCATTTCTCCTCACCTTCCACCTACTGAATTAGATTTTAAAAATTCTTTTCAAAATCAATAGGCAAAAAATTGGTTTGTATTCTTGCTAAAATTGCATTTTCTGATTGCTAGAGAGTTTGAATATTTATGTCTATGTCCACTTGCCATTTAGTAAATGTACCATTATATACTTTGTTAATAATTCTAGTTGTGTGTTCATACTCTGATTAGTAATTTTGAATGCTTTATAAATAGCCCATCATCTGTCAAGCATGCTTCATTTATTTACAAGGTGTTTTTCATGTTAAATGTTTTCGGCAATTTTTAAAGTACACTTTTTAAAAAATATTAGAGTAGCAAGATTTATCAATACTGTCTTCATATTTTCTGTCTTTCTTCTAATGGTTAGATGTACTTTTTCTTATGTAGGGAATTTTAATATATGCCACTTCATTTTTTTGCAACTTTTCTATTGCAGTCTTCTTTAACCATTTCCTTCTTATACTTTCTTTTATTTATTGTTCTTATTATTTATTTTTTTGGCATGGGCAGGCTCCAGGAATCAAACCCGGGTCTCCAGCATGACAGGTGAGAACTCTACCACTGAGCCACTGTTTCACTGCCCTCTTTTTATGTATTGTTAAATCTGCAACTAGGTATTTTATATTTTGCTTTTAATAAAATAATTTTGCTCTTAATGAATCCCTCTTTCGGGCTAATATTAGGTGTCATTTATTGGCTCATAGGAAAAATGTTGCTATTTTAAAATATACCTTTCAATATTACCTCAAAAATCATTTAACTGTTTCTTTAAAAAGTCCCTATATATTTCATTGTTTTTTTCAGAAAAACTGTATCTTCTATATATAATGAATATTGAGTCACTTTATTTCAAAAATATGATTTTTTTGTCAATTAGAAAAATTTTTAAATAATTCTCAATCTCACAATGGATTAATATTTTTGGTAGATCTTTGAAAAAAATAGGAGTATAGAAAACAAAGCCCCAGAAATTCTAATTCATTGATTCCTGAATGGTGCCTAGCACTCTTACATTTTTGATGTTCTACTAGTTAAGCCACTTAGGCTGAACCTTCTAGAACAGCATTATGCATCAGGGGCATTGGCAAAAGTACTTTCCTTGTTCCTGAGTTAAACTAGATTTTACTTCACCATTAAAAATAATGCTACTGTAGGTGCACGCATGGTTCAGGGGTAGCATGCTCACCTTCCATATGGGAGACCCGGGTTTGACTCCCGCACCATGCATACTCACACAAAAAAGAATGCTATGGAATGCTTTATTTAATGGGCTTGATTACCCAAATAAAATGTTTGATAATTTTTGGAAATAAGCAAGTTCTACTAATGTAGTAACATTTATGGCTAAATATCTGGCTAACCGTAGCTTATGTAACCTCTTCCACCTCTCAGCTAGAATATTTATCAACAAAATATATAATATAAACAATACAGAGAAGCAAAACACATATCAATAAACTGTATGAAGGAATCAGTTACTATAAATAACATGAATAGTGGTATGACAAGTCCCAACCAACAGTATTCCTGTAAACTCAAAATAATACCCAGGAGTCTATTTGAGACACTATAAAAGTTTCACTCATTAAGTTTATTTTTCAGAAAGCTATAACCTCCAGATGTTTCTAGGCCAGATGAGTCCTGAAACCCAGAGGTACCAGTCTCTCCAAGAACATCAACCAGTTGCATTCTCCTACTCTATAATGTCAACAGCCCTTTTCAATATGAAGAAGTTAGAATGGTCATTGCCCAAATATCCCTAAAGATTGGGAGAAGGGGAAAAGGAGAAGGAGGAATTACAACAGATAAGATAGGATTTGGCAAAGGAGTATGACTGCTGAATCATTGTATTGATATTTATTTTAGTCTCCAGTGTCTTAGAGCAGCTAGAAGGAGATACCTGAAATGGTGGAGCTGCAACCCCTACCATACTTTGAAATTTATTCTAAAACTGCTTGTTAAAATGTACTTTGAATTTTATCACTTTTTTGTATATATGTTATATTTCACAATAAAAATATATAAAAAAAGAAATGGATAGAATAGAAAATTTTTTACTGAAGAAGTTTCACTAAGTTAAAGACTATGTCAAAATACAGAGGTTAGGGGAAAAATAGAACAAAGTGACTGAGTACAAATATCTATCTCCCTTTCTACACAAAATTCCATTAAAAAGCATATTTTTAAAAAGAGTTTAAAATGAATATATATCTGAATCCTTAAAAGTAACTAGTGTTTTAGGACCACTAAACTTGAAAGAGATTCATGGATTGAATCTCTCCTTCTCTGTGAATCTGGTCAAGATGATTCCCTTTGTTTTCAGCAACAAAATAAGTGTGTCTTACAGGGAATTCCCCATTTTACATTTATTTTTAGCATTCCTTTGATAGCCAATCAAGAGGCTTTAGCACTGAGACTTTTTTTCCCCAAATAATATTTCTAGGATAGTGTCTTAATTGCTTTCATTAAAATCCTATCACTGGGTAGTTTTTTAGTGGCACATGTATTTACACTTAATAAGATTTTAAACACATAAAATTAAATTTCTATTATACTTACATTTATGTAATTACATTCCAAACCATGTCTACTAAATATTCAGACTGGCTTGCTTGATTGGTTTGAATTTTACTGAAACTCTCTCACAACAGGGAGACAGTAGAAACCAATGTGATTTTCCTTGCTCCTATCTTTTTTTTCCAAGAGCTTACTTTTCTACGCTGTGCCACCGTGTTCTTTTGGGGAATCTAGAGTCTGCCTTTCAAGTGCAAGGAGATAGTTTAAATCACATTGCTTTTAGTTGTTTTTCACGTCATTTCCTTTGCTTTTCCTCTTTTGTCATCGAAGCAACCTGTTAAATGACGTAATGTGTTATGATCACTTTCAATAAGAAAAAAATTGAAATATAGAAAGGTTCAATGTGCTGTCAGGTCAAATAAAATTGAGAATTTGAAGGTGCATTAGAAATCATCTTGTCAACTCTTTCATTTAAAAATTGAACAGCTAGCAATGCAAAGCACAGAAATGCCTTTTTCTAGTCATTCTGACCATATGTGGGTGGCAAAGAGCAGAACTCAAGCATGTTAACACCAAAACCATTGTTCTTTCCTCTATTGAACTGTGGAAACAAGCAATGAAATGGGAGCAAAATCAGTTCTATAGCTCTGAAAACCAGAACTTCTGGTGGAAGAAAACATAATGGTATATATGATTAAAATTAACAAATCTAATCATTCATGATTGTCCAAATAGGTCTCCAATCACTGAAACCTTCTATTATGATCCCTGCCTTTCTTTCTCATCTTATTAAGTAAATCAAATCTTCCTTTCCTTATAATATTTTTTCTTTGTATAATATTCTTACTGATCCCATATGATCAATTCTTTAGCCTTCTAGATGAAGCACAGTAGTTGGATGATGCAGAGATGGAAATTATGTCTAGGGAGTGGAGAGAAGAGTGAGCATGAAATCAAGTAGCTGTGGGTCCCAATATGGGTTGAATGCTCACTTTTAGTGTGAATTTGGATGAGGGTCTTCCTTCTGTGAAATAGTTAATTTTCAAGAGTCTTGAGGGACTCAGAATGAGACAGTGTGTGGGAGATGATTTACATAAGATAGAAACATGGTCAATGAAGGTTAATTCCTATTGCTTTCTTGTACCTCTGACCTACCTGTAAGATTGGCACCATGCTGGTCAGTGGCAAAACTGCTCCTATGTAGTTTTGTTTAATAATAGGGCTAAAAAGGTCATCAACTTCATGAAATACCTAGCAAATATATAAGAAAAAGGAGTTTTTGAAGGACAATATAAGAGTCTCGGATGGTGACTCCAAAGATCTATTTCCTAAATAATAGGACTTCCAGGATAAGAAAAAGAAAAAGACACCAATTAAAACCAAAATAATAATAATAATAATAATAATAATGAATATAGGGAAACACTGCAAGAATTTGTAGTGTTGTATTGAAAGAGTGATTGGAATAGGGAAATCTATTAAAAGACCATTTAAAAACCCTATTCAAATTATTTGGGAACTAAAGGAAGTGGCAATGGAAGCAGAAAGTATTAGGACATTAATATGTTTAAGGAAAGATGCAGGGGTCCTAATGGTGGGTTGCTGGAGAAACAAGGGTACTTTACACAGATGGTAAACATTTGCAAAGAGAAGCAGACTTTTGAAAGAAAGCATGAGCTTGTATTTTGAGGAGCAATGTTTGAAGAAACTGTAGAGCATCCCAAAGTCAGAACAAGGCAAAAGATATTCACCAGTATCTTATGAATTCTATAGGTTATTAAGACAATCCCTATTTCCTGTTTTGGGACTGCCATAAGACTGGGTGGAATTAAATCCAAATTTAGAATTTGTATTCTATTTTATTAATTATTTCATGTTTTGATTTACTTTTCTTCAAGAGGATTTAGCTATGTAATGCCCAGAAAAAAGATAATGGAAATGACATTTATTAAGTGCCTTTTATGCCTTAAATACAGTGTTAGACTCTTGAAATTCAATATTTCATTTATTTAACACAATATTCTGATAAGAGTATTATCTCTTTTAATGATATGTGTAGTAATGGATAGTGGTTTTTAAATTTGCAAAGTATCTTGACCATGTTAAAAATACTAATAAGTCTATAGAAATTGTTGCCATCAACCTAATTTTAATTCTGTGGTAAAATGCTTTATTAAGTGCCTGTTATAGAGGATGTCAAGACAGAAGATAGTTCTTTACAGAAATGATGCATACAATATATGCCAGTTTGAGGAAAACTTTAAATGGGAAAGAGGGTACAGATGAATTTGTCAAACAGTAGGCTGCTGCTAATTGCATTGGTGAATTAAATTGAAAATTCTTTTATCAAGGCTAGAAATATGTTTAGAAAATGACTGAAGCAGGTTAGCAGAAAATTTCTACAAAACATATACTCATAGACTAAATAAAACAACCTTCAAGGATTTATTGCATGCTTATCAATTTCCACTAAATTTATTGTGATTTTCCAATAGCTACATTAAAATCACTATAGCAGAGCTAAATTTTTGCATATAATATGGATCACATGTTTGGTTTTTAATTTGACAAGGGGCTTGACATATTTAAGCAGCGTAAAGACTTCACAGAGGTAAAATTTTCTTCTATGTTCTACCTCAAATTTCAGAGTCACTTAGTCCAAAAGAGCTGATGATTGTCATTAAACATTGCTGTGAGCATCAGAACTAAGACTTTCAATTCCCATTATAAAAGGTAATTATTTCAATCTTGCTAAATTACTGCAAATGTTGGAGACTTAAAAACTGCCTCTGAAGTAGAATTTTTGTTGAAGTGGCTTTTTAGCAGAGAGTACAATCAACTTTCTTCATTTGTAGTTTTTAGGTAATACATGCACAAAACAAAAAAATGCATAAACATGAAAAATATCAAGGCAAATTTTTCATCCCATTCCATGGTAGCCTTTCTTAGATGCAACTAATGTCCTCACATTAGAATGCATTTTATTTCTGAGTGGGTGAATGAGATTGAGAAATATTTACCCTATATTTTTTGCATGATAGAAATCATAAGGATTAAACTGAATAATCACAACTATTGAAGTATCCTTTGAATCAGAATTCACCAAGCTGTGGTCTTGCAGAGTGCAACTATTTAAAACTGTTCCTTCATTATTTTAAAGATAATAAATTCAAATATCTCTCCTTTGCCCATTTGTCTTTAGAAAATAATATTTTCACAGACTCATCTTGTAAAAAGAAACTCAGATGAGTCTTTAAAAGGGAATGACAAATAAAGAGCCTAGAAGTGATAGAGAAAAGTTATAGATAGGCATTTAATTAGAAGCATTTAAGACTACAGCAGAACACTGAGTTTTTTTTTTTACCTTTTCACAAAGGTTTAGTAATGGAATGTAGAAGAGAAAATATCAAAGTCATTTAACTAGTGTTCTACATTTAATAACATAATATACCAATATTATATGTTTTATTAGAGACAGAGATGCAAGAAACATTGCTATTCACAAACATCATTATTACTTTCACTAATTCTTTCATTATACATTTCAAGAAGTAGCATTAGACCAAAATATATGTATTGTATATATTTTATAATTATTAAAGTGTATTGCTTGACCAAGATGGTGGTGTGAGATGGTTTCCTTTGATGCTGTTTTCTGAAAATTTTCCTCTTTCTTTAGATGGGTCTTCATTTCCAGTATCTTTGTCTTGTACTCTTTAGTTACACACTGTACCCTTGTAATATTTTAAAACGTTAATTCTGGGATTTACTCCCTGAGATGTCTGTTTCTTGATTTTGTAAGCAGCTGGCGATAAGACCGAGATTTTCTTTTGCATCAGCCTTCCCATTAAGGAGGTCTGCCAAGGGGAATGCAGTCTTCAGGGTTTTCCTTGGCTTTCTGGACCCTTGTCTGGTCCTGGACTTATGCTTGGTAGTAGTTTTGGTGTTCCCCTGACTACAGGAGCTTGGTTGTTTTCTCTGTTTCCTGGGAGATAGATTTCCCTCTCCTGGGTGTTGGAAGCCAGCAGGTATTTGCCCCAGACTGCCTGCCTCTGTAGTTTTTCACGCACCTTTCATGGTCTCAGGCTGCTTTTGCCTGGAGGGCTGGTGAAGACTTCCCCACATCAGGCCTTCCCAGCAAAAAGGGCCAGAGACCCAGGAAGGAGGCTCAGATCAGCTCCAAGGTGCCCTTGGGAGGGGATCAGGAAGGGCGCCAAGAACTTCTCCAGCAGTTTTCCCAAAGCTGAGCTTTCCTGGCCTGTCCGGCACATGCTTCTCTTCAGCTAACTGTTCCCTGAAGCTCTGAGGAAGTACAGCATCTCCAACTCTCCACCTGGAGTCCCTACAGCCCGTGCCAGGTAGGGATGAAACAGTGGCTGCTGTTGCCTATGTCCAGGGCAGGTAGAAATAATGGGGTCAGAGCCAGACCCCAGTGATCTGAAGTTCTTAATCAAGAGTGGCAATCACTGATCAGCCATGCCCACCCCTGTTCTCAGGAAATAAGATTTTCATGTCCCTTTCTGTCATGAGTGAGCTAGCCAGGACCTGGACACCTTAGCAGCCTGCCACAATGGTGGGGCTGGGGGCTGGCGGTACCAGTAGGTGCTGCACAGAGACAGCAATTTAATGTGTTTTTTTTTTTAACCATAGTTTATCAGTCTCTTCCTCCCACTTTTCTCTGATGATGTTCATTGTTTTTCTGGCCTCCAGAGTGTCAAAATAGTTGCTTCAGACATTTCCTACCTGCTTAATAGCTGTTTTTGTGGGAGCTCCCCAGAGTCCACAGCTATAACCCCATGATATGTAATTTTCTTTTTAGAAAGAAGGAAAGGGATCAGATCAAGGATACAGCATGGAATAATTAGTTGCTTATGAAATGTTAGTAAAAAGAAAGAATAATTTATAATATCATTAAAAAATAAAATACTTAGGAATAAATTTAACTGAGATTGTGCAAGACGAAAAGTATGACACATAATTAAGAGAAATTAAAGAAGACCTAAGTTAGTGGAAAACTATCTTCTGTTCATGGTTTGGAAGACTTACTATTGTCAAGATGGCAATCTCCCAAATTGATCTACAGATTCAATACAATTCCATTCAAATCTGACCACACTTTTTTTGGAGAAATGCATAGGTTGGTCCTAACATTCATATGAAATTTTATGGAACTACAAACAGATAAAATGATCTTGGAAAAGAACAAAGTTGGAGGACCCATACTTACCAGTTTCAAAACTTATTATGCAGTATTTGCATAAGGCCAAATATATAGATCAAGGAAATAGTACTGAGAGTCGAGAAATAAACCAAGACATCAGAGGTCAATTGATTTTGACAATGATGCCAAGACCATTCTATAAGGAAAGTATAGTCTTTTCAGGAAATGGTGCTGGGAAAACTGGATATTCACATGCAAAAAAACCCCACGAATTTGGATCATATTGTATACAAAATTAATGCTAAATGGATCAAAGACCTAATTCTAAGAGCCAAAACTACAAAACTCTTAGAGTAAATCTAGGGGTAAATTTTTATGACCTTAGATTATACAATTAATTGTCAAATATGACAACAAAAGCATGAACAAAAGAAAAAAATAGATAAATTGCTTTTAAAACTTCCAAAATAAAAACTTTGGTACATCAAAAGACACTATCAATAAAGTGAAAAGGCAACCTAAAAATGGGAGAATATTTTCAAATCATGTATATGATAAATATCCAGTATCCAGAATCTATAGAGTATACCAGTAACTCAATCATAAGAAGATAATTAACATGATTTTAAAAATAGGCAAATGATCTATATAGATATTTATTTAAAGAAGATATCACAATGGCCAAGAAGCATAGGAAAAGATGCTAAACATCATTTCTCATTAGGGAAATGCAAATAAATACCAAGAGATACCATTTCACACCCACCAGTGTGGTTATAATAATAATAATAAAAGAAAACCACAAGTGTTGGTGAGACTGTGGAAAATTGGAACCCTCATACTTTGCTGGTGGAAGCGTAAAATGGTGCAGTCACTGTGGAAAGCATTTTGGTTATTCCTCAAAAAGTTAAATATAGAATTGCTATATGAGTCTGCAATTACACTCATAGATTTATTCCCCAAATAGTTGAAAATAGGTGTCAAACAAAAACTTGTAAATGAATGTTCACAGCAGAATTATTCAGAATAATTAAGAAATGGAAATAACTGAAATGTCCATCGATTAATCTTTAGATAAACAAAATACAATATGGTCATGCAAAGGAATACTTTTCTACAATGAAAAGGAGAGGCCTACTGAAAACTGCTACAATGTGGTTGAATGTTGAAAGCATTATTTTAATTGAAAGAAGCCAGACACAGAAAGCCATACATTTATGATGCCATTTATATATAAAATGTCTAGAATAGACAAGCCCATGGAGAGAAAGCATATTAGTGGTTGCCAGGGGTTGAGGGGAAGAAGTAATTAGGAGTGACTGCTTAAGGAGTATGGGCTTTCTTTTTGGGGCAATGAAAATATCTGGAATTAGATAGTGGTCATGGCTGCACAAGATTGTGAATGTACTAAAAGCCACTGAATTTCACACCTTAAAATGGCTAAAATGGTGAATTTTACTTCAATAAAAGAAAAAGAATGAAAGACGAGCAAATGCATGAGCAAATAATATAGCACTATAAGAACACATATTTCATCTTAAAGAATTATGGAGAAATTCCTGGGATTCAGAAGATGTCCTGATATTCAGGAGAGATTATATCTATTCCTCAATAACTTTAATTGTGTCAGATTTTAAGGAACTTTCTTAGACTCAATGCTTCCATCAACAAATGTGTTAAACTCTGCTCTGCTGCCAACACTGGATTGGGCGATTTGTAATGGGACAAAGGGAGAGTTCCTATTACCCCAATTTTTACAAATATTTTAAGAGAAGAGACGTAACAAAAATGAAACAATTAGGGTGCAATAGAAAGAATATTGTCAAAAGGTGTTACACATTCACCAATCTCAACAGTTGCAAGTCTGATTAGACAGTATATATGCTGGACTCAAACTTAAATAGATCAATAACTTTTGAAGATGTTTCATGAGGTAGGTAGGAATTTCTTGGTGAAGCGTGATCTGTCTAGGAAGAGAACAGAAATGCGTTCAAAATGATACAAAAAGGATTTGGGAGATTTGTAATAGAGAAGGAAACTTGGCTGAGGACCAACTCACCAGGCACTGTGATATAATTGACATTCAATTAATCAAATAAAAATTAGGAGAAAAACTAAAACCCTGAGGTAAACAATCATCCCTCAAGTACAACTGAGTTTCTGAGGTATTCAGTAGCTACATGATACTACCACGCTGTTTTTAAGTGTATGAGTTAACTTACTTCTTAATTCTATTTTACCATTACCAAAAGTGGCATCATATGCTCACTAATGTTACTCTATATAAAGTGTGATTGAAGAACATCTCAAGGTTATGTGCATGTGGGTTCAAGTTAACACAGTAAATGACAGTGACAGGATGGCACCTTCCCACTTCACATGTGTGCATCTGTCTTTACTTGTGTTATGTGCCTGGTCTGATGCCAAGGCCATTTTAATCCCCTCATGTTAGGTAGGACAACTTTAACATTTCAGCATAACCAAATTGTATTTCTAGCATGTACTCTTTTACCTGAAGCCAAAATAAGAAAGTATTTTGAAACAATTTTAACAGATTTTTCAATTTTGTGAGAATGTGAGTGAGGATCTCCACCTTGATTTCCCAGATGGAAAATCTTATAAAGGATATTCATAATTGAGGATCAAAATTGAGTGTAGCAAACTGAAAAAATAACCAAAAATAATTATAAAAATGGTTAATGTCACCTCTCTGACTCAGTTCAATTTTTTTTCTGTCACTGTTTGTGAAAATGACTCAATGTTTTCTTTCATTCCTAGCAGGTCGGGCTCACTAAGGAGAATGTACTTGCAAATTAGCACAGTTCATCAGTTCTGGAAGAGGTTCAAATAGTGATCCTTCTAAACATCTCTTGTTTACAGTGACTATTTTAAAAATATCCGTGTGATACCCCCTCACCTCTCATTTCTTATAGCAAATGCAAACTTTTATTTCACATTTTTCAGTTCTTGAGGTGCTATGTCTAGGGCTTGGATAGTAACTGAGGAATTCTGAAATGGAGTTCACTAAATTGAATTTTATCAATTATTAGTTTTTGACTTCGACTTTTAAGAGACATTGTCTTGCTATGGAAAATACAAGTACTCAGCTTCTAATTAACAACTTTTATTAGCTTCGTTGATGCTTGTGTGCATACACGTTGCTTTGACGCTCCTGACTGAGCACTCGCAGAAGTTTATGGCCTCACCTGGGACCACAGATCTTATTTGTTTCTCCACCGTGGGCTCTTATCATCCAACAGTCTAACTTGGGTGTGTTATGGTGTCAAGGCAAGGACCAAAGAAGGACTAGAAGAGTGCCAGGTGCCTTGAAGGGCTAGGTTCAGAACAAAAATAAATGCCATTTCCACCATATTGTATTGAGCTATTAAATAATAAGTTTAGCCCAGGTTCAAGGTATGGAGAGAAGACTCTTTGGGATCTACAAAGTCCCATTAGAAAACTCTTTGAAATAGGAATAAGCAAAGGTTTTAAGCCAGTTCTGTAATTAAGCTCTTATCCCAAATGGTGACAGGAATGCATGAAATAGATACTAATATTTGAAATAAATGAGAGGGCGTCAGCAGCAGATTGGTTTTGATGGCCACAAAGAGAACAGTTTTGAGGGAAAAGAAAGAGAAATACTATGGAAATGGCAGTGAAAAGCAAAGAGAAAACCTATTCTCTCTCTAGGCCCTTTCACAAGTGAGGTGTAAATCCACCACTGCTGCCGCCGCCACCACCACCACCACCACGCAAACGGAAACAGCCAGCCTTGGAAGAGTTATATTCTATCAGTGCTCTCAAGAGATGACAAGAATTCAGTTAGAATAAAAGAAGAAGGAAATATTCACAAGAGACAAAAAAAAAAAATGAAGAAATAAATCCTATTTCTAAAAGGGAAAGAAAATAGTAATCTATGAAGTGAATGATATCCCAAACCCCATACTAAGAGCATTCTTTTAAAATCTAATAAATAAAATACAAACTGCATATAGACAAACACTCATACAATAATTGACAAGGAATTTGGTAAACAAAAAGATTTAATTGACAACCTAAATTATGGTATTATAGTCCTTACTTTACAGAAGTGGGAAGTTAAATTCAGTGTTTGAATAATCTGCCTAATTTACTATACTTCGGAAATGACAGAGTCAATAATAAGTTATACGTGCCAAACTCTAAAATCTATGCTGTATTTGCCACATCATATTTTTTTTTCTGAAAACTCTCTAATGAGATGTTATAACATATAGGAGTTTTCTTTCTTAGTAGCTTGGGTTTGCTGGCATTTGGGTTTACTCTATAAATGCAGTAACATAAAAGTTGAACATAAATTATATGTTTCCTACTTGTCTTCAAGTATACAAAGAACAAGGAATGAAATAATACTTTTTCTCAAGTGACAACTGTTAACTATTCAGTTGGTGAATAGGGTGATTGTATCTCTTAGCAGGATGGGTCCATTAAAAGGGAAACCTACAGACAAAGATAAAATATTGGGAGGTGATAATGCATGTGGGTCAAACAGTAGCTTTTGGATAATAAACTGATGATTTGGATAACCTGTAACCAAGATGCATCTCTAAGATTGTAAAGAATAAGAGAATGATCTAAGACTAGAACGTTTAAGTTGTGAAAATTAAAGTAAGTTCACTTGAATTGATGTAGTGAAGACTATTGTAATATGAATTTGTACCATCATGTGAATTTTGTGACTGTTATAAATAATATTTGGATATGTGCTATAATCAGAGAGAAGACTTATGATCCTTATGTTTCTGATGATATACATCGTTCAATAAGATGTCCAGAGGAACAGCAGATACTAGCAAGGATGGGTGAAAATATGGATAAGAAAATGATGAGCAAGACTTAAAATATAAAGCAATATTATTGGACCTTTCATAATATATTTTCATTGTATTATGCTAGCTTAATTCCTTGTTGATGGACAGTTCCTAGAAAATGGCCTGGCACATATTAGGTACAAAATGTATGTATATTGAATTATGAAACATGATCTGCCTGGAAAAGTGCGAGGGTGGGTAGGTGACAGATATTAGTGTTTTAGATGTAAAATATTTGCATTATATAACTTCAAGTATCACAGAAGTGAGGAGAGAGTTTCTATAGTCAATGTAGATATCTCTCCATTAGTGTCAATGATAGTTAAGAATTATGTCCATGTTTAGATAAGTACAGCAGTTTATCTAACTTCTCTAACTTTAATTATCATTATAATCGTATAGGTCATAGCAATTCCAGTTATTTGCAATTTATTGCTCCACATTCTTTCATGCCTCTCTGCATGTTGTTTTCTCTGTGCACACTTTGTTCATTTCCACTGACAGCTTAATTTTTCTCTCCCTTTTGATATCTGTGTCATCCTCTAGTATGCCTTCCATAAGCCCACTAAACGGAGCTTTCTTTAATGGTCCACATCTGTTAATCTGAAAGACCCTATGTTTTCCTTCCCTATTGCTACAGCCCCAGTAGATCCTGGAGCCCCACATGGCTCAGTTTCACTCAACATCTCACTCATGATGGAACTACCACCAGCAACTATACCAAGGTCTCTGCTCAAAAGTCACATAAACACAAAGCTTTACGTAGTTACCCTTTGTAAAAGAAGAACACTTTCCTCCCTCACTTCCCCCTTGGTCTGTTTTATTTCTATATGAAAGCAAATCAATCTAAGGTATTATTGATTGAATTATTTATTCCTTTTTAAATCATTCTCCTTTGATATATAAAACTCATAGGTGAAAGTTTTTTGCCTGTTTTGTTTAAGACTGTATCCTCTTTGACTGGAAAGGTGCCATCTACAAAGATTGCACTTAATATTTGTTGACAAATAAATAAAAATGGAATACGAACACTTATTTGTCTTCTCTAGGAATTGAAAATTGGCTCCAATTTATAACCCAGAGGTAATATGCATTAAAATCCTTTTTCTCCACCCAATGGCATCTCAGCATCTCATTCTGCTAACTTCTCATACTCTTCTTACCATGTTAGATATTCTAGTACACAATAGGTTTGGTGATTACCATTTGTTCTCCTTCCATTAACAGGTATAACTTATTTTCTCTTTATTCATTTTCCTTCCTTACATCCTGGAAGTCCAGAAAAGAGACAAGATAAATTAGAAATTTCCTTAAAAGATATGATAGGGAGGGCCATGGTGGCTCAGCAGGCAAGAATGCTTGCCTGCCATGCCAGAGGACCCGAGTTCGATTCCTGGTGCCTGCCCATGTAAAAAAAAAAAAAGGATATGACAAATAGAGGCATGGAAGAAAACAGAGAAAATAAAGAACCTGCTCCCCAAAGTGGTTGGGGAATGGGGTCAGAAGAGGTATGCAGTTGGGTATGAGTTTAACACTATAACAATATATAATGGAACTGTTGCTTTACAAATGCTTGCTGTGATTTTTTTGAAGACAAAGATATAGTGATGGTTGTCTTTGTATTTCTAGCTTATGATGCATTATTATAAATTGCAAACTAGCTAAAGTGGTCATTAAGTAAAAGCCAATTGTTTCTGAAGTGACATATTTTCAAAATAGATCTGGCAAAAATCCTTCAGATACAGTTTCATTAAACGTGAGCTAGCATCCAAAATAAAGTAATAAAAAATAAGAAAGCACTTTGCCAATTAGCACAAGATAGCTAAAGCAAGAAGTAGATTAATTAGGTCACTAAGAATTTCAGATGATTAGGTAATGTAATCATTGGATATAGAATTAAATATATACTTTAAATCAGGTAAGTTTGCAAGAAAAAGCATGAGTAAAAGTTAGTAAATAACAAAATATTATATTAAAAAATAAAAAAAGACAGGAGGATTTGAAAAATCGTCAAATATGACCAAGAAAAATGGAATTGATGAAATGTTAAATGAAGGAGTAAGCAGAAGACAGAACAACAACAAAAATTGATCTCAAAGTATAGCACACATTAAAAGACATGGAAAGCATCAAAGAGATGCAAACAGAAATGGAAGACAGAGGTAGAATATCTAATATAGCTAAAGTTCAAAAAAAGAGATGTAAGATCAAGCAAAATCAATATACAAAAAATATAGCCTAGGATTCTCCAGAATAGCAAAATACAGGCTTACTATTTTAAATGCATTTATCTCAGAAGGGTTAAAAAAGAAATGATCAGTATTCTTAGCTACAACTTAGTAAAACCACAGAAAACAAAAGAGTCAAAGATTAAAGAATAGCCATAAATAAAAGACAACTTTTTACAGAAGAATAATATATAGAAGAATTACAGGCTGATGTCTTAGCTTGGTAGGGCTTCTGTAACCAAGTACCACAAACTATTTGATTTAATTTGTTGGCTCACAGTTTGGAGACTAGAAATTAAAAATCAAGGCCAGGTCTTCTCTCAAGTCTGCAGTATTCTGGTGGTGGCTTGCTGGCAATCAATCTCTGCCTCTATCACACAGAGATCAATTTCTTCCTATCATCATCTTGGGTTTGTACAAATTTGTGTACAAATCTCCTTTTCTTATAAAGACTCCAGTCATACCAAATTAAGTCCCATCTTGATTCAGTTTGGCTTCATCTTAACAATATCTTCGAAGAATCTACCTTCAAATGAGTTCATATCTCCAGATCCAGGATTTCAGATTTGAACATGTCTTTATCATGGACATTATTCAATCTATCCTAACTGATAAGTGAAATATTTTTAAAACGTTCATATAAAGCTGAATACCCATTTATATAAAGCAATAGTAGCAACATCTAATTGATGGCAGAGTTAAATATGAAATAAAACCTAAATGTTGTCAGTACTAGAGGGTAGTGTCTGGACTTTAGATATACTAAGAACTTCATATTTTTATGACTGACTTTATATTTTTTTAATTGTGAATAAATGTCTATTTTTCTACAGAGAATATAAATATATACTTTAACTTTGAAAACAACAGAGGAAAAAATATAATAAAATATGAAGCAATACAACACTAAATAAAAAAGTGAAAAAAAGTATTAAATGCAGTTTAATAGAGAGCACAATATAATATGGCACTAATCACAACAAATACACATTTCCTATCATTTCTTTTTGTCCCGGGAATCGAACCCCAGTCATCGGCACGGCAGGCGAGAACTGCCTGCTGAGCCACCATGGCCTGCCATATAATTTCCTTTTAAAAGACAGAGATCCGCTAATTGAATAAAATAACTCTTCTAGTTTATTGACACACCCATAACATGAGGTTACAGAAAGCTCAAAAATAAAAGAATAAAAGAATAAAAACATACAAGGTAAATATTCACCAGGAAAAAAAGCTGGCTTCACTTTCCTATTTGACCAAATATAATCTAAGACATAATTATTGTTAAGGATAAATATTATTAATCATTACTAAGTATAAGCATAAAATGGTCAAAGTAAAAGTCATACCACAACAATGCTAATATTAGAAGTATATAAGTAAAAAAAAATTCATTAAAAACTTGACAGAATTGCAAGGAGATATGAATAAATCACAAGTGCACTTGATGAAATTAGATATTTCTAACTAGATGATATATATATATAAATATGAGGTAAAAGTATTGGTATTACAAGAGATTTAAAAAACAGAATTAATAGGTTCGATGTGATGCGTACATAGAGAACCCTACACTCACAATTAGAGAATCTACATTTCTGTTAAGGACACATGAAACATTTATGAAAAGTGATCACATTCTCAGCTAGAAAGCTATTATTAAAATATGTTAAAAATCCTACTGTAGGGTGAGCCACAGTGGCTCAGTGGCAGAGTTCCCACCTGCCATGCCAGAAACCCGGGTTCTATTCCTGGTGCCTGCCTACGTTAAAAACAAAGAAAATCCTATTGTATATTGTTCTCTGACCCAAATGCAATTGATAGAAACCAATAAAAACTTTGACTCAAAAAAAAAAAAACGTATCAGTTTGGAAAGGTTTTAAATGTCCGTCTATATAAAGAAGAAAAATTCATACATATATATATTAAAATACAACAAAACTGTGGAATACTCTAAAACAGTACTCTCCCTAAATAGCAAGGCACAAAGCCTGTGCCATCCAAGCACTGGGGCAGATGCCTGTCTCTCAAAGTGCAGAGGCCAACGCACCCTTTCCACACAAGTGGATGGACCTGTTCTATTAGCCTGAGGACATTTTTTTGGTCCAGAAATTTGCTTCCATGGTTCTGCCCTTGAAGTCATTCTTCCTTCATATGCTCCCTTTTCTATCCCTTGTAGTCCAGGCTGGCAGTTCTGCATATACAAATTTTGCAAAAATCTTGTTAGTTTCTTTCATAGTTCCGAGAGGTCCAAACCATCAGACAATAAAACTTTCCAAAGAGCTTTCCTGGATAACTGATTTTCCATTCTGGACTACTACTGTAATGGCTGGCTGGATACATGTTCAGCTACACCCTTTTTAGTGAAAGTTTGTTCTGTTAAACTTCACGTGGAACCCTGTTCTCTGGGGAGTCACTTCTTGCAAGTTCAGGCAGGCTCCTGATAGAGACACTTCTCACTGTCATCTCTGAGCACACCATCCAGATAGGCTGAGAATTTTCAAAATCATTCATTTATTTTTTTTGTTTCTTTGTGATTAAGAGTTCAGTTCTCAGCTTATCTCCTCCCTCTCACATACGACTATTAACTGCAAGGAAAAAACATGGCTGTACCTTCCGCGTATAGTTTGTAAATCTTGGCTAAATATACATGTTCATCGCTTGCAAGTTCCACTTTCATTCTGACATCAGAGCACAATTTCACCATGTTTTCTGACACTTTATAATGAGGATTGCCTTTCCTCCAATTTCCTATAACACGTTCATCATTTCCTTCTCAGGCTTTGTTCAAAGTACCTTCAATGTCCATATTTCTACACACAGTCATTTCAAAGAAATGTAGATTTTTTTCTATCAAGCACCTCACAATTCTTTCAGCCTCTACTCATTACCCAATCTCAAAGCTGTTTCCATACTTTTAAGTATTTGTAATAGCAGCCCCCGCATTCCTGGTACCAAATTGTTTTAGTTTCCTACTTGCTAAAACAAACCCCTTACAATTTATTGGCTCATGGTTGCAGGGGCTAGAAGGCTTGCTCTTTCCTAAGGTTGGTATCTTCTGGTTGGCCAAAAATCATTGGTGTTCTTTGACTTTTCTCTCACATGACAATGCACATGGTGACATCTTCTTTCTCTTCTGAGCTTTGTTTGATGTCCAGCTTCTGGCTGCTTGCCATGATTTTCACTCTATGTCCTTCTCTATAAGGCCCCCAGAGATAGGATTAAAACCCACCCTGACTGAGTTGGCCCACATCATCACTGAAGTAACTCCATCGAAGGTCCCAGTCTCACAATGGGTTCGCACCCACAGGAATGGATTGAGAGTAAGAGCATGTTTTCCTGGGGCACATAACTCCAAACCACAATGCCAACCAAATATTTATCAACAATAAAGTGGATAAATAAATTGTGAAATACAAAATTGCAATGATGATAAATGAAATACAGTTACGCATAGTAATATAACTATATCTGAAAAATATAGTATCAAGTAAAATATTCAATTTACAGAAGAAACTAGGCAGTAGGATTCCATATGTAAATTCTAAGAAGGGCAAAACTAGCTACTCAAGGAAAATAGACATTGGTGTTAAAAAACATTTCTAAGGAAAATCTGGGGAATAATTAGCATAAAATTAGAAAAGCAGTTATCTGAGGCAGGGATAAGGAAAGGTACAATTGTGTAAGTTTCCACATTGGGGGCTTCCTTTGTATGGAAATATTCTATTTCTAAATCCAGAGGAAGGGTAAGTATGTAGGTCTAAAATTTCTTCTTCTTCTTCAAACTGTACACATATTAATTTAGATTATCTTTTGCAAGTATATTTTGTAATTAAAGGTTTTTATTATATATAGGTCATTAAAATTTTAAGTGCATATGTTGAAATCACCATTTCGAAATGGTATAGTCTATTGGTCTATTAGAATATTCTTAATAATGTGTAAATAAATTGGAGTCTATTACTACTGTTTGCAGTTATATAGTTGCCTAGAACCTTTATTTTCCAATGAACATCTACTAAAATTTACCAGTTCCAGGTGTTGGGCATATTTCTGAAGATACACTTAGAAAAAGATACTGTCTAGTTTATTGGAAACAGCCAATTCATGGAATGTGCTATGGATTGGCACATCTAAATTTTTGTCTTCCATTCTCAGGAAAATCATCACTGGTTGTTTTGATTTGTAATGAAGACTAATCTCATGTTCTCTTTCTCTGTTCATAGAGATTAACACAGGAAACCCATAACAAACCTTTATAAGGCTAATAATCAGATGGTTTGTCACTCAAACAAAGGTACTTTTAAAGTGAAAGAAAATATCATTAATGTATTATATGTGATAAAATGTATAAGTTGAGATTTTTCTGTGAAAACTGTATTGAATGGTTACTCTACAATATGGTTTTGAGACCCTTTCTCCCTCTCCTCCGCATTTCAGGAAGACCTTTCATTAAGTCCTATATACTTCAGGGTAAATCATCAGGAACACAGGTTCCTGTAACCTCAAATATTTTTAGAAACATATCCATAGCCTCTTTCATTAACATAACTCCCCTTCCACCCCCAACCCTGCTCCCAAGCTGACATTTGCTTCTGTTGCCACCCACACTCCTTGTAACATTGGGTTTGGCCATTTTCTTGTCTTCTGTAAAATCTTCCAACTCTAAAATCTTCCAACTCTTCCTTACAACAACACACTATATCATGAAATACTTTCTTTTTTTTTTTGCAGTCATTTATAGCACTGTTTAAAGATTTTAACTTCCGGTTCACTGTCATGCTATTCAATGCTTCGTCAATTAAAATTGTGAAGATTTCAATATTCACCTAGATGATTTTCCTAATAAGTTGGTCTCTCAAATCCTTACTTTTTCTCTTGCAATTTTCTTGTCCTCCATTCTTGCTTTGTTAACTTGAATGTTTCTCTTTATCTATCCAAACTCTTAGTGCTGGAGTGTCCCAGGTTTCAGCCCTTCAAGCTCTTTTCTTTACAATCTAAATTCACTTCTTGGGTGATCTTGTCCAGTCTCGTGATTTTAAATACCATCTTTAGGGGACCTCTCCATTTGGACATGAAATAGACATTGGCTCTTCAAGCTTAACATGTTCAAAATGAAACTCCTGATTTCCCTCACAGAACATATAGTCTAACATTGATTACTCAAGAAATAGTAATATAAGCATACTAAATAAATGCCAAATGTCAGGAAAATAGCAAAAAAAGGTTGATAGTGTTTGTTTCAAGGTAATTGGATGGTGATGTGGAGGACACACAACTGTTTCCATGAAGCTTTTAAAAATTACTCAAAATTTTTAAATATATGCATGTAATGCTCTGAAATAAAATTCAGTCCTGCATAAATCTGGAACTTCCATCTCATATTCAGGAGATATGATTAAACTTTCTTCAGTGGTTGTGGATAAGATAGATATATTTCTTTGTTATTACAACCCTTTTTGAGGCCAAATAAGATAAAATAAAATAACCAAGATATAGTCCATGTTTTAAAAATTTGTAGTTGTTAATTTGAATGAGGTGGGAATGGAGGTGGATATAAATGGGTGGACTGAGTATTACTAGATGCGTATATGTAAATATTATAATAGATGCATGTATAACTGTCCCAATGACAGTGTACATAAATGTTACAGGGCATCCAGATTTCTAACTTTGGTAGAAGGAGGATGCTATTGATATTCATTGAGACAGGGAATAGAGAATGAGGTCTATAAAAAGAATCGGGAGATAGATATCATCGTGTCAGGAATAGGCACATGACCAAATTAGATCAATCAAATGTCCTAGTATTTGAATCTTTAGTGGAAGTATGAAAAAATGTTGTAAATAAAATAAAATGCATTCAATTATTTCAGTGAAAATGTTCTTATGAAGTTATTAATAGTTTTTGCTTGTTTCCTTCCTGGAGATTCCTGAAGACCTACCCTCACCTTAGGCATTTCTCATACTTCCCAATTGATTCTGTATGTCAACTAATATTTTCACACTTAATTATCTTTTTGTCCTAAAACAATCAGCATCAATTCTTATTATATTCAAAGAGCCATAATAATAAAAATAACAATAAAGGCAATCTGTATTAGCTCAAGAATGCAGAGAACATCTTGAAATGACATCTTGTAAAGAGCATTTCAAATTACTGAAATTCATGCAATTACAGGTTTATCAAACAACAAATAGAAATTTAGGATATTCACATTTCAAAAAAAGAAATTCTGTATGATTCAATTAAGTTCAACTAACACAAATTGGGTCTTATTACATCCTTACATACCAGGCTTTATTGGGAACCATACCACCTATATTCAAGGAGAGAAATCTGGGTTTTGAAATAGGATATTTTCTCCAAATTCAGAGAGAGATTGATAATATCTTGCATAAATCCTCTGATTCAAGAAGGAAAATCATTCAACATGGAACAATACAGATAGGTAACTATAAACAACAGAATAAATTTTAAAAAGCAGGAGTAGAGGAGTTTCAGGCAGCACTAGAACAGAGACACAAATTCCAGCCTAATATGTTCTAGTGAAATTTTAAAAAGAACAAAACTCAGGGATTATTTAAATTTCTGGCATCAGCTACAAATCCCACCCATTCCCTGATTTTTTTTTCCACTGGTAACATAGCATTATTGTATCTGTATCTGACTCCTGCAATTAACTAAAACCTTCTAGTAGTGAAAAGGAAAGGGGTCTGAAAACAATGCTAGAAACTGTCATTTGGGGTCAGTGTGAAGGTGTTTAAAGAGTTGACCCTATGATGGACCACTTCTTCAGGATTTCTCAGTCTATTTTCTTATTTATTTCTTGTTTTAGTCTCAAAACTCCTGGGGAGGTTGTGTGCTGATATGGAAAGCTCTCAGCCTTCTTTGGAAAATGCCTATGACTAAAGAAATTGGCCCCTCGTAGCTTTTTTTCCTTCCTGAGGCAGCCTGGATCAATGACTCAATTTAGGAGCCTAAATGTCCAGTTTCTTCTCCATGCAGGTCAACTCTAAAGGGCCATCCTGGCTTCAGAGCACCTTTGAGGTTGTAAGAGGCCTTTGATAATCACAACTCAACTTTGCCTTTTGCCTAATCTTTCTTTCTTACCTTCCCTTACCCAGGAGTTGCCATCAAGAGCATTGTCTAATAAAATTCCTACACTTCATCTCAGAAACTGCTTTCTGGGAGAGCAAAACTTTTTTGACACAGGTGGAGTTACTACTCTAAATTGGAGCAGATATTTGTTCCAAGGTGGCCTTTAATTTACGAGTGGATGATCAGAAGAACATACTTCAGAGACAGTTCATCCACTGAAACTCTGTGGTTACCACAGGAATACAACTATCCAGCTTATGCATCGACTAAACTGACATTCTCCTCCTGGTCATTTCAAGCATTGCCCTCTGAGAGAGCCAGCCAACAGAGAGCAAGAACTAGTTATGTATAGTTTATGATGCACCAAGGGTGATTATAAGTCGACCCCTGATAGGACCAGGTACCCTCCAAATGAACTGGATGCAGGAAGATTCTCAGTTTTATAAAGCTTTTACTCCCAGAGTTCCTCTCAGCTGTCTCTTGAGCAAGTCTGTGGAAGGAATTAAACTGCCTACAAGTTTGAAACCTTCAAGCAGACACTGACAGGAACTGGTGAGTTAGAAACATAGTTGCCAGGGGAACGCCATCTGCTGCCACTTTCCTCACTGCTAATGCTTATGCAGAAAGACCAAGGAATCTATTTTATGAGCCAAGATCTTGATGGTTTACAGTGTGCATTGCATGTAATTACAGAGCACCAACAGGGTAATAAAAATCTGTGTTTTTCAACTGTAGGACTTTTAGGAGTTGAGAAAAGATATTTCTAGAATTCCCTTAAACTCAGTGTAAGAATGTAGACAATGAGATCATAACAGATTAATAATCAGGTGACCAGGCACTTAATAGCACAATAGGTAGAAAAGAAACAAAGTTAGTAGGAAGGTTGCAATTTAGGGTTGAGCATGGCTGCTATAATAGAAATCCTAAAACACTGTTACTTAAGGAAGAGAGAAGTGTATTTTGCTCTCTCAAAATGGTCTGACAAGTCTAAGCTTGCAGGGCCATTCTACTCCTTTTGATCATTCATGGACTTAGAATCTATCTTATTTCTCTGTTTTTCTCTAGAATGACTTGACTTTTCATTTTCTTAGTGCTGTCTTTTGAAGCATAAAAGATTTTAAATTTTAGAAGTCCAACTTATCATTCTTCTCAATTATGGATCATGCTTTTATTTATTTATTTGTTTGTTTGCTTGTTTATTTATTTACTTTGGACCATGCTGTATTTACGAAATGTTTGCCATGTATGAAACACATGGTCCATGGAATTTTTCTTAAGTTTTTTTCTAGAAGTAATAAAGGATTGTATTTTACATTGAGCTCTATGATCATTTCTTAGGTAATAACTATATAGGGTGTGATGGAGGAATCAATTCATCTTTGTACATATGGATATCCAATTGCTCCAGCACCATTTGTTGTAAAGCTACCCTTTATGCTGTTGAGTTGCCTTGGCCCTGTGTGGGTTTGAAAGGAAGTATGTCCCCTAGAAAAGCCATGTTTTAATCAAAATCCCATTTCATAAAGGTAGAATAATCTCTATTCAGTATTGCATGTTTGAAACTGTAATCAGATCATCTCCCTGGATTTAGTCAAGAGTGGTTGTTAAACTGGATTAGGTGAAGACATGTCTCCACCTATTTGGGTGGTCTTGATTGGTTTATTGGAGTCCTATAAAAGAGGAAACATTTTGGAGAATAGGAGATCAGAGAGAGCAGAGTTCACAAGCCAGCAACCTTTAGAGATGAAGAAGAAAAACGCCTCCCGGGGAACTTTATGAAACAGGAAGCAGGAGAAGAAGCTAGCAGATGATGCCATGTTGCCATGTGCCCTTGCAGATGAGAGAGGAACCCTGCCTGTGTTCGCCATGTGCCTTCTCACTTGAGAGAGAAACCCTGAACTTCATTGGCTTTCTTGAACCAAGGTATCTTTTCCTGGATGGATGCTTTTGATTGGACATTTCTGTAGACTTGTTTTAATTGGAAGTTTTCTCGACCTTAGAACTGTAAACTAGCAACTCATTAAATTCTCCTTTTTGAAAGCCATTCTGTTTCTGGTATATTGCATTCTGGCAGCTAACAAATGAGAACAGCCCCTGTGTTGAACACCTCAACTAACCATAAAAACACAACTTTATTTCTGGACTCACAGTTCTGTTCCATTTATCGACATGTCTATCCTAATGCCAGTCACACACTTTCTTGATAACTATAGATTCATAGTAAGTTTGAAATTTGATAGTATAAACCCTGCAACATATTCTTTTTTTCCAATATCATTTGATTAGCCTGGATCATTGCCATTTATGTCAACCTGTTGATTTCAGGAAAAAAAAATTTAAAAAAATCTAAAAAGCCTTGGTGATTTTGTTAAAGACTGTGTTGATTCTATAGATTAAGTTAAGAAGAATTGACATGAATTGGGATCAGAGTTTTCTCAACCTCAGCACTATTAACACCTTGGATCAGTTAATTCTTTTTGTGAGCGGCTGTCCTATTAATTGCAGGACATTTATCATTGCCTAACTGGGTTTTACAGCTTCCTTCTAGTTGTAACGAAAATACCTGCAGCCATTGGGAAATGTCTCCAGGGTGGGGGTGGGGTGGGGGTAGAGGGTGGGAAGGGGTGTAGTGCAAAATCCCTCTTGACTGAGAACCACTGTCTTAGATCTTCTTTAATTTCTCTCAGTAATGTTTTACAAATTTCATTGTACATCTTACACTTTTTAAATTTTAATTTGTCCCTAAATATTTAATTTTTATGCTAATATGAATGGACTTGTATTCTTAATTCACTTTGAATTTCTTATTGGTTGTATATAGAAATAATCTTGCTTTCTCTAGCTTGATGTTGATACTTTATCCTGTGGCTTTGCCAAACTTGTTTACCAGTTCTAGAAATTTTACTGTGGATTCCTTACATATAGGAACATGTCAACTGTGAATGAAAGATTGCTTACTTCTTCTTTCCAATCTGGAGGAATTTTATGTCTTTTCCTTGCCTGATTGCATCACCTAGATCCTCCAAGACAATGGCAAATAGATGGGATAAGAACCTGCATCCTTGCTTTGTTCCTGATCCCGGGTGAAAAGCATTCCTTCTTTTACTGTTAAGTATGAGGTTAGTTGTAATTTTCTTATAGATGCCTTCTATTGGGTTGAGTAAGTTTGCTAAGAGATTTGGGTTTGTTTCTTTTAAATCATAAATGGTTTCCTGGATTTTGTCAAATGCTTTCTTTGCATCTATTGAGATAATCAAGTATTTAAAAAATACCTTTATTCTCCTACTAAATTACTATGATTTTTGATGTTAAACTAACCTTGCATTCTTGGGATATATCCCACTTAGTGGTCATGGCATATAATCCTTTTTTTGTATATTTCTGGATTCTGTTAGATAATATTTTGTTGAAAATTTTTGCATCTCTTTCTCTCTCCATATATATATGGTATATTGCATAGCAGTGTCACATTTCATTATTTTTCCATGTGAGTATCCCCTTATTGCAGCACCATCTGTTGAATATTTGTTTGCTTTTTTTGTTTATTTTTTGGGAAGTGCATGGACTGGGAATTGAAGCCTGGTCTCCTGCATGGCAGACAAGAATTCTACCACTGAACTACCCTTACACCCCCTGCATCTGTATTTATAAGGAATATTGATCTGTAATTATCTTTTCTTGTGATGTTTTGTCTGGATTTGGTATCAGGGCAATTTTAGCCTTATAAAGTATTGCAGTAATTATTTCCTCCCCCTCTGTTTTCTCAAATAATTTATGAAGGATTGGAATCAGCAGCAAAGCCATTTGAGCATCGACATTTCTTTGTTGGGAATATTGTTTTTAATTGCTAATTCAATTACTTTACTTGTTATAAGTCTATTCCCTAATTCCACTTGATTCTGTTATGGTTATGTATGTTTTTTTAAAACATTGTTCATTTCATCAAAGTTGTCTTATTTGTTCTCATAAAGTTGTTCCTATAATTACCATGTAATTCCTTTATTTACTGTAATGCTACTATAAATTATGTTACTCTTCTTTCATTCTTGATTTTTGACAAATTGTATCTTTTTATTTGGTTGGTCTAACTAAAGGTTAAAAATTCTATCGATTTTTTCACCTTTTGATTTCATTGATTTTCTATGTTTCTGTTTCATTGATTTTTTTTCTGATCTTTACTATTTACTTAATACTGTGTGCTTTGGATTAAACTTTTTTTTTTGGTAGTTTCTTAAGATGGAAGTTTAGGATAGTGATATGAGTTATTCTTTTCCATTTAGGTGCTTACAGTTCTAAGCACTGCTTTAGCTGTATTCTACAAATTTTAATATGCAGATTTTTTATTCTCATTCAGTTCAAAGCATTGTTTAACATTCCTATGATTTCTTATTGGCCCATTGTCTTATTTAGAAGTGCTTAATTTTTGAATTTTGGGATATGTCTCAGTGTGTATTTTGTCTGTAATTGTGTCTCCAGTCTGAAGTATGAACACATAGGTGATCTGTATTATCAAGTGAGGCTGTCACACACCTATGGTATGCCCAGTGTTTACTCTGTAACTGTAAAAGATCATATAATTAAAAAATGAATTTCTACTTCATTGTTTTCTGGCCACAAATAGAACTCTGACTTTGCTATTAACATATTAACATAAACACACTATAAGTTATGGTTCCATAGGAGCATGTCTTTGTAGTTCTAAGTCCAGCAAAATTTCTCCTAAACTTCGTTAAGCTACTGTATGCAAAGAAAGGCATTCCCTCCCTCTCCCATTATATTACTTCTGAACCCCGGAATATAACATGAGTAATCTAATTACTGATTTATGATTCCACAACTTTGATCCTTAGGAGTGAGTTATAGAGGGTGCAAGGGTAGTTCAGTGGTAGAAGTCTTGCCTGCCATGCAAGAGACCCAGGTTGGATTCCTGGCCCCATGCACTTCACTTCCCCCCCCCCCCCAATTTTTTTTCAACAAATGGTGCTGCAATAACAGGATACTCACATAGAAAAAGAATTAAAAGTATTTCCCACCATACAGCATACAAAAAATATTTGAGTTATGATTCAGTCTTGGAGTGCATTCCTAGTACAAAAGAGTCATAATTCAGGTTTATATTTCTCCCTTTTATACCCTCTTTCCTTTTTCCTTTATATCATTTGGTCTTCTGTGTCTGCTTGTTTGCAGTCTTCTATACGTATCATACATAATAGGCAGAATTATTACCCAGTTTAAGAGGTGGACATTTATGCATCAAAACAATTCTTCCTCCACAGTTCTCTCTGCCCCTTTTTCTGGTACCTGTCTGCTGTCTTTATCCATCTCTCTTGTTCTGCCTTTCTTTTCTCTCTCTCTCCCCCTTTCTCCCTCTCTCTGTTTCTCCAAAATTTTCTGCAAGTTCATAATACTTTAAATTATCATGGTGACTAAAATCTTTGAGGAATATTATATCCTTTTGTTATGCTACTCCAAACACCTGATTAAAAATTACAATTTTATTCATTTTGTACTAGATGAAAAACATCCTTCAAGTGTTTTAAAAACATGGAGAAGATGAGATCACTAAGAAGCAGTCACAGTGCAGCAGATAAAGACGAGCAGACATGGACTCTAGTGGTATTTCTAAAACTTCAGTCACTCTCTCAACACCTAATGTTTTTCCCAAAAATGGAATATCATATCAATCATATTTTGCCTAACTTTTTCTTTAACGAAATACATTTTGTCAAATGGATAATTATCTTTTACAGATATGTATTAAAATAAATACATATTTAAATGAATGCATTCCTTGCAGGACCATATAAAATTATTCTCTGCACCACAAGTGGTTTTCATATCTCCCAGTGAAAACCATGGCCTTGAAAAGATCAATCATTAATGGTTGGATGGCGGAGAGATTTGAGAGAAAGAAATAAAGGAGAGTTAGGGTGAAAATCACGATAGGCAGAATTACTACCCACTCTTACAGCTGCATTTGAACAATCTTTCCACCATAAAGATTAAATTTCAGAATGGTGTGCATAGTCACAATGAGATAATTTTGAACTTTAGTTATTGGTTGTTATTAAGTTTTCCTTTGCAATCTGTTCTACTGTGGCAAGAATTCTTACCTAACACAAATTCTCAATCACATTCTTATCTTCTGTCTAAATTTCACTAAAGATTCCTTGATCATGAATCAGATAAATGGGTAATCTCTGAAAACTTCTATTTTATCGAATGATATTTTGGCTGGTGATTACGTTTTTAATCCCTGTGTCTTTTCTTTCACAGTCCACAGATGATACATTATGATCCTCTAGCCCTTGTTTCAAGTTACAGGTCTAATGTTATTCTATTTGCCTTTCTTTTAAAAATGAACTGTTCTTTATTTCTGGAAGCTTGCAGAATTTTTTCTTTAACTTTTATGATGAATATCATTCTGATATATTCAGAATAGATTTTTAAAATTAATCCCGAATGTATCTCACAAGGCCCAAACTTCAGATTTCTAATTTTTATGTTTTTAATTAATGAAGCATGTAATTGTATCTTGAAATAGTTCAAATATATAAACATGAGCAAAGGATAATATAATAATCATCTATATATCCACCACCGATCTTTATTTTATATTCCTCATTTGGAATATTCCATGTATGATACTGATTTATTTCAAAAAGACCATCACATACAATTAAGATATTATTCCTTCAACTGTGCACATACCCAAGAATGCTAATTAATATGAAAATATCTGCATTTACATCACTGCTTTTTTATTGGTTATATCTTTCATTACCCTTTCCAAAGTCTGGTTTCCTTACCTGTAACACGGGGATGATAATTTCTCAGGTTGTTATGAAAATTAGTAGAAATAGCTTAAGCAAAGCCTTTGGTATAATGTTAAGAAATGTTATTTCTGTTCACCTTTGGATACATATTTGTACTAATCATTTAAAAATTATCTCAAATGCAAACTTTTGTGAAACTCTCCCAGACCATGCTGTCCAACGTTTTTTTGGGGGAACTCTTCCAAATTCCCATGATAATTGGTACAGAATTTTTTAACCGAGTTCTTATAAATGTGTTAGGCAAGGAGTAACTGGAAGGCAAGAAGTCTGAGCATACTAACCCAACCCATAACAGAGACATGCTGAATGTTTATTCTTCAATAAACAAATCAAAGAGGAAAGCTAAAAATGATAGGCTCAGAATCATTCCCATTATTTGGGAAGCGGCTTAAAACACAAGCCTCATTTTTCTGTACAAATTAAAATGCTTACTGTTTTCATATGAACCATTGATTGCAGTTACTGGCCAATTTCATAGCTACAAGAGAAAAAAAGTATGAATGGTCATTACCAAGGTCTATAAAGATTTTCAAACCCTTTGTAGTTAGCAGCAAAATGTTCACTTTTGACACAAAGTAGAAAAAAATAATTTGCTTAATAGAAATGTTTATGTCCTTGATTGCAGTTGGATGTCAAGAGCAGGCAACTTGCACATTCAGAGATGCCCTTTGCTTGGAGGCAACCTGCACATTCAGAGGTGACCCTCGCCAGGGAACAAATGTACAATCAGAGTTTCAGATGCTCTGCCAATCCCAGTTTGAGGGCTAGCAGGAGTTGGAGGCCTTTATAAACCCAAACTGCCTATATTGTTTTGGATTGCACACTTATCACAGCAGGAACTGGAGCAACAAGTGGCAAAACTTGTGCATTTCCATGATTCTTGGTCATTACCTGGTCTTCTTGGCTGAGCTTCTAATACCTCTCTGCTCAGCAGGTGGATTTTGCTGGTCTATAATCACAGCTATCAGAGCCCTATTAAGTGAAAAAGTTTCCCTGTACCCATTCACTCAATAGTGGTGTCTTGCTGAAGTCATTTGTTTGAGAAAAGTTGTGTTGTCACCATAAAGTGCATACCATTTTGTGCTGAACAAAGCCAGATGTTTTCTTGAATATTTTAAACAGAATATGAAAAGCATGCTATTATATTAGCATCAGTTATTTATTGTCCTGGTGTTCAGATGTATTATTTGTTATTTTGAGGAATAAGGAATCTCCTGCGTGTCTTCTTTCCTAGGTATTTCACTCTGGGCAACTTAAAGAAAAGCTTCTAGAGTGAGCCAAGAAGGAAGAGCCACTATAAATATTATTTATCTTCCTTTCAGTCATACATATTTTTATTTCTTATCCAGTCTTTATGTTTCAAATTATTCTAAGTACATGAAAATAGTCCAGGAGGCCATTGCACGTTACATTATAAATATACTTACATTGATTCTCAGTAATATTTCTTACTGTCTCAAAATGTGTTGGCATCACTTCCAAAGCAATGTAGGAAATAGATTCTCCCTTTGTCCCAAAGGAATTAAAGTAAATAATTTTTTGAGAAGGCTAAATCTAATTTTTAAGGAAGAAATAAAGAAACTGTGAGGACCATTTAGCTGGTTGGAGAGAAACAAAATGTTGCACAGCAGAACACATCATTCTTTATTAATGCTGCAGTCTTTTAGAAAGTCCATGGGGATGTAGATTTCCGACATAAGGAAGGAGACATGCATTCAAAATGTTTATTAATGGAACCTATTTGATCAAAATTAGATCTAAATAAAATTAGGTCCATAAATACTTATTGACCATACTCAAAGCAACCAGACAGATCAGGAAGATGGAAGATAGATTCCACTCAGCAATATTATTAACCATTAAATTGATGTGTTTTTCTCATCTAAAAATGGGACTAGAAACAACTCTCTCATAGTACATGGGATGCAATGGAAATTTAATAAATGTTACTATGCTTTATAATTTCCTTAGTTATTACTGAAGATACAAAGTGATAAAAAAAGATCTAACTCTTCAAAATCCATTTTACTGAAAAAGAAACAATAAAACACATTATGAAATATAACCAAGATATAACAGGTATCACAAAAAATGTACAATTTATTAATAAATAATATAATCAAGGAAGTCTGATTGACCATGATGCTGGTGTCAGAAGCTCCAAAGTGCCATTCCCCAACAGAATTTTTAACAAGTAGTAAAAAATGGCAGAACCAACTTCCTCAAAACTTTGAAAAACAGTTAAAAGTTCCAGCTCATGGGCAAGGGCCTAATAAAAAAATACCTCTATAAAAGCAGGAGGAGAGGCTGTGGTTCCCTTCCTAGCCCTTCCCTCCTTGGTACAGTGTGGAAGAGCCTGTGCTCCCACTGGGGGGTCCTGGCCCTGGGCCAAAGGGAGCAGGGTAACACCTTGTATCCTGAGGTGCTTGTATGTGGATGGAGATCTAAAGGGTGGCAGCCTGAAAGACTGAAGCAGGAAACTCATCTGTGGCTCACCCTCTCAGAAACTGCACTGCAGTCAGGCAGCTTGCAGACAGCTAAACCAGTCTAAGAAACAATTAAGTCAAAACAGGTTGAAGCAAAAGACTGTCAGCTTTAAGTCATTTTAACAGAGAACCTAGGAGAGGTAAAAAGTCTAATTCCTTGGGAGAAGAGGGGGCATTTGAATTTCTGTAAATGGGGGAATTCCTAAGGCCACCAATAAGCACAAGCTCAGTATAAAACTTAGGCTCAGAAAAGACAGAGAAGACACTGCCCTTCCCATTCACCTCAGGCTGATCTTCTTTATAGGAGTGTTACAGGAAGACAGTGGTGGATTTTTTTTTCTTTCTTTTTTCTTTCATTAAGAAAATGACCAGATAAAGGGAGTAAGAACTCTTACAATCACAAAGGTACAAGATAAGGGCTTTTACAATCATTTCAGATATCAGGGCAGCTAAATTATAGTTTAGGGATTTCAGGTCTTCTCCTGTATATTCCAGTATACCAGAAAGAAAAAAGGAATATCTATATAATGATTCAGTAGTCAAAATCATTCTTTAAATCCTAATTTTTGGCTACAGGGAGGCTAAATTCTGAAGAAAAGTACTAGACAATAGAGAGCCAAATTGCAAAGATATGAATGGTGTTTTTTGCATTGGTCCATTCATTTTTATTGCCTCCTAATACTTAATGGAATATACCATATCACTAGCTGTGTACAAATTTATGGAAAACACAGCTCAAGGACCAAGTCCCAGGGTTAATAATTTAAATACTAAAATTTACATTGTACAACAAAAAATTTCAAGACAGAGAAATTAGAAATGATAGCCTGTCCAAAGAAACAATAGAAAACTCCAGAAACCATCAATGAAGAAAATCAGAATTTGAACATATCAAAGTCTTTAGTAAAATGATTCTCCAAATGCTCAAGGAGATAAAAGAAAACAAAGAGAAAGCACTAAAGAATATCAGGAAAATAATGAGTGAACAATTTGAGAATACCAGGAGACAGACAAAAATTTAAAAAACAAACAAAAAAACAAAAAAACAGAAATATTTCTGTTTAAACTGAACAGAAATATTGGAGTCGAAATTTTCAAAATTTGAAATGGACAATTCCCTAGAGGGTTGCAACAGCAGATTGGAGCTAGAGAAAAAAGAAGTGAAATCCAAGATAAGACAATTGAAATGACTCCAGCTAAGGAGCAAAAAGCAAAAAGAAAAACATTGAAAGGAGTCTAGAAACTTCTGGAACACCAACAAGCACACCAATATACATTATTTAGGAGTCCCAGAAAGAGAGAAAGGGGCAAAAGGAATATTCAAAGAAATAATAGCACAAAACTTACCAAATTTAATGAAAGAAATGAATATAAAATTCAAGAAGCCAAACAAAATTGAAACAGGATAAACATGACGAGTACCATGCCCAGGCACGAAGATATCAAAGTGTCAAATAAATATCATGGGCAAGTAAAGAATTCTGAAAGCTGCAAGAGAAAAGCAATAGTGCTATATATAAGAAAGTCCCAATAAGTTTAAGGGCTGACTTCTAATCAGAAACCCATGGAGGTAGGAAGGCTGTAAGAGGAAATATTTTAAGTGCTGAAAAAAAACAATTACTAACCAAGAATTTTATGTGCAATGAGACTGCCTTTCAAAAATGTTGGAAAAATTGACATTTCCAAATAAACAACAATGGAGAGAGGTTGATGTACATGGGCTTGCCTTGCAAGCCATGCCAAAGGAAATTCTTCAGACTGAAAGAAATGGACACCTGACAGTAGACCTACATGGCACAAAGAAATAAAGAACCCCAGTAAATGCAATTATATGGGTAATTATAAATGTCAGTACTTTTCTACAGTGTTTTTTGGTATATGACCCTACTTTTTACTTCCGCAGATTCTAAAATGCAAATGCATAAGAGCTATGATAAATCTCTGGGTTTGGAATACAATGTATAAAGATATAATGTGTAACAAGCGAAATAAAAAGGTGGGGGGATTGAGGGGTATAGGACCAGTGTTCGTATATGCTACTGAAGTTAAATTGGTATCATATATAATCTGATTGCTATAGATTTAGGTTGTTAAACTCCAAGCTAAACATTAAAATTCTGCAAAAGATATAGAGAATGGTATGAGAGGGGATTCTCATATCCTTCACAATGGGTTGAAAGCAAAAGGATGGGGAAACTAAGCCATACAAACAGTAACCAAAAGAGAGCTGGAGTAGCTATATCAATATCAAATAAAATAGACTTTTAAGTCAAGAACTGTTATGAGGGACAAAGAGGGTCACTACATATTGATAAAGGGGTCAATTCAACAGAAGATATAACAATTATAAATATATATGCACCTAATAATAGAGCCCCAATATATATGAACCATATATTGAAATATTTGAAAGGAGAGATAGATGGTTCTACATAAACATTAGGAGATTTCAATATGCCACTGCCAATACTGGCTAGAACATCTAGACAGAAATCAATAAGGAAATAGAAGAATTTAATGATCATATTAACCATCTAGAACACTTCACCCAACCGCAACAGAGTATACTTCCTTCTTCTCCAGTGAACATGGATCATTATTCAGGATAGACCATATGTTAAGCCATAAAACAAGTCTCAATAAATTCAAAAATACTGAAGTCATACAATGTACTTTTCTGACCACAATAAAATGATGCTAGAACAGAGGGGAAAATGGAAAATTAACAAATATGTGGAAATTAAACAGTAAATTCTTAAATTTTCTAAATTTCTTAAACAGTAAATTTTCTTAAACCAATGGGTCAAAGAAAATTCAGAAGAGAAATTGGGAAATATCTTGGGGCAAATAATAATGAAATGCAACATACCAAAACTATGGGATACAGCCAACAGAGTGCTGAGAGGGAAATCTATAACAATAATTGCTTAAATGTAAAAAGTAGCAAGACCTCAAATGAGAGATCTAAACTCATAACTGGAGGACCTAGGAAAGAAAAAGCCAAAGTGAGCACAAAGAACAGAGTGAAAATTAAAAAAAAAATAGAGAAAATATCCATAGATAAAATTAACAAAGCTTTACTTCAGTTTAAAACACACACACACATACACACACACACACACACACACAATATAGGGAATAAATAACTAAAGTGAGAAATAGAAGCAGGGACATTATTACTGACCCCAAAGATAAAAAGGATTATAAGAAGATACTATGAATAAGTGTATACCCACAAATTAGATAAAATAGACAAAATGGACAAAATCCTAGAAACACACAAAACTACCTATACTGGCTCAAGGAGAAAGAGAATGACTCAATAGACCAATAACAAATAAAGAGATTGAAACAGAAATCAAAACCTTCTATCCAAGAAAACACCAGAAACAGATGGCTTTTGTCAAACATTCCAAGAAGAATTAACACCAATCCAGCTTAAACTCTTCAAAAAAATTGAAGAGTAAGAGCACATCCTAACTCATTCTATGAGACCAATTATACCCTCATAACAGAGCCAGTTAAAGATAACACAAGAAAAGAAAATTACAGACCAATATTCCTTATGAATGTAAATACAAATATCCTCAATAAAATACTAGCAAACCAAATCCAACCGTACATTAAAATAATTATATATCTTGATTGAGTGGTATTTATTTCAGGCATACAAGGATGGTTCAACAGAAGAAAATCAATTACTGTTATAGAGCACATTCATCAAATGAAGGAGAAAACACCATCCATGATCATTTCAGTTTATTCTGAAAAGGTATTGGACAAAATCCAACACCTGATCTTCACAAAACCTCTTAGAAAACAAGGAATAGAAGGAAATTTCCCAATGTGATGAAAAGCATATATATAAAACCTATAGCTAACATATTCATTGATGAAAGATTGAATATTCTCCCTCTAACATCAGGAACAAGAAAATGGTGCCCACAGTCGGCACTGTTAATTAATACTGAGCTCAAAGTTCTAACCAGAACAATTATGTAATAAAAATAATTAAAAGGCATCTAATGTGTAACAGAAGAAGGAAACTTTCACTATTTATAGATGACATGAACCTATATAGATTTCTCTTGAAAAATCCAGAACAAACCTATTAGAGATAATAAATACATTAGAGAAAGTAGCAGGGTACCAGGGAAATGCACAAAGGTCAGTAATTTTGCTATACACTAGTAATGCACAATATGAAGAAGAAATCAAGAAAAGCAATTCAATATACAATAGCAATTAAGAGAATCAAATATCTAGGAATAAATGTATCCAGGAATGTAAAGAAATTTTACATGGAAAACTACAAAACTTTGCTAAAAGTAATCAAGAAGATCTAAACAAATGGAAGAACATTCCATGTTCATGAAGTGGAAGGCTAAATTCTGTTCAGATGCCAATTCAATCTAGAGTGTTTTACAGATTCAAATGCAACCTCAATCAAAATTCCAAAAGCTTTCTTTGCAAAAAAGGAAAAGCCAATCATCAAGCATATCTGAGAGGGTAAGGAGCTCCAAATAGCTAAAGCCATCTTAAAAAAGAATAAAGTTGCACTCACTCTCCCTGATTTTAAAATATAATACAAAGCTACATTGGTCAAAACAGCATGGTACTGGCACAAGGCCATACATATAGACAAATGGAATAGAACTGAGAGCTCAGAAATCAACCCTCATATTTATGGCCTCCTGATTTTTGACAAGTTAGCAAGGACCATTAAAGTGGGAATGAATAGTTTCTTCGATAAATGGTGCTGGGAAAAGCTGGATCTCCATTTGCCAAAAAAAAGCAAAAAAAGAAGGACTCCTAACTTATACCATGTAGAGTAATTACTTTAAAGTGGATCAAATACCTTTAGTGTAGGAGATAGAACTATCAAACTCCTAGAAGAAAACGTGGGGAAGTAACTTCAGGACATTGTATGAGGCAATGGTTTCTTAGACTGTACACCCAAAGCATCAAACAACAACAAAAACAAACAAAAAAATCCCAGATAAATGGGATCTCATTAAAGTTAAAAGCTTTTGTTCCTTAAAGGACTTTATCATGAAAGTAAAACAACAGCCTATCCAATGGAAGAAAATATTTGGATACCAAATATCTGATAATGGTTTAATTTCCAGAATATCTAAAGCAATCTTACAAATCAACAACAAAACACATATAACCCATTTTAAAAATGGACAATGCCAGACATTTTTCCAATAAGCACATAGGAAGATGCTCAACATCATTAGCCATTAGTGAAATGCAAATCATAACCACAGTGAGATGCCCTTATCCACCCATTAGAATGGCTACTATTAAAAAAATGGAAAATAAGAGAATGTGGAGAAATAAGAACACCCATTCATTGTTGTTGGGAATGTCAAATGGTACAACCTCTGTAGAAACAGTGTGGTGGTTCCTCATGAAGCTAAATATAAGAATTACCACATGACTGGAAATCTCATTTCTAAGTCTAAACCCAAAAGAATTGAAAGCAAGTTATGGAATAGATATTTATACTTCAACATTCATAGAGTTATTATTCACAGTTGCCAAAAGATGGAAGCAACCTAAGTGTCAATCACCAGATGAACAGATAAACAAATTATGTTATGTATAAGCAATGTAATATCAGTGTAAAAAGGGATGGAGTGCTGTTACATGCAGCAACATGGATGTACCTTGAAGATAGTATGCTGAGTGAAATAAGCCATATACAAAGGGTCAAATATTGTATGACCTCACTGATAAGAAGTAATTATAATAAGCAAATTCATAGAGTAAGAAACTAGAATACAGGTTACCAGTGGTTAGATCAAGGTAGGAAATGAGGAATTAATACTTAATGGGTAGGGAATTTCTGTTTAGGTTGATGGAAAATTTTGGTAATAGATGGTCGTATAGTATTGTGAATGTAAAATATTCCATTGAATTATATATTTGAATAAGGTTAAAAAGGGAAATTTTAGGTTACATATATTTTACTAGAATAAAAATTTATAAAAAAACATATAAAACTGTACAACACAAATAGTGACTTCTAATGCAAATTGTGGGCTATCGTTAATAGTATAATTATATTACTGCTTCATCAATTGTATCAAAGATACCACACATGTAAAATGTTAATAATAGGGAAAACTGAATGTTTGGAAAAGAGGTCTACGTGAACTTTAATTTCTACATGATTTTTTTGTAAACTTACAAATTCTCCAATTAAAAAAAAAAGAGTATAATCCATAAAATGTAACACAATGCCCAGGTTTAGGCCTAATGCCATGCATGATTTGAGGGCTCATTATTAACTGCTCAAACACTGAAAAGTAGCCAGAATCACAAAGACGAAGACAGATTTAGAAGAGATACAGAAACAGAATGTGAAATGAAAGCATGGGTCCTCAGACATAGGACTCATAATGTTATATGAGCAAGGTCACAAAAGTTGTCTGCCAGAAGCTCAAATAACTTTTACCAAATTGGGTAACCCCATAGTTTCTTTAAATTAATAAAATTCCTTCATCTTATACTAGTGCATAGTAAGAACTGTCACAGATAAAAATACCTTAAGCAGGTTGAATTTGATTGATTTATATATGCATGTGTATGTATAGAATTAGAAAACTTTGTCTGAGTGGTGTGAAGGCCATGTTCTATCTTTCAACCTCTCAAACTTGTCTTCCACTTTTTGCAGTCTTTGTACCTTCTTAACTTTACTCCACTCTTGGCTGTCTTTGTGGTTTCATTCAATTTTCTGGACAATTTATTCAAGTTTATCCCCAGATCTTCTACTAATCATTTTACTCCTTCTATTTTGTTTTATAACTTCCAAGAGTTTCTTTTTTTCCTTTCTTCTCTTTCTTACACTCTCTCTCCTTCTTCCTTTTTTGCTCCCACTGAAACTCTCTTGTTAAAAATATTCTGTTCTTGACTTGTTCTTTACTCATGGATGCAACATCTTATTTCATTAAGGTCATTTAATTTTTGTCATTGTTGTTGCAGCTTTCTTCTCTATGAAAATCCTGACTGCTGTCTGTTTTCCATCTATCTCTCTGTGGTTTGATTGTTTTGGTCTCTATCCTCCACATTAGAACCATTCCTTAGTTTTCTGGTGACACTGGACTCTTGGCTCATGATTTAGATGATATTGGAAGCTCTGCTACTTCTCATATGTATCCTTCAGTAGAGTAACCACAAAATTCATGATTTAAACCAGGACTATTTGACAGTGAAAGGTTACTTTACGAATTACCACATAAAGTTAATAGTTGCATGCCAGGACCATTCCATGCAAAACAGGACATATGGTGATTAGGAAAGACCATTTTTTAGAAAATCACTTGGTAAAAATCTTTGGGTCTTTTCTGTTTTACTAATAAGATTTTCAAGAGTATGCATATATATATATATATATATATATATATATATATATATATATATATATATATATATTTTAACATGGGCAGGCACCGGGAATCAAACCCAGGTCCTCTGGCATGGCAGGCAAGCATTCTTGCCTGCTGAGCCACTGTGGCCGGCCCAAGAGTATATTTTTAATCTTCCTGGAATATTAGGTTCCTACTGGCAGTATTCTGGAAGTTGAGTGGTAGCAGGAAATGGGAATAATGTTCTCTGCATTCCAAATTCAGAATTGATAAGCCCACTTAACCTGCCTGTTTCCCCAAAAGACTCATGTTTATCTGCTTCTCAGATTCTAGCCAGCAGCCATTATAATCTCACCTCCCCTTTTCCTCTTGATTCTAGAGGTACAAGATGCTATGGGTTTTAAGGTGTCTGTTGGGGTAAATTGAGAGGGTTTTTTCCCTATCTCAGGTTTGGGAGTAGATCAGGATGTGTTTACTTATTCACAGTATTTCCTCAAATATTAGCTATCTCTGGCTGTAAGATCCACCATGTAATTTGTATACCATTAATGAAAAAACACTGACATTTTATATATGGTACACCATCCATTGTAAAAATGCATCTCAAATATAAGAGACATTAAATGTAAAAAGAAAATGTACAACTCAGAATCAACAAAATATAGTTCCAATTATCCACATTATTCTCATCTTCCAAAATTTCGTTATTGTTTTCTCCTTTCTTTTCTTATTTGCCCCATCCTTGTAATTTTATGTCTCTAAAGAGTAATCTAGCAATTTTCTGGAGCAAGCAAAATTACATGCATGTGTTTATTCCATTGTCTTAATGTTTATTGTTTAAAAAATTCTGATAAGTTTGCATGAAAGGGAAAGTTGAACAAAAGAGAAAGTAGAAGTTGGTCCAGTTTAGAAAAAATCATTGGCCAGAAGTTTTCTTTCTGTTTGTTACTGCCTTAGAAAATGTTCATCCAGACCTTGAAGACAAAAATGGAGGGGAAAAATAAAAGATTTCAACATAAAGAACATGATGGAAGACTTGTAGTTTCTCACTGAGCCCTATCAGGGGCATATTCTTGAGCCCTCAAAGCAATAGCCTCAGGTCTCATTGGGGAAGCTCTTTCAGGGAGACAAACAAATGAGATGGAGCCTCCTTTGGGAATAGGAGCTAACACAGCAGAAATTCCATGGCAGGAAGCATTGTTAGCAGATACAAAGAAAAACAGACTATGCAGGTAAGAGAGTTTGGGGACTTTGCGAGGGATATTACATCTGTGGGAAATACAGCCAAGACCCTTACTTGCAGAGGTGTTCATTGGAAATGTAAGGTACGCACTCACAAGAGGTAGTGTGTGCATTACACAATAACAATCAACTCACACTAATGCAGCAGACAGGAGTCTAGGAAAGAACAGGATGGAAAATGGAGAAGTTTTAAATATTTTCAACAGACACTTAAGAAAGGAAGTTGGCTTCAAAGATGGTTTGGGATCTAAATTCTATCGATGAGGATTTCAGCTTTTTACTCAATAACAGAAGAGGCCAGAAGTTCCTTTTCAAGAGAGAAAGCTGGTAGTGGAGGGAAGTTAGGGGAAAGAGTGTGTTCTATTGCTCTAAAAACATTACTCATCCCAGTTAACTTGTTGATGGGAGCCTTCACCTAATGGACTTTTTAAGTTTTGAAATAACTTTAAGCATTTTGTTTTATTTTATAACCTAGGCAGTACATGATTAATCACTTTAAAGGAATGTTTTAAAAAGTAGGAAAATATCAATAATAATCTCACCACCTACAGATAATCTGTTAATGCATTGTTTCAGATTTGCTTCCATACATGAGATATGGGATCGCAAACCCATACCATACATAGATACAAACATGTGCATAAGATACACAATCACATACACACAAATCACATCTACATACACACAAACATTGTCATATACATGATCACATATCTATAACCATATCTGTCTGCATACCTATGTGCCTATGCACACACACATCACTACATATACATGTGCACATACTTGTACATTTACACTTACACACAAACTCTGCCTGAGACCTTGTATTTGGCTAGAAGGCCGAGAGAAGGTTGATGGTCAATACTGGGGAAAGCTGCAGTTTTTAACCCAGATCTGCCTTCTGGATTAAAACTGAATTTTACCTCTATAGTAGAATGTCCCTTTGTTCTGGGAAGTGCATTTCAGTGAGCACTTTTATTATGCAAATGTAAAGCAAGGGCTCTTTGTTCCCCAGAAAACCTGAAAGCAAAAAAAAAAAAAAAAGAAATACCAGACTCTGGATGTTGCAGTCTATTATATTAAATTGAGCATATATTTCAGCAGATTTGTGTGATGAAATATTATGCTTTCATTTGAGATTTTTTTTTTCCCTGAGCTTGGATTTAGACAGACCTATGCCTATTAATTTTTGTTATTGTTGTTTTTTAGGAATTAAGTGCTTTATTTTTAGAGTAGCTACTTATAGGCATGCTGGTCTCAGAAAAATAAGAGAAGATTATTTTGTAGTTCTGATCTATTGTTTCATGCATTCATTCAACAAATCACTGTTGAGACCCCATCACGTTTTAGGCACAAAATCTACAAAAGCATGTCGGATGAACATAGCCCCTTTGTCTCTGGGAGCTTATCATTTAGTGGAGAAATAGTAAACAGTGAATTATTTAATACAGTCTATAAAAAATAAACAAGGTATGAGAAGAGGGTCAACAACATGGGGGAAAATAACTTATGCTGGGGAGTAAATGAAGTCTTTTCTCAGGATGTGCTTCTTAGGATGAGATTTGAAGGATCAATTCTATGGTAGAACAAGTGCTGAATGGCTTTTCAGCCACAGAGAATAGCTAAGAAAAATGCATAGTGTGGGCAGCAAAATAGTCAATTTAAGATGCTGAAAAATGGCACGAGATGTAAGTCAAAGGTTGTGAAAAACTCAGGTCCAGGTCAGGAATGTGGACAGACTCTATTAATTTTTGATTTTTTTTTATTTCTAAAGGCAGTGAGAATGCAGTGAAGGATTTTCAGATGTGAAAAGGCATGATAGATTTTAGATTTTTTTTTTTAGATTTTTCTGACTGCAGTTTAGAGAATGAATTTTAAAGATATTCAAGATCTGGAGAAAATGTTGACTTTAGAATTTCTATGCAAGACAGACTTAAAAGAGGCAGTTTAGTTGGAAGACAGTTTAGGGAGATTTAACTTGAAGCTGAATTTAAACAGCAAGCACACTTTTACTAAGAAGGTATGTTTATTTATGGTGGGATGGAGCTGATGCTGGAGATTATGTTAAGACATAATTGAGGTTTCTGAAAGGCTGCCCTTGATGCCATGTCTACCTTGCTCTGACCGACCTTTGTATAGGTTATGGTGAATTAGGAAGAGGAAGGGTTAAATATGAATCCCATGGGCCTGCTATGTGCTCTACTGAGGCAATCTGAATAAGTATCAAGGGGGAAAGGAGACAATGAGTTTGACTTTAGACATATTGATTTCTATGTGCCTATAAGACATCCAAGCAAATAGTTGGATTAAGAATAATACATTCATCTAGAAACATATATTTGAAAGTTTTAGCAAATTTGGTGGTCACTGACGTTATGGAAATAGATGAGCTTGACTAAAAATAAAGAATGCAGAGTGTGAAAAGTGATCAGAACTAAACTCAGGAATGCAGGCATCTAGACTTAAGATAGAGGAGAATGAGGTTGACTGAGAAGGTGTATAGAAAGAGGTAGAAAGACAATAAGGAAGATGTAAGCTCTTAAAGGAAAACAAGAGCTTTCAAAGAAGGAATTAGTAAAAAATGCAGTTGCAATTAAAGGGAAGGTTAGATAAGGTAGTAAAATATTCATTAGCTTGAGTGTCATGATGATCATCAGAGATTTAGTAAAAGAGACTTTGGGAAATTGATGTGAGTTGAATAGTGAGTGGCCATGAGGAGATGAAGAGAGCCAGTGTAATGTCTCCTTTGAGAAATTTTATTTGGAGTCCAACAGTGCTTTGTATTTGCAAATGCCTTCTTTTGTTTATTTTCTTGCCCTCTTTTGGGATTTTTTTCTTCTTATGCTACTTTCCCTTATTCTTTCCTTTTAGTTGTAACCCTTAGCCATTCTACCTTGCATGGTTAAAATGTCTAAATCTATTCAATTTATTTAGTTACCTCCTGAAAAACAAATAGAACATGAACACTTTAAAAGTAATCACTCACTATCAATTTATGTTATTGATGCTTAGATTTTTTTTGTTAGTGGTATCATTAGGAACATGGCAAGAGCAAATGAATAATGTATTTCCCTCTCACAAATTAGCCATATTATATGTTAGTCTAGATTGATCTATATGTTTTTCAATATCTTTACTTGATTCAGACTTCCCACCCAAGATCTTTCTATGTCTCTTTGGGGCAGGGGCCCTCAACTTTAGCAATATTGACATTTTAGGCCAATAATTGTTATGTAGGGTTGTCCTATGCATTGTAGAATGTATATCAGCATCACTGGTGTTTACTTATTAGATGCCAGTAGCACCTTACCCCCGTTTGTGAAGATCAAAACATCTTCGGACATTGCCAAATGTTCCCTTGGAGGCAAAACTGTCCTGTTTATAACCACTGCTTTAGCATATACCTTTCAGAACTTTTTTAAGTGAATGTTTTGGGTTCTTTTTTTTTAATTTAATTTAATTTATTTATTTATTTTTGGTGTTTGTGTGTGTATTTGATAAACTGTCTTAGCTTCTATTTGTTTGAAAATGTATCTGTTTCCTTCTCAACTCATAGGAGATCATTTTTTGGGCAAAGAACGATATTCATTTTATTTTCTTCTCAATATCCTAGTGATATTCTATTGTCTTTTAATATCTGCCATTGCTATTGGGAGGTCAGCCTCAGTCTTTCTTGTGGTGGTATGACTCAGCTCTCTGGTTGCTTTTAAGATTTTCTCTTTGCTTTGGGATTCTGCTCCTGATAGTGCCATGTGTGTGTCTGGATTTCTTTTCTTGATTGGCTTTTGTTGGAATTTTTGTATCTCAGGATTGGTACCTTTCAAATTTTCTTGAAAAATCTTTAGCCACTCTTCAACAATTTTCTTTTCCCAAATTTCTCTGTTATCTATGTCTGGACCTTATTGGAGTATCCTCTTTATTGGGATTATATTAGATCTCCCCACAGGGTCCTCAGTGGATCTCACTTTTTCTTCAATTATTTTGCAGCTCTGCAGCTCCTTAGCCTTCATAGCTGGATCTACATTTTAGTTCACTGGGTTTTTTCTTTTTTTTTTTTTCAGTTTCATGTAATCTTTTAATATTTCTTTTAAAAAATCTTTATTTTCTTTTCAAATTTGCTAGTTCAGCTCATATTGTAAGCACTCATTCATTAAGCACACTAAACAAAGTTATGATATATTATGTGATTCTGTGTCAAATACTTCAAATATCCTAAAATTTTCTTGTTTCCTTCAGCTATTGTATGTTTCTACTTATTCTCACTCATAGTGTCTTGTCATCTCGTGTGCCTTGTTATTTGACTGTGAATTCTTATTTTCTTTGTGGGGAAAAAATCGAGTTCTGACACAAGGGCAGGTACTTTATTTGATTTTGCCAGTCACTTAAAGGTACTGCCAATACAAAACTACTTTACTTGAAGTTTTGAAGCTTGCACAGACTCATAATTATAAATTTTCTTGGTAGATTTTGCCTCTTCACTTATCTGTTTTCCTTTGCTCTTACCTTTACCTGGTATACCTAATTCTCATTTACCATTACATTTCAGGGTTTTAGTTTATATTATTGGTTTAGCTTTTTGTAGTATAAACTTTGGGTGAAGAATACTCTATCAGATTTACCTGGTATGTGCTATGTTTTTACTTCTTGCTGTCTGACTTCCCTAAATTAGCAGGATAGAAGTTCAAAATCTCCAGGATTCAGGATAATCCCTCAGGGGAAAATGGGCTTTAGTGCTAGAGGTTCCTCACCTTGAGTCATGGCTCCAATATGTTGAACTTATATTTTTAAATTATTATTTTCATCATCTTAATGCTTTGATCAGAAAATTCATTATGTTATCTAATCTGCCCTATTCTGAGATTTAGAAGTAGTTTCAAAGTTTTGAAATATGAGGAAAAATGCCTAAGAGAACAGTAGATCATGGTGAGAAGAAGAAGACAATCATACAGACAAATGGCAGGAACAATAGATAAATGAGTTGAGCATATAATGGTTTGAATTGACAAAGAGGTCCAAATAGGATGATAACCCTACCTCCTGATCCTAATAGTATAGAGTTTAAAAGGATTAAGAGAGAAAACACAGACACATCCACAGACATATAAAAACAGAAGTGGAGAGGATTTCAGGTGTCTTTAGGAAAGTCAAATTTAGTACAATAAACCTTCACAATGAGTGAATATTTCAAGAGAAAAATGAGAATATTAAAAATATTGATTATATCAAAGAATTCCAACAGGGCACTATAAAAGAATTTCCAAAAATGGTAAGGATTGTCATTTGTTGCAGTCCTCCACTATTTTATCTATCACTATTGTATCTCACCCTGATCCTAATGACCCTTTGTTCCTTTTGTAGAGTAGTAATGCTTCCTATCATTCTACAAAAAAAATCTGGTAGATTATTCTATCCCTCTTGGGGACCGTAGTAGTTAGATTCAGGTGTCAGCTTAGCCAGGCTATGATGCCCAGTTGTTCAGTTGCTGTGGACTTAAATCATCAGCATGTGAAGTTCATCTATGGCTGATTACATCTGCAGTTGGCTAAGGGGAGTGACTTCTGAAATGAGCAAGGCTTAATTTAATTATCTGCAGGCTTAAAAGATTGAAGTCAGAAGAGAACCCATTAGAGCTCACCAGCCCAGTACACCTCAACTTACAGCTCAGAGCCAGCTCAGACCCAGATGTTTTCAAGATGCAGAAAGGACATACCCTGGGGAAAGCCATTTGAACCCAGAAGCCAGGAGAGAAGCTCAGCAGAGGTTGCTGTGTGCTTTCCCAAATTAGTAAATTTGTAATTAAACAAATCCCCTTTATAAGAGGCATTCTGTTTCTGTTGTATTGCATTCTAGAAGCTTTAGCCAAATAAATGGACTTTGTACATAGTCAAGTCAATATATGTGTGTATATGTGTGTGTGAGAGAGAGAGAGTCAGAGACAGACAGACATACAGAGAGAAAAAGATATAGAGAAAGAGAGAGTTGATTATCTTTGCACCTGATAATTTTGCAGGTGTGTTTTATACTATGACATTATAATTTGGTCACATGATTAAATTAGATAGGAACAGCAAACTCTGATTTACCATAGGACAGCTGTTCAGATTTTAAAGGTAAAACTGGAATGAACAACATTCAAGTGTTAGGAGCACTCTGAAAGCTCAATGGAGATGCTCAAGTTTTCTCTGTTCCCAACTGCTCTAGTTTGCTAGCTGCCAGAATGCAATATACCAGAAACAGAATGGTTTTTAAAAAGGGAAATTTAATAAATTGCTAGTTTACAGTTTGAAGGCTGAGAAATGTCCAATCAAAGGCACCCATCCAAGGAAAGATACCTTGGTTCAAGAAGGCTGATGAAGTTCAGGGTTTCTTTCTCAAGTGAGAAGGCACATGGAAAATGTAGTCAGGGCTTCTCTCTCAGTTAGAAGGGCGCGTGGTGAACATGGCATCCTATGCTAGCTTTCTCTCCTGGCTTCTGGTTTCATGAAGCTCCTGGGGAGGCATTTTCCTTCTTCATCTCCAAATGTCGCTGGCTCATGGACTCTCTGCTTTGTGGTTCTGCAGCATTCTCTGCCCTCTCTGAATCTCCTTCATTCTCCAAAATGTTTCCTCTTTTATAGGACTCCAGAAACTTATCAAGACCCATCCAAATGGGTGGAGACATGTCGTCACCTAATCCAGCGTAACAACCACTCTTGATTAAATCACTTCTCCAGGGAGATGATCTGATTACATTTTCAAACATACAGTATTGAATAGGGATTATTCTACCTTTATGAAATGGGATTTTGATTAAAACATGGCTTTTCTAGGGGACATACATCCTTTAAAATCAGCACACCAACTTTTTTTCTATGTTCCCAAGATGTAAACTTCTTATATGGATCTATGTAACTGTAGCACTAAGCTCATATATTTACTGGTGAATTAATGAGCTTTCAAGTTTCTTCCTTCCAAGTAGCTTAAGTTTGTGGTACTTCAGTTGCCTTATAGGGTTCTGTCCCTCTCTGCATCATTTTTCTCTTTGAATTGAGTCTTCATGTTGGAATTTATCTACCATATCACTAGTGTGGAAGGAGAAATGGAGGGTTTCATCTACCTCATCTCCAAGAAATATCCAAGTGAGAACAAACTCAGAGCCAGAGGAACGGAATTTAGGAGAAGCTTCTCTAGGCTGCCATTTCTTTAAAGCTATTACTTCTCTTAGCTTATATGCTATTCATTCCACTTAATCTTGATGACAGTCTACAAAAGAATCTGGGCTCAATATACTCATAATAAATAACTTCCATTTGCTTGGCATCTTTAGTACAAATTTCTTAATAGGGCATCAGACAAATTCTGCTTTTCTTGAACAAGACAAGTCATCTCTCTGAATTAATCCTCAATGATAAGGTGAAGCTAAGTGAATGTAACAACATCAAAACAAGTAATGTTTAGGTTAAAACTGTGGAAGCACTAAACAAGGTGACTGGTACATGGTATAACTCAATAAATTATGATTGATTCTACCTTGAAATTCTCCGATTCCCTTGGGATTAAGAAACAATATCCCTGACAAGAGAATGGGACCTTATAAAATTTGGGGAAGGAAGCCATTACAGTGCACTGACAGTAGAAATCTTAATATTTAACTGTGATTAATGATGATTTTGCACTAACCCAGGGAATTGAACTGGATTTTAACAGAGGATAGCCATAATTTAGAAACACAAACACACAGTGAGTGCTTTTGAAAAGTTAGTTACTTAACGGTCTAACTATATAAAAACTAGGATTATTCCATCAACAAAAGGAAGAATGAGAATAAGCACAATATTACATGTGTAGTACTTAATGACTCTACGCTATTATGTAAAAACAAACGTTAATTTTAATCTTACGTTAATCCTGAAATTGTCAGATTCTCACGTGCATTCATACACTGATTCCAGCAATTAATACTGATCAAGGAAGGGGTTTCTGAAGGATTAATATGCATTTACAAATTAGTAAAGAGTCAAAGGAAGATACAAATTAGGTAAAATAAGGAAGCACAAATCAGTTATGAGAGAATAAAATTGGCATTTTATTTGATTATATAAGTATGCTATTTTGGAATGTTAAATGGGGATTAGAAATTGAGTAAAACATGTCCCAGATTCCTGATATTGCCATACCATTAACCAATATCAGGATCTAGAAAATCAGCAAAGGAATTAGAGGCAATCAATGCAAATGTGCGCAGCATATTCAGGATTCCCCTATGAAGTCAACAATCTCCACAAAGAAGATATACTTGGAAGTGTCACATATATTGGAATGATTTTGTAGGGGCTAATATCTTAATATGTTCTGGCATCCTCAGTTCCATCCCCACTGATGGATTCTACAACAAAAACCTCATAAGTAATTTTAACAATGGTAGATTGTTTGCAAAAATTGGTGAAATTCTCCTACTTCTATCCACTTTCTTGGAATGTCCCATGCTATACTGATTTGGGTTTGACATATGACTTGGTTTGCCCAATGGGACATTAGCAAATGTGACACAAGCAAGTGCTTTTGAGGTTTTCTGCTTGTTGCATGTGAAATCCTATGACTCAAGTTAGCCTTCTGCAAAGGCCATGTGGTAGAGATTGAGGTGCCCAATTGACAATCTGCCAAACACGAGACATGTATTAACGGTGATGCTGGATCATTTGGCTGCCACTGGGCCCATCATCTGGCCTCAGACAGGTCAGTCACAGCAATGGGATGCAAAAAGAATCCCTCAGAGGACCCACAAATGTGAGCTAAATGAACCAACTGTTGTTTTATTTTTTGGTTTAGAGTGCTCGGAAGCAAAAGTTAGCATATATACTATATAACATTTGGGAATTTTGTTCATTTGTTTGCATGCTTCTGAGAACCTTCACATTTTTTTCTGGATTCAGGATTGAGTGTGGTAAGTATATAATGCAGTTTACTGATGCCCTCTTACCATCACTGTTATTGCTATTGCTATTGTTATGATTGGCATCTGTTTCTCTAACTTCAGAGACATTTAAGTATTTGGCCTTTCATTGAATCTTCCCTGTAACATTAAATCAATGAATTTATAGGATGATACCCGATCCGAAATAAATGAAAATCAGATCAAGGCTGCTGGACCAAGTACTTATATCTCATTAACAAGAAGGTCTAGTGATTAACTTGTAATTAGAGACATAGTTGCACCAAAGAATGAGGAGAAGACCTATGCAACTGTCAAGGTATAATAGCTTAAAATATCCCAGCACTTACAGGTTCCTTGATCTGAGATGGTCCATGCCCCTCAGCCTCATCAATCATGTCAATAAATACTCTAAGCACAGAAATGTTTGGGGGCATTTGGATGATTTCCCTGCAAGTCACAAGAACTTGATATATTTTCTACCAAAGTACTATTCCATTTATCATTGTTGCATAATGAATTATAACAGGTAGTTCAAATTTAAATGCCCAAAACAGAAATCTTGATATCCCCCTACCTGTGGTCTTCTCTTTTATCAGTGTTCTACATTTCAGTTAATATATTTACTCTTGGTTTTAGCTTTCATGGGCCATGCCTGAACATCTGAGTTGATATAACCAAGAGGACTGAGATTTTTACTGAAGAATGAATCCCAGATGTACCACTGAGAAGCATAATTTTGATTTAGAAGAACTGCTAAGAGTTGGAGGGGATCAGTGATTTTCAACACATCCTGTATCTCTCACTGAACTTGGCCTCTGGCACAGTCCTATGGATTCATGCCTGAATCTTGGGATTAGAGCATGCTGCAATAAGATTTTTTTGGAAAATCAAAAGAGTTATTTATTTTCCAACTCCACAGGACATCAAGAGCCTAAAGCATGCTCAGTCATTTGCTCGATATGTGTCAAGAGATGTTCTTAGGACAGAAACCACAAGGCTGTCAGCAGCAAGACTGGATTGCCTTGGGGCAACCATCAGGGGAAATTAGCACAAGCAGGAGTATTTCCTGTGGGCATTAGTGTTGGGACAAATAGTGGCCATTCGCGGTAAAGATAGAAGAGCTGGAGATGAGACAAATGGCAAATGCCAAAACTATGGCAGCCCTATAAGGAATAATCCCAGGACTCTACCATTAAATCAGAAGACTCTAAAGAGAGGCAATTTGGGGCACAGTAGGAGATGTATTATTTGTCAGCAACCAACAAGACCTTCTTCACACCCTCATAGCCATACAACAAAACAACCATTAACTATGACTACCACCTTTTCAAAATTCCATAATGATATTTCCTCCAATTTTTAAGTCAGTGTTGTTGTCTTGCTTGACAGAGATCAGACTGATCAAATGGCTTCTAAAGATCACATTTATGTGTGATCTCCCCTAGGAGGCTACTTAATTTCTGCTGTATCCTACAAAAGCATTTTCTATTGAGAATGCAATGTTAGTGTTCCACATGAATCAGAGTGAATTTAGCATTCTGATAAAAGCTTCCAGTAAACCTCACTGTATCATAAAATGAGGTTCACTTGGAACATCCATCCTAATTGCTTGCTTTCTGTATTGTTATTGTGGAAGTGACCACTATTATACATATTTATACAACTTAATTTTCTCTCTCTCTGTACATGCATGGGAACACATAGAGTGTGTTTACATGTCTTCTGATTTGTGATTTCTCTTTAAAGTCAATCTCTCCTTCAAACCTGAACCATCATTATGGTAAAGTTACTGTTGGAGATTTAATCTTGTACCGTACAAAAGACAAGTTTGAAATTTAATCTACTTTCCTATGTGTGTGAACCCATTTGTAAATAGGACCTTTGAGGAAGCTATTATTAGTTAAGGTGTACACTCATTTGTGGATAGGGTCTTCAAAGATCTTTACATAAGGCCAGATTGAATCAGGGTGAGCCTTGACTCATATGATTGGATTAAGGACATCTGGAAAGAACCAGTCAGTAGAAGCCAGAAGTCAGCAGAAATTGGAGGTGCAGACACAAGGAACATGGAGGACATGGAGAAAGCAAGCCCTGCCAATACCGTGTTGTTGGATGTAAGCCACCAAAATAGTGATTTCATAGAGATTCACTTTCCCTTCTTCTAACACTTGGCAACCATTGATTTACTTCTTGTCTCTACACTTTTGCCTTTTCTAGAGGGTCATATGAATGTAATCATTTGGTTTGTAATATTTTGCTTCTGGCTTCTTTAATGATAAGTTTTTGAAATTCATCCATGTTGCTGCATGGATGGGGTTTTGATCTTTGCTATGGCTGACTAGAATTGCATTTTAAGGCTAGACCACAGTTAGATTGTCCATCCACTAGTTGAATGACATTTTGGTTGTTTTCAGGGAAGGGGGTCTTACGTGTAACTAATTTGATCATTTGTGTATATGACTTTAGGTAGATATATACCTGGATTGCTCTAGGATAAATATTCAGACGTAGAATTGTGGCATAAGGTTGATTGTTTAACTTCATAAAAACTGCCAGTTTTGAAAGAGGCTCCACTGGTTTCCATTTCTACCATCAGTTTACAAGTGCTCCACTTGCTCTACATCATTGTCAACATTTGGTATTGCCAGTCTTAAATTTTGGCCACTTGTGGTAATGTAGTAGTGTCACATTGTGGCTCTAATTTGCATTTCCCTAATGACTAATTACTTTGAGCATCTTTCAAATGTTTATTGGACATTTGTATATCACTCTGGTAAAGAATCTTTTCAAATTGGGGTTGTTTGTCTCATTATTATTGAGATGTAGTGATTTTAAATACAATTCCTATCTCGTATATTTTTTTGTAAATATTTTCCCACAAAAATGTGGCTTTTCTCCATTTACCTAGTATCTCCTGAAAAGCAAAATTTTTTAATTTAATGAAGTCCAATTCATCAATTATTTCTTTAATATTTATTGACTTTTATGTTTTATCTAAGAAACTGTTTTCAAACCTAAAATCACAAGTCACTTCTTCTATGTTTCCTTCTAAAAGTTCTATAGTTTAGTTTACATGTTTAGGGCTATGATTCTTTTTGTGTACATATTTTGGATATTGTACAAGGTAAAATTTGAGGTTTATTTACATATGAACATCGAATTGCTTTAACAAAGTTAATTCTGAAAACATTATCCTTCCCCCACTGCATTACCTTGGAAACTTGTAAAAAGTATATGTGGGGCAGTGCCATGGTGGCTCAGAGGCAGAATTCTTGCCTGTCATGCTGGAGACCAGAGACCTAGGTTCAATTTCTGGTGCCTGCCCATGCAAAAAAAAAAGTAAATATATGTGTGTGGGAGGGATACAACACAAATATACCAAGAGAGAATATTCTGTTAAATTTAACTATATTGTCTCCTATTCTAATACCACCATGTTGCCCTGTTTTCTGTGGCATAACTATACCCTTCATATCAGACTTTTTGAGTCCTTTATTCTTGTTTTAAAAATGGTTGTGACATCTCTAGAACCCACAGGTATTCTGACTTCTAGCCCGCAGACCTGGAAGAAAATAAATTTCCCTTGTTCTAAACCATCAAGTTTGTGGTGGCAGCCCAAAGAAACTCATACAAGAAGGAATTCACATGTTGAGGGTGGCAAAGCAACAAAGCAGAGAGTATGGGTACACAACACTAGCCCTGGATCCTGAGGCTTGGACTGATATGTGAGAAGAAAATAAACTTCAACTTATTTAAGGTATTATTTTGACCTCAGAATCAGTAGCAGAACTGGAAATCTGACCATGGAGGGTCAAGTGGGAACTTTCAAAGAACAAATTGGAAAGGGCTTATTGTTTAGGAGCCATAGCTACTCAGCATAAGTAACAAAATATTTAGTATGATGCTCAGGTTCAGTGTATGAACCAAAGAATTTGATGGTTTCTAGAAAACATTAACCTAAAATTAAAAGAAGTCTCCTATTTGAATATGGAGACATTAGAATCCCTGTTTATGTAGTGTGGCTAAGTAGTTAAGGGTGAGGCTAATAAAGAATCTAGACTAAAAACTAATAATTCCCTTTTATTACTTCTCTGCATTGATGCCTGGGCTTGGGACCTGCAGAAACAAAAAACTGTTCCTTTCCTAAGAGCTGCCCATTCTAATATGGGAAGAAAGCAGTAAGATTAAAGAATTAACAACCTGTAGTATTGTTATATTATTTCTATCAAGTGAAGGGGTGGATTTCTAGTTTTCATTTATTTGCTGATAAAAGATTTATGGATTCCCATTCCTTGGAGATAAATAAAAATTTCTCAATATTTTTTTTGTGGGAAAAAAGTGATAATACTGATATTCCCTAGACTGCATTCATTTAATTAAAGTCCTTTTCACCTTCCCAAATACTGTTCTATAGAAGGAAACTACTCTGCTGTTGGTATCTTCAGCAAAGAATTTATATTCACACTATTCTCTGTTAAACTAAGAATTTTGACAATCACTAATGGTACAGTAATGAAATCATAATAGGTCCAATTTCATGATAAAGCACAGGGAGAAAATTGTTCTACTTATTGGATTTGTTGAGCATTATTAGGGAAGATACTTCTTAGGCTAATCACAATGACCTATTCTGGTAATAATGAAGCTGCAGTGATTGGATTTTTCTTTTATATATTGATTATCTGTAACTTAGTGATGATGATTGAGATCATATACTCATTGTTCCAGTTTGCTAGCTGCCAGAATGCAATATACCAGAAATGGAATGGCTTTTAAAAAGGGGAATTTAATGAGTTGCTAGTTTACAGTTCTAAGGCCAAGAAAATGTCCCAGTTACAACAAGTCTATAGAAATATCCAATCAAAGGCATCAGGGGAAAGATACCTTGGTTCAAGAAGGCCCATGAAGTTCAGAGTTTCTCTTTGGAAGGGCACATGGCGAGCACAGTCAGAGTTTCTCTCTCATCTGTAAAGGCACATGGTGAACATGGTCAGGGTTCCTCTCTCATCTAGAAGGATACATGGCGAACATGGCATCATCTACTAGCTTCTTCTCTCCTGGCTTCTGGTTTCATGAAGCTCCGAAGGAGGCATTTTCCTTCTTAATCTCCAAAGGTCCGTGGCTCGTAGACTCTCTGCTTCGTGGTGCTGCAGCATTCTCTGCTCTCTCCAAATCTCCCATTCTCCAAAATGTTTTCTCTTTTATAGGACTCCAGTAAACCTATCAAGACCCACCCAAATGAGTGGAGACATGTCGTCACCTAATCCAGTTTAATAACCACTTTTGACTAAATCACATCATCCAGGGAGATGATCTGATTACAGTTTCAAACATACAGTATTGAATAGGGATTATTCTACCTTTATGAAATGGGATTTTGATTAAAACATGGCTTTTCTAGGGGGCATGCATCCTTTCAAACCAGCACACTCACCTAATGATTAATTGCATTGTCATTTAACAGAAATCTTTATGAGTATATACAAGCAAATTGTATAATAAATTATTTCATGTTCACTCTAAAGACATTTGGTTATACGCTTTACACAATATGAAGAAAACTGTTAAATTTGGATAGGATGCATTATAAAGAAATCTAAGGCATTTAGACAAATTGTGAAAGACAATTTAGGATCTTTTCTTGTAAAAGAATGTTTTATTGTAAAAGTACCTTGAGATTTGTCCAGTCCCATTGCCTCCTTTTACAGAGAGGGAGACTGTATGTATATACCTAGTTTGGAAGAAATTACCTTCTTCAGGTCATGCAATGAGTAAGATTTGATAAGATGGAACTAGATATATTTTGACAATATAGTAGTAGCATAGCAACTTAATTATCCACAAACTATTTTTATCATTAGTGTTTGAATTCTGAGGTAAATACTACCTCTTGCCTTCTATAGTTTGGTATTTTTTTTTTTATGTTCAGCTTCATTAACCAAACATTTAGTCTTTCTTGAGGAAGTCACTGGAATTGAGAATCATTTCATTCGGTTATTCCTAGTATCCCATCTGTGCTAGTTTGAAAAGATGTATGTCCCTTAGAAAAGCCATATTTTAATCTAAATTCCATTTCATAAAGGCAGAATAATCCCTATTCAATACTATATGTTTAAAACTGTAATCAGATCATCTCCTTGGAGATGTAATTTAATCAAGAGTGGTTGCTAAAATGGATTAGATGATGACATGTCTCCATTTGAGTGGGTCTTGATAAGCTTCTGGAGTTCTATAAAGAGGAAACATTTTGGTGAAAGAGAGAGATTCAGAGAGAACAGAGCAGAATGACATAGCCACGAGAAGCAGAGTCCACCAGCCAGTGACTTTTGGAAATGAAGAAGGAAAATGCCTTCCAGGGAGCTTCATGAAACAGGAAGCCAGGAGAGAAAGCTAGCAGATGACACTTTGCTGGCCAGGTACCCTTTCAGCAGAGAGAGAAACTGTGACTGTGTCTGCCATGTGCCTTTCCAGAATGAGAGAGAAACCCTGAATATCAATGACCTTCTTGAAGCAAGATATCTTTCCTTAGTTGGATGCCTTTGATTGGACATTTCTGTAGACTTGTTTTAATTGTGACATTTTCTCGGCCTTAGAACTATAAACTAGTAACTTATTAAATTCTCCTTTTAAAAAGCCATTCTGTTTCTGGAATTTTGCATTCCTGTAGCTAGCAAACTAGAACACCATCTAAAGAACAACTGCATTATTTGATTTTATACCTGGTGAAAACGAGATCACAGAGTGATTAAACAGTTTTTATGTACCTAGGTATAGCTAGAATTTAAACATCCGTGTTCTGAATCCAAATGCTTTGCCCTTTTAGTGATACTCTGCTATTCCAGAAGTCAAGGACCTAATATATTTCCAGAGTGGCTTGTAATTCATTGTCCATGTTTTTCTCCTTTTATATGCTTTATATATTTATATGTATGGTGATTATATCAAAGTTGGATGGAGGATGGAGAAACTTTTGGCTGTGGTTGAAAACTATCCAGGTTTTACTCAACACTAACCAATCTTAATTATTACCTTATATATATCTAAATAGAATAAAGTACCAGACCTTCTAGATTGGAGTCCTCCATTTAAATCACTAAATTCAAGAGAGAATCTCCGCCAGTTTTGATCTGCCATCTATATTATTTATTTTAAAAGATATTGGATAGGATAGGGAAATCTATCATATAAGCATTTCTGCATGACAGTTATCTGTGGATGTGGTTCTTGTCAGCTTACTACAAGCTAGCTGGAATGAGGGATATTGCAGACTATGAGAAATTGGAAAGGGATTAGAAACCAGATATCCAATGTGGGTTCTACTGTTGATCATTTAGATCCTGCAGATTTGGGGATAGTAATATTCTGAAAGTGTCATACTGAAAGGGTCCATTCCAGGGTCTGGCAATGATAAGTGATCTAAACATGTTAGCTTCCTTCTCTAAAACTTGGACGTCCCTAAAAACATGGAGGGGCAGAGCTGGATTGGAAGGCAATGAAGAAACAGTTGATTCATTTTCACCAAATTTCTTTTGTTAGTTGTTGTTCCTATTATAACCTAATTATACAGCCATTGTAGGATTTTATAAACCCAATCTTTAGGATCAGAAAGGTTGGGATTCTTTCTCTGGCTTTGACACTCTCCAGCTATGTGCAAATTACTTAACTGTTTTGAGTTCTACTTCTCTCAATTATGAATGGGGAAAATATCTATCCTAAGGCATTTCCTAAGGATTAACTATGTCTCAACATTATAATAGCTATAAAAAACAATTCTGAAAAATTATAGAGTACAATATAAATGCACAGGCTATTTTTGAAGCTTTTATTACTTTTTTTTTTTTTTTTTTGATTCTATCGACCTAAAACCCTCTAAAAAGACCCCAACAAAAATTTACCAAACATTAACTGGCCTGCTTTTCTTATACCAATCAAGATGACACACTCAAGAAATTAGGTTAGGAAAAATTAGAAAAGCAAGACTAAGAAAGGAATTTGCATTTTCTCTTGAAAATAAATGTCATTTTGCAATGCATACAGTATTATGCAATTCATAGATAATTTAGACAAAGATAGTAGGTTAAAACCCATCTTCTTTGCAATCCTGTAGTCAGTCCTTTCAAATAGGGGAAATTGTGACATTCTAAGATAGTGAACAGTCTATTAAGAACTATTCTTTCAAAATTCTCCCCCTGTATTCCACACTTAATAACAGAGTCATGTTTTTTATTTATGTGGGGACTGTTTGCTCCAAATGTCTCCTCTTCCTTCCTTCTGCCCTCTTGTAATCAGGGCTGGATGTGTTCATGTGAGAGCATTATAGCAATGACCACAGCCAAGGGCTCAGGGTTTCTAGCCTAATTAGCTTCTGCAGTTGTATTTCATTATTCACGTACTGCTCTTTAAACAGATCAAGGACTGTGCATGTTTGGAACGAAGTTTACATATATAACAACTGAAGAAGATTGTTAATTTTATTAAGAAATTAATTTGCTCCTAATGAAGGATGAAGGACTCTCTGAATCATTCATTAATTTAACCTTTTGCATCTCCCAGAAATCGACACTTCACTTATAGGACTTTACCAAGAGATATACATCAAATAATATCTTTTCCATGCATCAAATGACTGATCAAAGTAGTTGCTTCAAATTTTAGCTAGGCATTTTACTTTAAACAGTTTATTTCCCCAAATTACTAAATTAAGAGTACTGAACAAAAAAAGAAAGAATAAATAGAATTCGCACTGAGTTACTATCCCACAAGTCATTCTTTTGGAATTTCCCCCTAAGTCCCCATAATGACTTAGGAAATTTAACTGCTTCTAACAGATTGTAATGTGCTCAGAACACCCTTTACAAGATTTTGTAAGCAGTTTAGACTAAAACTTTATGTAAGTAATATAGAATATACAATATTTTTGCATATAGGGAGAATCTGTCAGAGGGACACTAATGGAAGATGCTTGATTCTTCCTTTATTGTCCATATTTTTAAAAGCTCAGGAATTTTATTAGCTTGAAAACTAGGTAGCTGTCACTCTAGCTTGTGTGAGTGCGTTGCATATTCTTGTGAGCATGTGTTTGTGTGTGTGTATGAAGATGCATGGGTGTGGCCCGATATTTTTCTTACCTCTTTACCCTCACTTCTGTCAGTTTTCATTTTATTGAGATTTGACAACAATACCAGAAACCAAAAATAATGCAGGGATAGACTTATAGGATCAAGATGGCAAAGTGAGATACTTCAGGGATCCATCCCCCCGACTGAATCTTTGAACAACCAGTAAGAGCTGGTAGAAACAGCACTCTTAAACCTTCAGAAAACAGTTAAAGGATTGCAATAAAAGGGCAAGCACAGAATCAAGAAAAGGCAACTTAAAAACAGTAGGATCAGAAGGTACCCTGGCTGACCCCTCCCTTACTCTCTCAACAGACCAGTGCGGAGCTAGCCTGTGCTCTCACTGTGGGTCCTTAGCCCTGGGTTCAGAGCAAGCAGAGCAATTCTTGTATACATATTAGGAGCATGGATGTTCAGCCCAATCTGTCTGGTGGTGGCCTAAAGGACTGAATCAGGAAATTACAGAAAGCTGTGGGAGAGTCATTAAGTCATGGCTGTCTGGAGCAAGATGGCTGGCAGTGGGACATACAGTTCAGTATCCAGGACCCGCTTCCCAGGGGCAAGGGGACATTCATATCCATGTAAATGGGGGAATTACTAGGGCTAATCATACATTCCCAAGGCAAGACATATGTGCAGAAAGGAACGGAGAGGCTCCTATACTTCGGCCTCAAGCTATTATCTAAACTCATTTTATGGATTAAGTCTAAAAGAGAGTACGCACACAAGTCAATTTGCAAAAACTGAGAAAGGCGTTTTCTTTTTTTCCTCCTCATTCTCCTTTCTCTGTTTTTTTTTTTTTTTTTTTTAGTTCCTGACATTCTAGGAAAGCTCTCTCATAACACTGGCTGGATATGAACTTATGGTCAGACACCTTTGAGTCTAAATTATAGCAGTAATATATTATAGTATAAAAACATCCAGTTTCCAACAAAAGATTACAAAAATACAAAGGAAAATGAATCAATTGTCCAGGGAAAGGAGACTAAAATTTTAGAAATCACCAATGAGGAGGATCAGACCTGGGACATACCAGACAAAGACTTTTTAAAAAAAATTTCCTAAATATACTGAAAGAGCTGAAGGAAAACATGGACAAGGAACCAAGTGAAATGAGGAAAACAACTGATGAGGAAAAAAGGGAATATCAATAGAGATGGAAATTATGAAAAGAAACCAATCAGAGCAGAAGACCACAGTAACAGAAATTAAAAATTCCTTAGAGTATTTCAACACAAGTTCAGGGTGGCAGAAGAAAGAATCAGTGAACTTGAAGATAAAATTGTAATAGTCTAACCTGAGAAGCAGAAGGAAGAGATAATGAAAATATGTGTACAGTGCCTGAGGAATCTGAGGGATACCATCAATTATACCAATGTATGCACTGTGAGTGCCTGAGGAGAACAAGAAAGAGAGAAAGGGGCAGGAGAATATACAAAGAAATAATGGCTGAAAACATCCCCAATTTAATGAAAGATATGAATATACACACACCAAAGATGCTCAATGAGCTCCCAACAGGATAAACGTAACTAGACCCATTCTGTGCCAAGTTATAATTAAACTCTTAAGAGAATTCTAAAAACCACAAGAGAGAAGTGACATGTCAAGCACAGGAGAACCTCAATAAGATTATGTGCTGATTGATCATCAGAGGTCATAGAGGCAAGAAGATAGTGGGATGACATATTTAATGTACAGAAAGCAAAAAATTGCCAGTCAAGAATTCTATATCTGGAAAAGCTTTCTTACAAAAATGAGGGAAGGATTAAAATATTCTTAGATTAAACAAGAGTGAGGGACTTAGTCACTACTAGATAGCCCCACGAGAGATACTAAAGGAAGTTCTTTAGAATGAAAAGAAAGGATAATAGGGAATAGACTGAAGTCTAATGAGGGAATAAAAATCTTGAGTACAGATAACGACATTGGTAATTATAAACACAAGTACTACAAACATTTTTCGTTTATAATTCCACTTTTACTTTCTACAGGATCTAAAAGGCAAATGCATGAAATATAATGAAAAATCAGTGGGTTTGGACTTATAATGGATAAAACGTGATTTATGACAAGGATGCATAAAGGGGGGGGCAGAGAGTGATGGCACCATGGTTTGTTTATACTATTAAGATTAAGTAGGTATCATAGCAAGTGAGATTGTGATAGAATTAATAGTTTAAGTTCAAGTTCCATTGTAACTACAAAGAAAATATCAGGGTATATGGAAGCTTATAGAGAAAGAGAGTATATGTTGCCTGGGGCAGGATGCAAGGGGAATGGAGAGTTAATGCATGACTGGTGTAGGATTTTTGTGTGGGTAGAATGAAAAGTTTTAGTATGGAAGGGGGTGAGGGTACCACAAACTTATGAGGCTGATTCAATAACAGTTAAATGCAATATGTGGTTCTGGATAGGATCTAATAAGGTAGGAGAAAAGGCTCCAAAGGACATTGTTGAGATACATGAAATAATTTCAATACAGACTGTCAGTTTATATCAAGGTTAAATTTCTTGAATTTGATAACTACATCTAAGATGAATACATAAGGAAATGCACATGGCAATTTTATGTTCACAGTGCATGATGTACGCAACCTACATTCAAGTGTTTAGAAAATGGTTTGATAAATAGATACAAACAGATAGACAGATGGGTAGAGAAAATGATATGACAAATGAGGCAAACTGTTAAAATTGGTTGATCTAGGTATCTGGGAGCATTGAGGTATGTTGGAGTTCTCTCGAGGTTTTTTTTTTTTTTTTTTTAATTTTGTAACTGTCCCATATGTTTGAAAATATTTCAGAATAAATAGTTTTAAAAAAATAATGAAGAGTGTAGGAGGGTCTGAAAGTGGAGTATTATGATTATGAGGACAACCAACAGTACTTTACAGGGATGACATTTTTCAATTGTCCTTTGATTTAGTGTCAGATAATTCAAATTAACCTTGTTTCTTGATATTCAAAATCTGAACACCATTGGCCCAGCTGTTGGCCATGTTTACTTAATGTTGCCACCTGCAACAATTCCTAGCAACTCCAGTTTCAGAACAGCAGATAACATAGTGATTCTTTGACAATACATTTGAATTTTAAATATTGTGCTTAGTGATATTATATAACACTGAGCGTGCATTGAGCATGAACTAGCAACCAGGGTGTTTTAATCACTTTATATGTACCATCACATTAATATTCTCAATAATCCTAAGAGAAAGGTATTATCACTATACCTATTTTTTAGATGATGAAACATTGGTATGAAGAAGATAAATACATTGCTCAATATTGGCACTCTATGCGTGATCAGATTGGGTAGTTAAGGTGGAGACTAAATACAAGCTTACAGCTGCCAGATCCTGCCCACTGCACTCAACTGTGCTTTCGTTCTTTTTCTTCAAGTACCCAAAGATATGCATTTTAGGTCACCACTGCATCATCCACATTGATCATCTGCTCTGTGATTTGTTTTAGAGTCCTTTTGTTTTCCTCCTACATTATTATAGAACATCTTAAACTCTCCCTCCATATTGCTAATTCAGAATTCCATAGGATCATATCAACTCATCCCCAAATCTAAAACAGCTTTAAATATTTGATGGCATTTTGTTTTTATTTACTTAAGTTAGCATTTCTATTGCACCTTAGATTATTTCCTAAAGAGTGCAAAGCAGCTTTCTCATACATTTTTTCTGTTCTGAGTTAGTAACATCAACACTATCATCATCATCATTGCCCTGTTCCATTTATGTTATGTAATAGAACATTATCTTTTATTGAGAATTCAAAATATTTCCCATAATTTTATATGGAGGGGTTTGCACTTCCCATGGATTTTCTGGGTCTTCCAGACTCCCCACTCACACTGGTTCTGTTGCTCTGCTTACCTGGTTTTCTCTTCTTTCCCACAATTCATCACAGTTATTGTTCAGAGGAGTTCCTTCACCTGATCCCAAACTGCATAATTCCTGTGAATGCCACCATTTTCTAATTGTAATTATAATATTTTCTACCATTATTGTTTTTATTTGGTAATTTTGGTAAAATTCCATATGCAAAGAGAAGACCTGTTTTTATCCCCTTTTCCCTACATCAAAGTTTCATGTCTCCTTGAAGCTTATTAAGCATATAATTAGATTTGACTCAAATATTTTTCTTCTTCATTATAGTAGACCTATTTAAAAAGGAGATAACTGCAATCCTGTCTCACAGTTTCAAGTGATCTTCCTCTGTTTGCCCTTGTTTTTAGTCCACTTAGATTGGGGAAAACTATGGTTTAAATGAGGCAGTCCTGGAATGAGGTAGCAAGAGATGGGCTAGTTAGCCAAGGATACACTGCAGTAACAAATTGACCCAAATATGTAATTTCACAAAATTATAGATTTCTTTGGTTGTCTACATCAAGGTCCTTGGCATTTCCAGTTTGTTGGGCAGGAGGAAGGGAAGGACAAGGAAGCTTTACATCACAGAGACATTTAGGGATTCTTTCTGAAAGTTGCATCTTTAACCATGGAGTCCTGGACATGCTGTTTCATCATCGGTCAGAGTGAAGGAGAATGATATGGAACAGCACAGGAAAGAGTTTTCTCTGGCAAGTTTTTGAAATATCACTTACCATATTTGCTTGTCCTCCATGGGCCACAGCTATCTGAAAAAGAGGCCAGGATATATTGCCTATCTGTATTCCCAGAAAGAAGAGAAGATGCTTTTTTTTGGAGAAATAGCTAATGTTCTAGTTTGCTAGCTTCCGGAATGCAATATACCAGAAACGGAATGGCTTTTAAAAAGGGGAATTTCATGAGTTGCTAGTTTGCAGTTCTAAGGCTGAGAAAATGTCCCAATTACAAGTCTATAGAAATGTCCAATCAAAGGCATCCAGGGAAAGATACCTTGGTTCAAGAAGGCCCATGAAGTTCAGGGTTTCACTCTTAAGTGGAAGGGCACATGTTGAGCACAGTCAGAGTTTCTCTCTCATCTGGAAAGGCACATGGTGAACATGGTCAGGGCTCCTCTCTCATCTGGAAAGACACATGGCCAACGTGGTGTCATCTGCTAGCTTCTTCGCCCCTGGCTTCTGGTTTCATGAAGCTCCCTGTGAGGCGTTTTCCTTCTTCATCTTCAAAGGTCGCTGGTCATGGACTTTCTGCTTCGTGGTGCTGCAGCATTCTCTGCTCTCACCAAATCTCCCATTCTCCAAAATGTTTCCTCTTGGATTCCAGTAGACCAATCATGACCCACCCAAATGGGTGGAGACATATCATCACCTAATCCAGTTTAACAACCGCTCTTGACTAAATCATATCATCCAGGGAAATGATTCAATCAGTTTCAAACATACAGTATTGAACAGGGATTATTCTACCTTTATGAAATGGGATTTTGTTAAAACATGGATTTTCTAGGGGGTATACTTCCTTTCAAACCAGCACAGCTAACAATATATATTATTCATTATTTTTATTATTATTATTATTTGCATGGGCAGGCATCAGAAAACAAACCTGTGTCTCTGGCATGACAGGTGAGAATTCTGTCACTGAGCCATGGTTGCCTGCCCATTATTTCATAAAGTTTTACACTGCCTGTTTAGAGACTTGTCATCTTCTATAGGTAGATTATATGTCCATTTGGTAGGGCACAAACTGGGATCAGGTGCTGCTTTGAGCTTCACTACTACTCGTGATCTCCATTGTAAATGGTTCTTTCCATAAAGCATCCACATATGGAGGTGCTTCAATGGATAATGGAAGGACTTGCAAGTAGCACAGCACCACCACTCCACTGCAACTTCCAAACTCTATTTGCAAACCTTCCAAATCGTGCATGGTTGCATTAGTGTGTTTTGTTGGTGTCTATTGTCTAAGTTTTTGGCATACTCGTCTTTCATAGTTCAAAGACTTGAGGATTAGTCTTTCTTTGCAAATGGTCTACAAGTCCTGTATGTGGGAAACAGTGTTTAGAACTTTCTTGATTTTGCTCTACCATAATTTTCAGGAATAATAGAGTATTCAAATTTTCATTTAAGTGGAAAATCGAGATGTGGGGGGTTAGTCGTCTGTTTTCATTTTGTTCTTTTGCCTAGAAATAAGAAAGCAAAATCACATTTCATGCAAAGGTTATTCTTGCTTTCTAAAATTGCTTGCTGTGAAAGATTTTATAAATTGAAGAAAATAAACAAAGCTTCATGTATTTGTTGCTTTTATTTTCATTTAGATTTCTTATTTTGCTTAAATTGAGATGCGCATGTAATCTAAAATACATAAAGACTGTGGGTCGAAATGTTGTCTTCCATCTATAGGAGAATTTTTATTATTAAGAACACATATTTACAAAATGCAATTTTCAAATGACTTAGCACAAAGATTTTCTGGGCTGCCATAGAAAAACTAATGTTCTAACAGACTCTGGGAAAACATATGGCCTGGGTCTTTAGATCAAGATGACTACCCAATTCAGAAAAGGTGAATAGATGTTGCAATCTCTGGATTGTAGATCTATTGACTCTTCAACTAGGACTTTATGTATTTCCTCTGTCTTTATCCAGAATAAGCTGCCTTCAAGTAAACAGCAAAGTGTTATTTAATATGTGCAATGATCATTCCGATTCAAACCTGACAAAGTAAACTGAGAAGGATTAGACTCTGATTTTTTGTTATCCTATCTAAAAGCACAAATACCATTTAACTGAAATAGAAATGATGTATCCATTGCATATGAAAAAAAACTATAATGTTTTAAAATTATGTTGTGTTTCAATAACAGTTATTAACACTGAGATTAAAATAAGTTAACAAGGTTTTTTACTACAAGATTACTAAGAGATTTTAATATAAAAAGTTCCTTTGAGGGGTGCAAGGGTAGTTCCATGGTAGAATTCTCGTTTGCCATGCAGGACACCTGGATTTGATTCTCAGTCCATGTATTCTCCTCCCATAAAGACACAAACAAATAAGAAAACAAAGAAACAAAAATTCAATAAATGGTGCTGCAATATGGGATACTCACATGGAAAAAGAATGAAATGTGACCCCTGCCATATAGCATACAAAAAAAATGTTCCTTTGGAATCTTTAAGATAGAGATCAGGCATGCCTTAATTACCTACCACATTTGACCACTCTTCCATACCACAGTCACCAACTCCTCCTGTAGGAGAGTTCTGCAGGTCACTTTTTAGAAATGCAACCAAAAAGCTTTAAAATAAACTAATGCTCTAATTTCTTATATGCCATAAGTCTTTACCAATTATTTCAATTCTATTCTTACCTTATGCTTAGAATATTGGAAGAGTGTTCGCACTAGTTAACTAACCACCACCATCCTTTGACAAACTACTAATAGCTTGGATATGCCTTCTAGAAGTCAGACATGCTTTGTATCCAAAGACCTTGCATCTTCACACACAGTGAAGTTGGCATGCAAGCCTCAGGAATCAGTTTGATGAACATGTGTTTAAGGTCAATGCTAAACTAATTCTGAACAGTGATACCCAATGTATTTTTTTAAATCTATAATCAGAAGCTATAAGAGAATGGGCATATTTTTATAGAAACATGAACCGTGGTACTAGAAGAAACACTGGGGCATTTTCTGGTTGGTTAAAAGTTTCCTTGTTCATTTGTTAATGTTAAATCTGAAGAGTCTTCCTTTCAATTTGAATATTTTGACCTTCTTAGGAGGGACTTGTAAACAGACATTTGCAAATACCTATCTCTTTAGGTGTCATTAAAATTTTAAGCTAATTTCAACCCTACTCTCTTCTAAATAAAGAAGATAGGAAGATGACAAGATACAAAGAAATTCTAAAATATGTCAGTAACTCAAGAAAGAAAAAGAAGAGGATAAATAAAAGAGCCAGTTGCTATGCTATGTAGAGATAAAATGCTTTAAGCACAGGCATATTCAGAACTCTTTCCAAGCTTACCAGCATTTAGAGAGAATGAAGACAACGTGAATGGAACAACAGTTTTGACCTCAGCAAATACCACCCTGACTACCATTTGAAGATGGTAGAACAAAGATATTAGCTCATTAGCACTGATAATACTGTTTTACTTTACAAAGTTCATCCAACAATCACAGCAATTTGTGTGATGCAGCAGTTCATCTTATTGTCAAAAGCCTAAAAGATAATGTAACGAAATATCAGAAATGTACAGGGATGTTCAAGCCTACTGAATTTGAAAGGTCTTGAATCAAGATTATCTCCAAAAGTGAGTGTTGTGTTTGTTGCAATATACTGCATTGCCATCACATTTAAACAAAGGATAAACACTTGGTAAAAGTCAATTTAAGCTACAAATATCAAGTCTAAGTGAATGTACTATAATAAGGTGACAGCAGTATGAGTAAGAAATGTATGATGGTAGAATTCCTACTCCACAAAAAGTACAAGGAGAGATGGAAGTGTGCTGGGTCTCTGTTAGTTTAGAGTTCAGTCAAGAAGGATCTTGGAACATAGAAAATGAAAAGAATTATTAATACCATTTGTATGTATGTAACAGTTTTCCTAAAGTAAAAAAGAATGAGTTCAAAGTAAAAAAAAATGTTTGAGTCTTAGTCCTATTACATATTTGGTATACATTCAGGAAGACGATATTGAAATATTTGAGCCTAAGTTTCTTCCTTCATTAAATAGTGATGATAATAACGTCAAACTGTTAGATATTATTGTGAAAAATCTACCATACTGAGTTTGAAATTATTTTAGATACTATAAATTGCTATCAAAATCATGTTTTTGAGCCCAACAGAAAACCGAGGTTCCAAGGTGTGCTAGTTTGCTAAACACTGTTGGAATGCAATATACCATAAATGGAATTACTTTTAAAAAAAGAATTTAATAAGTTATAAGTTTACAGTTCTAAGGCCATAAATATGTCCTAACTAACTAAAGCATCCAGGAAAAGATACCTTGGCTCAAGATTGGCTCAAGGAAGGCCAATCTGGGAAGGTCCATGGCTGACATCTGCAGGTCCTTGTTTCTGGTTCCGCTACTTCCAGCTTCTGATTCCAGTAGTTTCCTCTCTATGTATCTCTGGGCATTCACTTAGCTCCTCTAGGACACAACTCTGGGTTCTGGCTTGCTTAACATCTCATGGGATGTTTACTTGGCTCTGCCCATGTCTAGGCATCTGCTTTCTCTGTCAGCACTCAAGCATTTCCAAACATCCATGACTCTGTCAGCTCTGAAGCAACTGTTCTCCAAGCATCTGCATCTAAGGTTTTGCTGAAATTTCCCCTTTTAAAGGACCCTAGTAATCTAATCAAGATCTACCTTGAATGGTTTAAGTCACATCTTAAAAGACCACTTGCACAATTGGGCATGCCACATCTCTGTGGAGATAATCTAATCAGAAGTTTCTAACCTATGATGTTGAATCAGGATTAAAAGATATGACTGCCTTCACAAGTTTGAGTCAGGATTAAAGCATGACTCTTCTGGGGTACATAATAGTTTTAAACTGGCATATGAGGCAACCAGGTAAAATGAATTCAGAAGTGTAACAAGCCCTTCGTAGTTTCCCTGGCTTCCCAAGCAAACACCAAAACAATGATTTGGCTTAAGCAATGGAATTTATTTGCTTTATAGTTTTGAGGTTAAAAGAAAGTCCACATCAAGGCATCATCAACACAATACTTTCTTTCCAAGGACTGTGGCATTTTGGGATTGGCTACTGGTGATTTTTGGTCCTTAATTTGTCACATGGCAATGCACATGGCAGCATCTCCTGGTTGCTCACTTCTTTTCTGGGTTCCGTTGATGTTCAACTTCTTGCTTCCTCTAGCTTCTTCTCTTTCCATTTGGATTTTATTCTTCTTATAAAGGACTAGTAATAGGATAAAGAACCATCATGATTGAGGTGGCTCATGCTTTCTTAGCTGAAGTAACCTCATCAATGGTCCTACTTACAATGGGTTCACACCCAAAGGAGTGGATTAGATTAGGAACATGTATTTCTGGGATATATAGAGCTTCAAGGAACCCCACCTATCAAAAGAAAAATAGGACAAACAATTTCATTTCTGGCAGTGCTTGGGAGGTGATGTGGCAAACATATGAAATGTTAACAAATTCTTAAAGATCAAGAGAGATAGCATGACATTTCAGAAGCCTTGTGAGTTGCAGGCCAGTCTTTTCCTGTAGCATTAATTAAGTGTTCATAGAAATGATTTTGGGCCAAACAGAATATCGGAGGAAACCGTCACCAGCATACAGAGTGACAAGATCACAAGACACAGGGAGAGTAACTAAAAAGCCCATCTGCACTTCAAGTCTTGCAGATAAACAAAGTGATAATCCTCTTGCCTCTGGGAGATGAGTCATAAACTCTATCTTAGCCTTAAGCTTTTTCAGAAATGAAACAAAAGCCATTAGTCTTGGGCAAGGGGTAGAAATCTTAACCTCCAATCCTACATAAATGATAACTGTCATTGGGAGTTGGATGAAAATCTCTTTCCCTTCTCTCTCATTTTAACAGTCACCAAAAGGCTTCCGCCCTGAGGGATGGGCATAAAACCCACTTGTGTTCAGGAGCCTGCACTGAAAGAAATCAGAGATCTGCCGGTGTGGGGAGCTGGGATAAAAACTCTCTTGAACTCACTTGGATACATCCCTCTCTCCCTCTACAACTAATATAAAGTAGAGTTTGCCTGCCACAAGGGGCCACAAAACTACTTATACTCTAGACCTTGCAGTGAATAAAAGACAAAGATTGTTTGCTTCTGGAAGAAAGGCATAACAACTAAGGAATCTCTGCCCTTTAGCCTCTGTCACAAAGGATCTGTCTAAAACTGAGACTGAAACCAAACAAGAAAATTTCCTTGCCATCACCTTGAGTCTTTTGCTGAATGATAAGGAAAATCAGTTTACTGGTTGGAAAGGGACAGTAGCATTGTTAGAGGTTCCCTGTGTAGCACAGATGTACAGGGCCTGAAGAGAACTGACAATGGAGGAGGTACACTGAGAAAAACTTCCTGGCACTTTAGTTTTTCCTATGCAGAAAATGTAAAAGCAGTCCATAATTGAAAAAAATTGAAACCTGTTGAATACAGAATTAAATTTAGCAACAAGACCAAAACACATTTACCTGCTGAACAAATTGATGACACACTCAACTACTGAATAGATTGACTCAATATTTTACATTCAAAGCATAAAAGAAGAAAACATATGCACATTTCCAGGCATAATCATTATTCTTTCACATAGTGTTTTGACTTGAATTATGAAAACACAAAGAAACAAGAAAAATGTGACCCATTGTCAAAAGATAAAATAGGCAAAGAAAACAGTAAGTGATGGTCAAGATGTTGGTTCTTCTCATGAAAGGACTTTTAATGGACTATAATTAATATACTAAAAGATCTAGTGGGAAAAGTAGATAGCATTCACAACATATACGGAATTTCAGCAAAGGAAGGGCACTAAAAATAAACTATCAAATGAAAATGATAGTAAAAATGTCAAAGATGAATTCACTTCACAGGCTTATTAATAGACTAAGAACAGAACAGGAAATGATTTGTGATTAGAAGGTATGTCATTAGTATACAGTAAGGAAAGAAAATGAGAAAGGAAAAAAAAAATAAACAGATCATCCAAGAACTGTGGGAAAATACCAAGAGTTCTAGCACACATGAAGTAGGAATCTGAGAAAAGAAACAGAGTATATGGGGTATATAAATATTTGAAGGGATAATGGTTCAGAATTCTCTAAAATTAATATGCCAAGAAGACAGAGATTAAGAAGTGTCAAAAAAAATCCAAGCAGAATAAGATATCAAGAAAAAAAAAATCTAAGCATATCATAGCTAAACAGCTGAAAAGCATAGAGTAAGAGTAAAACATAAATGCAAGACAGACTGAGATGGAAAAATACTCTAGAGGAACAAAGATAAGAAAGAAAGCATTATACACACACACACATCCCCAGAAACTATACAAGCAAAACGACAATAGAAAATATCCTTAAAATGATGAGAGAATAAAATTTCTCAACATAGAATTCTATGCCAAGTGGTAATCTTTCAAAAATGAAGGTGAAATAATACTTTTTTTCTTTTTAGAAAAAAGTTCAGAAAATTCATGAACAGTAGATCTGCACCACAAAGAAAATTTTCACAAAGTTCTACAGAAGGAATACGACACCATGTGAAAAGCACTGGAAATCATCAAGACAAAGATGAATAAAAATAAATGTTTAAAAATTAATGCACATAAAATATGATTGATTCTCCAAAGCAAAAATAGTAGAAATGTATCATTTGAAGGTAGGCTTTAATAATTAAGGTTGTATATTGTAAACCTTTAGAGTAACTTTTAAAAATAGATGAGGGCCCAGGCCCGACATGGAGAGGTCTTGGAAGTTGTCATCTCCATCCTAAAAATAAGGAAAAAGCTGAAAAATTGATAATCAACTTCTCATCTTATATCCACCAGGAAACTGAAGTCACAAGACAAGCCACTACCCTGAAAACTGGAGAGCCCAGCTAACAGAGAGAATTATAGCTTATTATGAACAGAAATCATAACTGAAGCTAGCATCAGGAAGGAACTTAAAATATAACTAATTGCTGGATGCCAAGCATGGGCTGGCCTGAGAGATGAATAATCTTGGAGATCCAGCCTTAGGTAGAGCCCCACTTAATATATATATATATATATATATATATTTTTTTTTTTTGCATGGGCAGGCACTGGGAATCAAACCCACTTGATTTTTATGATCAGAGAAAAATCCCCTCATGCTTCTGGCAGGGAGGTCTAGAGGGAATAACCGTTTTGAAATATGCCCAGAACATTTTGCTGTCCCTAACAAAAAGGTCTGTCCTCAGTGTAAATAATTTCACCACAGCCTAACCAACACAGGTTTTACCAGACCCTAACTGACATGGGTGAAAGGGAATACCCAACTGCTGTCCCTTCTAGAGTTAAGATTGAGGGAAAAGAAATAGCTGATTTCAGTCCCCTTTAACCTTCCTGTCACAGGAAGTATTTTTGTATTTGCTGAGAAGTATTTTTATTTTTTTGTATGCTGTATGGTGGGTTCACTTTTCATTATTTTTCCATGAGAGCATCCTGTTATTGCAGCATTTGTTGAGTTTTTGGTTTGTTTGTTTTTTGTTTGTTTTGCTTGTTTTTTGGGGGGGTAAGTACATGGACTGGGAATCAAACCTGGGTCTCCCACATGACAGGTGAGAAATCTACCACTAAACTTCCCTTGGGCCCCTTGCTGAGAAGCATTTTTGAAGATCATATTTCACTGTAAGAATGACATCTAACCATAGTATTATAGACTGATTCCACATCTTCCTTCCCACAATATCAATAGGGTTCTTTATCATAACAGAAGATTGGAGCTGAAAATAATTGCAAAGTTCAGGCCTTATTTTTTTTTAAATTTATTTTTATTTATTTTGTATTATCAAACCAAAACAACATACAAACATGATCGTTCAACATACAAACATGATGTACAAACATACAATCAGTGGCTCACAATATTATCACATGGTAGTGTATTCATCACCATGATCATTTTTTTTATTAATTAAAGGAAAAAAAGAAATTAACCCAACATTTAGAAATCATACCATTCTACATATGCAATCAGTAATTCTTAACATCATCACATAGATGCATGATCATCGTTTCTTAGTACATTTGCGTCAGTTTAGAAGAACTAGCAACACAACAGAAAAAGATATAGAATGTTAATAAAGAGAAAAAAAATAAAAGTAATAATAATAGTAAAAAAAAAAAAACAACCTATAGCTCAGATGCAGCTTCATTCAGTGTTTTAACATGATTACTTTACAATTAGGTATTATTGTGCTGTCAATTTTTGAGTTTTTGTATTTAGTCCTGTGGCACAGTCTGTATCCCTTCAGCTCCAATTACCCATTATCTTACCCTGTTTCTAACTCCTGCTGGACTCTGTTACCAATGACATATTCCAAGTTTATTCTCGAATGTCGGTTCACATCAGTGGGACCATACAGTATTTGTCCTTTAGTCTTTGGCTAGACTCACTCAGCATAATGTTCTCTAGGTCCATCCATGTTATTACATGCTCCATAAGTTTATCTTCAGGCCTTATGTAAGCAGCAGTCTCTTGGGAAACCTAAAGACAACAGGGTAGACAAATACAAGAACTCTAGAGGAAATTTTCTCCCTCTGCTTTATCGGAAAGTTGAACCTATTATTATTTCTTTACTGTATTGTCAATATTCTTAGTTTAGCATAGAATAGTGTGGATATGTTCTTTTTGTTTTTAGGTTTCTAACAGCAGAGTAGTTTCCTTCTATAAACAGTATCTGGAAATGTGGGAAGGACTTTAATAAAATGAATGAAACCTAGGGATTATCAGCATTATAGCTTTTTTTTCCCCAAGAAAAAATGAGGACCTCTGGTTCATCTCTAAGGAATGGGAATCCAAAGGTGTTTTCTCAGCAAATAAATGAAAACTAGAAATCTCCCCTCATTTAAGAGAAATTATAACACAATACTTGTTAGTTTTCTAGTCTATAGCTTTCTCCCCACTATAGAATATAGACTTCTTAGGAAAGGAAGAGAGACAAATTTTTGTATCCACAGCTTCTAAGCCCAGGTACAAATGCAAAGAGGTAACAAAACAAGAATTATTAGTTGTTAGCGTAGATTTTTTATTAGGAACACTGTTAAGTGATAACTGAATGAATGATGAATGAATGAATGCCTAACCCATCTTCATTGTTCAGGTTCCGTAGTTTCACAAGCTAAAAAGGTTTATGGAAGGTAGTTTGGGACCTCCCCTAGTGTGCCAGTTTAAAGTTATTATGTTCTCCGGTAAAGCCATGTCCTTTAATCCTCATTCAGTATTGTTGGGTGGGATCTTTTTCATTGTTTCCATGGACTATGACCCACCTAATTGTGGGTGGTAACTTTTGCTTAGATGGTTTCTATGGAGATGTTTCTCTATCCATTCAAGGTGGGTTGCTAACTGGAACCCTTTAAGCAGGAACCATTTTGGAAAAAGCTACAGAGTCCACGCAACCAGAGACCTTTGGAGAAGCAGAAGGAAAATGCCCCCAGGGGAGCTTTATGAAACAAGAAGCCTTGAGAGAAATCTAGCAGGCTTTGCCTTGTGTCCTTCCAGCTGAGAGAGAAACCCCAATGTCATTGGCCTTCTTGAGCCAATGTATCTGGATGTTTTAGTTTGGACATTTTTAGAGCCTTGACTTAATCTGAATATTTTTATTCTTAGAACCGTAAACTTGAAACTTAATAAATTCCTTTTTTTAATAAAGCCTTTCCATTTCTGAAATATTACATTCTGGCAGCTTACAGACTAAAACACCGTGTGAGTGTGGTGGGTTTCCTGCTCTCATCCACATAGGTCGGCTACCACCTAAATGTCACCAGTCACCTTACCTCCTCCTGCTTTCTTCAAGGAAGAGGGTGAGATGACTTTTACTCCCTCGCAGCTCTTTCAATTGATCTAGCCCCAGGTTTTCTTGTTAGTGTCCTGTCTCCATGTTCTCGCCAGGTAAGACAAGAATTATTAGTTGTTAGTCTATATTCTTTATTAGGAACATTGTTAAGAGATAACTGAATAAATGATGAATTGATGAATGAATGAATGCATGCCTAGCCCACCTTCACTGGAGGTGGACAGAAGATGGACCCAAAGAACCAGCTTGAGATCTCCAGCTTTAACCACTTAGCCATATTTCCTAAACAGGGATTCTAATGGCTCCATATTCAAACTAGGGGACTTCTTTTAATTTTCTAATTAATGTTTTTTATTTGTTTATTTATTTATTAATTTTGCATGGGCAGGCACTGGGAGTCGAACCTGTGTCTCTGGCATGGTAGACGAGAACTCTGCCTGCTGAGTCACCGTGTCCCATCCTAATTAATGTCTTTTTAAAACCAGCAAATTCTATGGTTTATGACACTGAACCTGAGCCTCACACCAAAATTTTGTTTCACTTATGCTGAATAGCAATAGTTCCTATACAATGAGCCCTGTCAAATTATTCCTCAGAAGTGCCCATTGTCTCTCTTAATAGATTTCCAGTTCAGCTACTGCATCTATGATCAAAATATCACCTTAAATAAGTTGAAGTTAATTTCTTTCTCACATATCAGCCCTAACTGGGGCTGATACTGTTTGCCCAGACTTTCTGCTTTGTTGCTTCGCCACCCTTGATTTGTGGATTCTGTTTTGTATTAGTTTCTTAGGGTTGACATAATACATGACCACGAACTTGGTGGCTTAGAACAATAGAAATTTATTTTCTCCAAGATCTGGGGGCTAGAAGTCCAAAATCAGGGTATCCATAGGCCTATGCTCCCTATCAATGTTCTGGGGGATAAGTCTTCCTTTTCTCTTCCAGCTTCTGGTTCCCTGGCTTGTGGTAGTATAATTCTCGTCTCTGACTCCATCTTCCTGGTCCTCTTCCTTCTGTATCTCTGTGTCCTCCCCTCTTCCTATGAGGATAGTATTCCTTGGATTTAGTGTCCTTTCTGAATCCAGGATCATTTCATTATAAAACCCTTAACACAATCATATCTGCAAAGACTCTATTTCCAAAGAAGTTTACATTTGGAGATTCTGGAGGGACATTATTTCTTGGGGACAGACACCATTCACCAACTATATATCTCATGGTCTAAACTGTTTACTTCAGTTCCTACCAACATAATAGTTTTCTAGGCAGTGTGATGGAGAGCATGAAAAGTGGAGCACCTGCCTATTCTCTTTAAGGGCACACATCACATATCCTCACATTCTCTTGGCTGTAACCTAGCCAAATGACTATGCTTAGCAGCAGGAAGGTGGGAAATGAAATCTTCAGGGTGACTATGTCCCCTACTAAAACTGGACAGAGGAAAATGGAGGATGAGGAGTGAGGACTAATCAGTGGTTTCTGCCATAATTGCTTATTCTTTTCCTGAAAGCAGGAAACATGGGCAGCTGGTGCAGCACATCCAACTTCACCCCCAATATAAGCAAGGGAGTGAAAGCAATGCTGGATATTCTAATGTCGTGGGCCAGTACTACCAAATACTAGCTTTACTCTCTCCTCTGTTTGTGTGAAGAGTTCTTAGTATTGTTTAACAAGACTCTTTTAAATGATGCATCTCTCTTTTTTTACATCTTTAAAATTCATCACAAACAAGATCATTGTAAACATCAAGTTTTGTTCTGCTACCTGCGGCTCCTGAATGGCATTTACCCCCATCTGGGCATCAAGATAAAAAAGACATGGTTTGGAATGGAGACACCATACAGCTTAGAATAAAAACATTAAGTTTCAAATGACTAAGTTCAGAGGGGATCCTACCTTGGTGTCAGACTCTATCTGCAATTAGCTTCTACTACATGCTCTTTCTATTTCTCCTACTCCTGGGGGCTGGAATAAGCTGCAAACATTGCCAAAAATAAGAGCTGGCTTGATAATCTCCTGAATGGCTCTTGAGCCAAGAGAATGTACCCAATTAACAGAGGTGAAACAGGCCTCTTTCCTGGGTAGTGAAGAATATCCACAGGCCTTGGTAGAATCATTATGTTCTAGAAAGTTATGAGTCACACATAGCCAAGCCAGCCACAGATTGTGTCTATGCTAAAAAATTCAGATAATATTCTTATATTAATATTTGCTATTTCAACACACATGTAGAGGATTCTTCAAATATACTCACCTTTCAGCACCTTAAAATGCCCTTCTCTTATCTTCTTGCCTTCAACTCTATCTCAATCATTCATTCCCCTTGTCACTTCAATAACCAGAAATAGTTGCCACTAAATCCAGAGACCATGCGTGTGTCCTATTATTTATTTATTTATTTTTTGCATGGGCAGGCACTGGGAATCAAATCTGGGCCTCTGGCATGGCAGGCAAGAATTTTGCCACTGCATCACCATTGCCAGCCCATGTTCTATTATTTTTAACACTTTCCTGCAGGGATGTGTGTATTCTGCACTGATGTTGAGCAACTCAGAGGGGAGGGGAGAGGTAGCATTGAAGTGGTGGCTCAGAACTGGACAGCAAATAACATAATAGTGACTAATTTGATTGAAATAAATGACTAAGTCAGACTGAGTACACCTGAAGGTGTCAAAATTTAGTTTTCACTGACAAGTAGAAATGAGAGCTCATACAGAAAATTAATTTCTGTTAGAAAAATAGAGTTTCAGTTCAGTACACATCTGTTTTGTGACTATTACTTATTTATGTTATAACTTATGCCATCTAAATTATCTAATTGCACCAAATAGTTCATATTTCCAACCACCTTCTCTAGTAACTGCTAGTGAATTCTATAAGGCTCCAGAGATATGCTGTGACATTCTCTCAAACTGACAAATAATAAGAACAATACCCTACTGGACAAATGCTGGGTTGTTTGCTTCTTATCCTCTTTTGTCTCCAGTATGCACAATAAATCACTACTTTAACCTGACATTGAATACCATCAACTCCCTACAAAACACTCAGGGAACACTGAACTTGGGACAGAACTCGGTTCAAAACACTGAACTCAGTTCAAAATGTGTGAAGTTCCATTATCTAAATTCAGCCAAGTGTTCCCAAATTTCTTAAATTCATCCCAAATCAAAGTCCACACAGACTCTGAGACTGAGATTTAATGGTATTAAGTATCTAGCACATGGTAAGTGCTTGGTAAATATTTTATAAATGCTCTTTATTCTAGCCCATAAATTGCAAATCCCACAACAAACTTGACATCATCCTGGTCTTCTCTTTTTCTCACATATCATATCAAATCTGAAAGGAAATGCTGTTTGACCTACATTCAAAATGTACATGATAATTAATGACCTCGCACTACTTCCCCTGCTCTCACCCTGGACAAATGAACAATACCTCTCCCCTGGATCATTGCAATAGCTTCCTAATTTGCATCTCTGATTCTGTCTTTGGTCATCCATACCCCACAGTCTAGTCTTAAAACAATAGCCAAAATTTACTTTTAAGATGCAAGTCATATGATGCCACACCTTTACTCAAAATTCTCAATGGCTCCCCATTTCATTTAGAATAAAAGTACAATGGCTCATGAAGCCTTCTGAGAGATGATCCCATGCCTCCTTTCAGACAACTTCTGCCTTATTCTCCTCTGTACTGTTTCTGTTTGGTTCAGCCCTTGCTATTTAAATATTCCATATATATTTCTACCTTGGGTCCCTTGCACTGGCTGTGCCCTGCAACTAGAGAATTCTTCACCTTCGCCTTCAAACATTTCTGTAAATCCCACTTTCTCAAATAGGCCTAACTTGACCATCCTAATAAAATTTTCACCTTCCCTTCCCTCAATACACACATTTATTGTCTTATCCTACTTCTTCTTCCATAGAAATTATCACCCTCAAACACTTGTTTATAATGCTTTATTATTGTCTGACCCTCCCTATTAGAATATAAGCTTCCTAAGGGCAAGAATCTTGCCCATTTTGTTATTGATCTCTCCTAAGCAATTAGAAAAATGTCTAGCACATAGTAAGTGCTCAATAAATGTCTAAAAATGCATGAATATGTGGAATAAGTTCTGGCACATGGTTTCTCTTTTTAATTTTTCCTTTCCTTTCCATGGACTTTAAGGAATAATTAAAACCAAAGTTACCTCAATTGTTTCCCTAGCTAAATTAATCAAGGCTCTTCTTGTAACTAGTAACAAAAATACAACTCAAATGTGCTTAGTGAAAAAGGCAATATATTAACTACTGTAAGTGGGAGCTCCTGGAGGAAGCAGAGGACATGGCTTCAAACCCAGTTAGATCCTTGGTTTCAAGTAGCTTCACTGACTTTGTCTTTTTCTCTCAAATTTCTTGGATCTATCTCTTTCTTAGGGCAGGTCTGCTTCTTTCCTAAGACCTACAGTCTCCCTCGGGTGGCAAGGAAAGTTGGCTCTAGCTCTTCAGCAATATGACCCCAAAGTAGGAAATAGATTTCCCCCTAGCACTTTCAGAAATGCGCTTCAAACAGTACTGGATGCCCAGATGCAAATCAGTGCCTACTTGTGTGTTGGACTGCAAGAGGTTGGGGTGGCACGCCATGACCTGTAGTTCTGCCAGGACTAGGGATTTGGATATGGCTGTTTTGTCAAGAAAGGGATGCTAAATAAACAATACATGTACTTTATGTCATATTCCCTTCCCTTTTTGTCCCTACCCTGTTGTTTGGGTCACATTCGAGCCTGCACATCATAAAACTCAATTTCTATTTGATAGTACAGACCAACCTAGAAGGCATGGGAGTTTGGAGAGGATAAGATTGTTAAGAACATTCTAATTGGAGTTCCTGTACCATTTCAGCCAAAGGCTCTTGGCCAACAGACCTGGTATGGCCAATGATATGCAGAAATTCCAAGCTAACTGTATTTATTCCATTTTAATGCAATAACTATTTTAAAAGAGGAAAAAGACAAATTAATGGCTAGTTTTATAGGAATTAATGATACAATATTTTTCAAAACAACTGGGGATTAATCCATTTATATTATAATTCCAAATGACTACTCATAAATTATTTTTATGAATTCATTAAATCATTCATCTGTATGACCCTCAGGTAAGAAAGGTGGTTGCACACCTACATGTAAAATGCCAGGTTTTATGAAGACAATGGGATTACAAAGATTAATAAAATATCATGAAAATTAATACATAATTACATTGGAAAAATTCTTTACACAATCTGTATTCTAAAGCCCTGATGTAGTAGAAAGGCTTTGAAATTAGAAATTTCATTTACACTTCCTAAAAATTATCATAGGTAACATTTAAGGAAAGTTAAGTGCAACACATCCTAAGTACTCTCAGGCATTATTTAAGCCTTCAAGTCTATGTGGAAGGTACTATTATTACTTCATGTTATAGATGAAAGATGATGGAAACCCAGAAAACTGAAGTATAGGTCTCACAGAGAATAAGAGAAGGAGATTGGAAGGAGATTGAACACATAGATAAAATCTTTTAATGCTCTACATTCCATCTAAGCAAATTTTCTACTGACATTTAGTACCAGGTAACCATAAGGACAAATAACCATAACCTCTGAGTGCTGCTCAATTAGTAATTGAATAAGTGGTGTTCGCATCAAAATCCAATCTCAATGCAAAGAATTATTCTTTTGGTTTTTGCAAAAGTAGTTTCCTATGAGAGCTATAGAAAATAATTTTCCAGCCATAAAAGCTGAAGCAGAACTAGTGAATCTGTGAACTTATTGTTAAAGTGTGTGGGCCATTCAAAAATGATCTTCCATAAACACAAAGTAAGGAGATACCATGGCCAGAAGCAGTTGTGGTATTGTAGGTTCTTGGGACAAACTTTGCTGTATTTAAGGGCATTAATTACAGCCTACCTATGAGGACAAGATAGAAAGTACAAGTAATTGCAGAGCAGAGACCTCATACTTGAACAACTGGTAACTACAAACTTGTTTGTGGGATGACCTGGATGCAATAAGTATACACAAAATTACTGTGATCCTTGGAATCCCTGCCTTGGGACAGAATTACAACTGAACATATGTAGAAGGAAAATTACCTTTAAGCATGAGCTATGGAGTAGAGCTGATGAGGTGGTGACAGAGATGGAAGGGAAGACACACGCATATTCTAGGGAAGAAGGGAATGGGCAGGTGTGAAAGATGCTTCTGCAGATATTGGCACTCAGTATATATATATAAAATGGAAGAATGACATGGGGAGGTCATAGCTCATATTACCAGGAGGTAGAAGAGACACATAATAAAAGGGATAAAAGATGTTTGTCTCAGGGATGTGTTTTATATCTCTCACCATCTCATTTAGTTTGGTTATTGGCTTATTCAAGTAAAAAAACAATATTTCCATTAATCTGGCCCGAGAGAGAATGCATTATATATCACAGGTTTATTTGATAGTGCTGATACCATTTTCATATCATAGGTTATCAAAAGAGAGTTCATTTGCTTATTTTTTAAAAATACTGTTACGATGAACTAGTTCCTAACTAAGTTAGAAATTTCTGTGAAGAGTAAAGAGCAACAAAGAGGCAGGAGGAGTCATGAACACTAACCTACTGAAACAGTTTTATGTTCGCAACATTTTTAAATAGAATGAAGTAACATCAGCAAATATTTATTAAGATTCAACAGTTAAATAGGCATGTTTAATTTTGTCATTATATCCCAGGTAATCAATGCAGATTAAACTTAATGACAATGACTGATTGAGTACTATTCATAATTTCCAAAAATTAAAATTAAACAAAGATCATTTTCTCTTTAATTGAGAAATAAGGATGTAAAGTGAAAAACCTCTACATAATGAAGGCTCTGTTGAAGAGGGAACAGGCAGGGGAGTAAGCAAGGGAGCGTAATGATTGTACATTTAACCCTACGGTGTCACGTCTTAGGAGCAATCAATTCTAAAGGAACATGGGCACGGTGCAGTGCAAGATTTGTCATTGAAATGCAAGAACAATTCATTAGAATTTTTATCTCCTCTTTTGGTGATGTGACAAGAAGTCTATGATATGGATTAGAGGAAATGAAAATTTCTCAGCAGAAGCCAGCCAAAAAACCTCTTTGCTTTGGAGTGTATTCCAAAGTATTTGGGTTAGTATTTCTATTTGGGTTAGTATTTCTATTATATTTCTGCTTTAACATTACATTTGTGCTTTATCTTATTAAGTTCATTTACATTAGTGTGAAAGTCAGTGTAATAATAGAATAAATTATTTTGAAATTAATGTTCAAATACTAAAGACTCCAAGCAACTTTGATGATTAAAGTTGATTATAATGGTTAAATGTTGACAATACAATACATTCTCCAATTACTTCTCTGGATATTACGTTTCATGATACATTTATTCAACTTCTTGTGTTATTCTTTGCCTTCAGAAAGGTATCTATGAATATGTAACCACAATCTTGGTGTGAATAAAGCAGAAGTCTATATCTATATGTAAACTATCTTGACAAGCATTGAAGAGAAGAAGCCATATATGCTATGTTGAAGTGATTGATGATCTATTATTATTTTTAAATTAAGTTCTGATATAACTTAGCTTGGGATTTTTAAAGATCTGGCAGCACTGTAAAATGATGACAAGTGATGAGAATTTAAATAGGACATACGAACCTGAATATAATTGGAAAAATTCTTGAGATGTTAGGATTTTAATTTTTTCCCCATTGAGTCCACAACTAGCTTCACTAAATCCATGCAATCCCATAAATTATGTAATTTTTTAAAATATGAAATGTGGTTTTTGTGGCCCGACTTCTCAAATATAGCTGACACCCACCTCCCCTGAAAAAAAAAAAGATTGAAAACACAGCAGTTCTATGTATATAGTCCATACAGAATGGCTAGAGTTTGGAGACCCATTTGGGGAAGTGCAATAAAGAAAGCAAGGATGACTGCAGGGTTTGGTGTGAGTGACTATGGTAGCTATTACCATTAATGTCACAGGAAAGACTTAGGAAGAGCTGAGATCTTGGAGGGAAGTAATGGATTCCGAGCCACTCTTGCTTCCAGCTACACTTTATCTTTTCATTGAAGTGACAGTAAGGATCACTCAACCTTTTAGGTAGTATCCTGTGGCTCTGGTGAGTTTAGTCTTCCTGAAGAGATTACTATTACTGTACATCAGTGTGGCTAGAAGTCACAATCTTTTCTTTCTTAGAGCATCTTCAAGTTGCATGGAGGAAATTGTTTGGACACACAGTAGTTTACTTGTACAGAAAATACTTCAGCGGACCAGACAGAGTAAGGCTTGACTTAGAGGTTTTCTTTCCAAGCCACTTTGCTTCCAGAAAGTATGTATAAACCTGTTTCTTTCTAAATCAGCCTGTGAGTTTCTTGCAGAAAATGTAAAATGCAATAATCACAGAATTTTTCACAGGGAAAAGGAAGAATCAAATGCATGATTGTGCTGGAACCACATGCTTTGAGCAAAGTTACACTTTTCTGTACATGAAACATGTTGTTTATTTTTGCTTAACCCACTTCTAGCTAGGGTCTGCTGCTTTGCAATCACTACCTGAACTCAGGAGAACTTGTGAAGCCTTTCTTCTTCTGACCACATCCAAACATCTTACACCATGGATCCGCAAATGTCCCATTTGGATTTCCAACTACAATTACTCTTCTTGTATTGATGTGTAACCTCATTGGCATAAACCTTCACATTCATTCCCAGCCAAGATCCTAAACCTGCTCAAGGATGCCGCATTGCATCTCACCTAAGCCGAGCAGAACTCAGAGTGACACAGTAACAGATGGTACAAAGCCTATCGTTGGCCCCTGGCTCTATTGTTTTTGTACTACTGTGGTGACACATATTGCTAATACGGAATTTGCCATTTCACCATTTTTACATGCTGATAGATGCTTGGGTTGTCTCCACCTTTTGGTTATTGCTAATAATGTTGCCGTGAAGCAATGTGTACAGTAGCTGGCTGAATTCCTTTTTTCAATTCTTTTAGGTATGACCTAGGAGTGGAATTGCAGAGTCATATGATAATTTTTTGTTTTAATTTTTGAGGAATCACCAGACAGGTTTTTACTGTGGCTGAGTCATTTTACTTTCTCAGCAGTGATGCAGGAAGGTACCAATTTCTCCACATACTCACCAAAACTTGTTATTTTCCAGTGGGTGTGAAGTGGTATCTGATTGTAGTTTTGATTCCGTTTCCCTAAGGATGAATGATGTCAAGTATTTTTTCCATATACTCCTTGGTCATTTGTATATCTTCTTCAGAGAAATGTCTATTTAAGTCTTTTGTCCAGATTTTACTTAGGTCATCTGTCTTTTTGTTGTTAAGCTCCCTGGCTCATTTCTAACTGTTAAACTCTGTGTTCTCTAACTTTTTTTTTTGGATGGAATACACTAGAAACTCTATACTAGACATGACACTTGGGCTACAACATATGCTGGGACTACATTCAGTGCTCTGGGAAATGGCCACACTTAAAAAATAGAATGAGCAAATGAGAAAGAGGGCAACAGTTATTGCTAACTTTGGGGAAGAGTGTATTATAAAAGGAACATTATTCAACGTAACCTAAAATTCAGCGTAACATTATATACCAATGCAGGTCAAAGTCCCTAATGGAAGTCCTGATGAAGTATTCACCAAGCCTTATGAGGAATCACTGAGAGGGTGTCACCCCAAAGACCTTGAGCGATTGTGATCAGCTGCCTGGTTGGTTGTCCTGGCTGTCTGTCATTTCTTAACTCTTCCCTGGTGCCCAATCTCTTGTACTGGACATTGCCTCTGGAAGACTGTCGCTTTTATAAAACGTTGCCCTGTGAGCACTTCTGAGGATACCATATGAACTCAGGCTGACTCGGCTGGACCAGTTGCCACATCCCATAGGATATCTCAGTAGATCAGTGTCCAACATACTGATGTCCTGGACATATCAGATATGATAGACATGCTGATGAGACACAGAGATGATTACCTCTCTCCCCAAATTAGACATCCATTACTAAAGGGAACTTAAATAGGCTGCTTTGGCCCCAGAGCCCCAAGAGTTTCTGTTGGAACAGCTCTTTGCATTTGATCTTCAGTCTCATCTCCCACCTAACAATCTACACCGATGTCAATTTGAAATGGGGCCACAGGAGAACTCCAATGGAAGATGCCAAGATCTACCACCCTCTCCTCTGCAAACCAAGATATTTTACCAGAACTGTCTTGACATGGGCTTCCCCTTAAATGAGGAATTCTCCAGTAGATGCCTCTGATTAGCATGTACATAGTCCTTGTGACCCACCTGGCCTGTGTCACCAGGAAGGGTAGTACCTAATTGTGCAGCAACAGAGCACAGAAAAGGTGAATTAATCATCTTTCCACAGCTAAGTATAGCTTTCAGTATAAATATCAGGTATTTTATTTGATACTAGGCTTTTAAAAACTATGATTAAAATATATTTGAGTAGATTTTATGTGCTAAATATAGTCTAAATGAGTAAACATATGCTCAAGATAATTAGACCTTGGTTGATTAACGTTATTTTATTCCAAGACACATTGACCTAAATTTGCTGCCAGAAGTAGCCAGGAGATTTAATGGAGTTCTGAAGATATTCTCCAAGCAGTCACAATGCATCTGATTTCCAATATCATCTTCCTGAGGTATGTAGAATGGAGTAGGGAAGAAATAGATATTGGAGCAGCTACTGAACTAGTCCCCTTTGAATTCAAATCCTAACTAACATTTACAGATTATAAAGTTTTAAACTTAATCTCAAATTCTCCTATCAGTAAATTGGAGATGTAATACTAATGTTGTTAGGCTTTTGTAGCATGAATAGTAATATATGCAAAGTACCTATCCCTATGTAGAATACATAGTAGCTGCTCAAAACATACTATCACTATAATTAAACTCAAAATAGAGCATCTCATCCTTGACTAAGTATCCAAATCCTCAATCAACATATATTTAAAAAGATAGGCATTCATTTTTTATAATGCATCAGGCACTGAGTATCATATTAGAGACTATATGTTTCTTTAAGAGATGACCTGTCCCCAAAATGAATAACAATAAAAAATGAGAGAGACAAACTTGTATAACATTCTTCATTTTTCCATTACACGTTCTCATAAACAAATTAGGTTCTCACAAAACAAAACAAGGTAGAATATCTCTAGACCCCTACTTCAGAAATAAGGATGTAGAGCCTAAAAAGAGTAAGACACTTGTCCATGGTCATACCAAAAGGAAGCAACTACAAATGAATCAGTTAGGCTCTCAAATCCTTATAGGGGAAGCAGGGTATAGAAGTACACAAAGAAATACGCAATTGTATACATGCAAAAATGAAATTCTATAAAAGAGACACCAAATAACAATTTTCTATCCAATTTAATAAAATCAAAGGTTACCTTATCACATTTTCTAAAACAGAGAGTCATATATTCTCAAGCTATTATCCAAAACTTTGGTTGTAATCTTGACATTCCTATGCGTTTTACCCTCAAAGGGCCTTTATAATCCATAGCAGCTTTTCTAAAATAAGTCACTCTGTCTTTTTTTGTTCATCATTTCACTTAGGATAGCAGCCGTGGGAGGTATATGTGGGTTATATAACATTCACCTTTCCTGCTGTACTTGGTAACACAGTGATATCATGGGAGGCCAACAATTCAACTAAAAGAAGGTATAAAAAATCTGCATTTAGAGTCATGGATCTCAAACTCTGTGAAGATCTCAAGGAGAGCAAGTGTATTATAACTCATCCTTTCCCATTCCAACTGAAATGGTGTGATGCCTTTCAATCAACAGGATTGGAACTTTTAAAAGGAATTTTGATTCCTAGTCAGGTTTTCACATATTTCTGACTTGGTCACAGTGAGGAATCATTTTTCAATGCCTCCAAATTTAGAGAAGTATGATGATGATTCAAGGAGCCTTTTAAGGAGTTAAAGGAAAGACTTTCTGGTCAATGTTTGATGGTACTGAACGCAATGCTGATAACGCAGCGGGGAGTAGAAAGCGGAGTTGAAGAAAACAGAGCATCCATTTAACTGAAAAATCTGAGCTATCCACATGATTGGCACCAAAAAATGATGCATGCTAAATTATACTCCAAATGAATAAATTCTCTTCTGATTTCTCCAAAAGGAACCTATTCAGAAATGATGCTTAAGTCTCAGGTATTATATGTTTAAAAGATGATCATGTGTTTGAAAATGCCCTTCCATGTGTGAGAGTTAGTTTGAAATCTCTGATCTCTTAAATTTACAAGTCATATTCCTGTCCTCTACATTAATGAGACAGAAAGAGAAAGAGGAGGCAGGAAAAGGAGAAAAAGGACCAAAGAGAGAAGGAGAGGAGGAAAAAAGGAGTTTTTCTAAAGCATGTTTTGGTCTTCTGGATAAGAAGTTGGTCGCAATAATTTCATTTTGTAGCGTCAGTAACAGTGTAAAAAAAAAATCAATAAATTCCAATCTTCTTGCTTACCCCCAGAATAGCAGGAAGACCTTCCATTTCATCCCCATACGTTCCCCATAGGTTCACTGTGACACAGAAATGTTGAGAAAATATGGGAATGGACGTTGGAAATAGACACAAAACAAGTTGTTTTTGAGGCTTCTCAGCTTCTGTCAAGGATTGAAAAGGACAGGAGAGCAGTAGTAACTAAGCGTAACTTAGTTTTCACCATAAATTATTTTTCATCATGACACAAAACTGAATAGAGGAAAAATTGTGAGATCTGTAGTTTGTTGTTGAATCATTTTTATATTCATTTGCCTCCTTCCTTAACTTCTGTTTTATCAAGCCCATTCATCTCTCAGAGCATGGAAAACCTTACAGGCAATGAGAGGATGAAACACAGAATTAGACTCTGTCACTGAGGAGAGAAAATGGACTATTGGGGGTAAAGGAGTTTAGTGAAGAAAACAGAAGAGTAGGTTCCTTTAGGGTGTAACAAAGTCTCCAAAATGAGCACCATCCATAAATCACAGGTAGGCAGGCACTTGGCATTGAGGACTCATACAAAGTGGTTGCGGTGTCCCAGAGAGAGGACCCGGCAAAAGGAAGGCAGAGGATGAAGGAAGCCTGAAAAGTGGACAGCCTTCCCTGTTAGGCAGTGGAAGGACCTGAGACACAAACTTGGATTTTGAGCTCTGAGTAGAAGGAAAATTAGGCAATAAGGAAATGACAGTCCAGGCCCTGTCCTTGGTAATAGTTAGACTTCTGAGGCAAGAAAATAGACCCAGGAAATAAGGTAAAACACAGTATCTGCAAATAGGTACAAAATGTGACTGTGGTTGAGCTGCAGAAGTATGAAGCAGAGCTATGTGCTGCCTGTAAGATATGAGGGAGCAAGCTGGTAACACCTACTGCCCCAAGGGTGGCAACAGGACAAGTATAAGGTATCAAGGGTTAGTCGGCCCATGCTGTGTGCTCTGATATTTTGGAAAACCCAAGGAATTAGGAATTGCATCATTGAAGAGTTTAAATCACAACGGGATGAAACAAATCTGAAGGATGAGACAGGATAGAGAGGCAGAATGGATGCATTTTACAATTAATAATAGGAAGCAGACGTGGGATAGGATAAGTTTTGAGGAGCAAGACTGAGGAGTTGGTTCTCTTTTTAAAGACAGAAAGAGACATTCCTATTATAGGATGGATGGAGCTCCAGGTTTTGTGTGAAACAGCTGATGAAAGGAACTACTTGTGTCTGAAGAGGAGCTGCATAAGGCTGTGGTTTTAGGCAAGAATAGAGGAGGACATGGCTGTGGAGAGGAACCTGATAAGACTGAACTCCAGAAGAACCTGTGGCCTTCCCTTGCCCCCTAGATGCCTATTCACCATTTGCTGACTTTGATTTCCCAGAGATCCCTGCTGGGATCTTTCCCTCTCTCACCCTTAGAAGTGCCCAAGCTTTGAACAGTTCTCAGCTCTCTCATCCTTTCCTGCTACCCTCTATCTCCCTGAGTTTCAACTGTCTGAGTACCAAAAGACCATCCAGACAAGTAGGGCCTTTGATTATCTAAGAATGATGCATGAACAGGACAGAGCAAGACCTTCTCTCAAGTACAGATATCATAAGGTCATATTTTTTGTGACATAAATATGTAATATTCCTTCTCTATCATCGAAAAAGTTTGTTCTCAAACTTTGGTGTGAATTAGCAACATCTCAGTACTCTATTAAAAATGCATTTTGTAGACATTGTGTTTAAATAGTTCCAGGGAAGGTTTCATGGACCCTCATTTTTTTAAAAAAAATCCCACTTCAGTGATGACAATGAAGATTGGTGAGCCCTTCTCTTTGCTAGAAGGGGGACTCAGTCCAGTTCCCAGGTAGGGCATTTCAGACCTGAAACAGAAATATCAACAGGAAAGAAGGCTGCTTTATAACTGTGCTGGTTGTGGTTGTTTTTACAAACCACAGAGGGAGGAGGGAGCTACCTGGACACCATATGATGACCATATTTGCATGGTCATCCTGCTTTTCCATCATTGACAATCTATACTTACCAAGATTCTATTGAAAGAACTTCATGTTGTGGGTAGACGTCTTTAAATAGTTCTCACTCTGCTTCTGGTCCAACCTAACTCACACACTCAACAAATCTATGAAACTGTTCTGAGAGAATTCCATACTGGCTCTTCACTGTCACCTTTGTAACTCTCCCCTCTACTGCCACCTGATCCCATCACACTTTCTACCTCTCTTCCTGCCTCTTAACCTAGCATTTGGCCCATGCCCTTGCTCTTCTGATGCTTAACATTTGCTTTGATAATAATGGATTTCGACACACTGGTCACCCCACAGCCCACAGGGCTTAGCCCTCAAGTGACATTAGGGGAGTAACTAAACTCAGGCAATTAGTTATTTTTGCAAATAGAATAATAATACTAATCATAGCAGTTCACAGGGTGAGATTGGCCTCTGTGAACCAAATCATACATTTTAAATTACTCTATGAGTGCTATCTTTCCTATCAGGTGATTTTTCTGAGATGGTTGGCATTGCAGCCTAAGTTCCAAGAATAGGCAGGAAGGTGACACATGGGAATCCCTTCATTCTGCAAACCTGACCCTTCCCACAGATGAGAAACTGCTCCAGGTTGGGAGGTGGAGAGTAAGAAGGAAAACAATCTGACCGTCCCTGAGGCACAGCTAGTTTCTCTGCCAGCTGATGTGGTGTGGGCACTGATGTCATGGAGTCCCCCGATCTCCCTACCCCCAACCCAGTGCAGGCAGCAGGAGACTCCTCTGCTTGCCTGGACACCTCATTGCTATCGGAGCCCACACAAGTTGTGGAGTTGAACAGGAAAGCCAGAAATCAGAGTGAACATAGAGAAGTAAAAAGCAGTGAACTGAAAACATAAATCATGGTTTCTTTAGCTTTATGAGAAAACCCAATTCATTGATTTTACTCAGATCCCTTTAAGCTAAATGCTGGGAGAAGACATCTAAACACAACTGTTTGCACTGAAAAGAACTGGCATTCCAAGGACTACTTCAAAAATCAATTTGCATGAAAAAACAGAGAGAAAAGGAAAGGTTTTTCATGATTGTATGTTTTAAGAGTTTTTAGATCAGAGTTTTTCAAGCTTTAATGTGCCTCCAGATACCTAGGGACCTTGTCAGAGGCAGATTTGGATTCAATAGCTCTAGCGTGGAGGACAAGATTCTGCCTTCCAACAAGTTCTCAGGTGATGTAATGCTGCAGGTTCCCCACTTCATCCTAAGTAGCAAGATAACTGGACATCTAAGATTGTGGATTTGAAAACAGCTATTATGAAATATACATACATATAAGAGATTGATACATAGGAAAATCTTCTTATAACATGAGACATTGATAGCAAATTATTTTGAGGATATTTGATATTTGCTCTCTTATGACACAGACTCCCCCTTGCATGCATTTATGATCCATTTTTGAAATCATGATCCATATATACACAAATACATATAAGCAAGTATATACAATCAGAACCACTGTTATGTAAGGTAAAATTATCGTAATGTACTGGGCTAAAATAGTGGCCCCACTACTTACTAGCTGTGTGAACTCAGATGGATTATTTACCTTCCTCAGTATCCTTATCTGTTAAAGGAACAAACCAATAGAATTGTTTGAATTAAAACGGATAACACATGGGTACAAGGGTAGTGCAGTGGTAGAATCCTCGCCTTCTATGCAGGAGACCTGGGTTCAATTCCCAGTCCATATACTTTCCAAAACAAACAAACAAAAAACACAAAAATTTAACAAATGGTGCTGCAGTAACAGGATATTCACATGGAAAAAGAATGAAATGTGATTCTACCATACAGCATACAAAATAAATAAATAGATAACACATCTCTGTGAGTGGTTGTAGGCTCTCAGTAAATTGTAACCATTATCAATAATAGCAGTACCATTCCAATGACTTTGGCAGGGACTCTCATGTAAACTCTCCAGTTCTTTTTAACATTATTAGATCCTTTTGATGAAAAAAAACAATAATGCTCCTTTAAAATTATGGAGCATATCAAAAGGATATGGAATTCAATTTTAAAAATCATGCTTAATCTAATTATGCAGAGATAAATATTTTTACTTTTCTGACTATCCATGCCATAATTTAGGCAGATAATCACATATATTCAAAATTCAAATTATAAAGTACAAATTATATCCTAGTATAGGCACAGAACCATATAGTGAAAATTTCCTATATTATAAAATATGCATTTATGCCATTAGTTTAAAATATTTTATTTAATGCATAGACCATAATTTGTTTAAGTATTCACTTATTACTTATTATGGGTTGAACTGTGTTCCCCAAAAAGACACATTCAAGTCCTAGCTCCTGGTCCTGTTAATTTATGTGTAAATAGGGTCTTTGAAGATATTATTTAGTAAGATGAGGCAGAACTTCATTAAAGTTGGGCCTAATCTAAATGGCTGGGGGCTTATAATTAGAGGAAGTCAAGACACAGAGAAAAGGTAAACCTAGATGGCAAGTGATGGAAGCAGAAACTGAGTTATACCACAAGCCAAGGACCATAAGGGATTCTCAGCCACTCCACAATCCTCCAGACTTCAGAGAAAAGAAAGACTGCTGACATCTTGATTTCAGACTTGGAGACTCCAGAACAGTGAAATGAAAAATTTCTGTTGTTTTAAGCCACCCACCTTGTAGTATTTTGCTATGGCTGCCCTGAAACCGAAGACATTATTTTATTGGGTATTTAAGGGTCTACATTTTCCTGTTTTAATATTAAAATAGGATTATGATGAATATCCTTGCAAAAATTATTAACTGCACCTGTGGCTACATTATAAATTCAGAAACAAAAACAGCTTCATCATAAACATATTTTAAAAGTTTTTAACACATATCTCCAAATTAGGCTACATAGAGCTTTGCCAATATCCACTCCCACAAATGACACTTCATAGTACTGACTGATATAAGACAAGAAAGAAGAAAATAATGTCCATTCAGTAAGTCAAAATGCCAGGTTCTGAATGGGGTAAGGATTTGGTAGCCAATGATATTGAATATTTTCCACGCTAATGGTTTCCCTTTGTCTTCCATGTGCAGCTGTTCATATATTTTGATTATGATTTCAAGTGCCGTTTTCTTTAATTGCTAGAGTTTTTTAAATACTGAGGCTATCTAGGTGTGCTGGTTTGAAAGGATGTATGTCCCCTAGAAAAGCCATGTTTTAATCTAAATCCCATTTCGTAAAGGCAGAATAATCCCTATTCAATACTGCATGTTCGAATCTGTAATCAAATCATCTCCCTGGAGATGTGATTTAATCAAGAGTGGTTGTTAAACTGGATTAGGTGATGACATGTCTCCACCCATTTGGGTGGGTCTTGATTAGTTTCTGAAGTCCTATACTAGAGGAAGCATTTTGGAGAATAAGAGATTCAGAGAGAATAGAGAAGAATGACATAGCCACGAGAAGCAGAGTCCACTAGCCAGTGACCTTTGGAGATGAAGAAGGAAAATGCCTCCCAGGGAGCTTCATGAACCAGGAAGCCAGGAGAAGAAGCTAGCAGATGACGCTGTGTTCACCATGTGCCCTTCCAGATGAGAGAAGAACTCTGACCATATTCACCATGTGCTTTTCCAGATGAGAGAGAAAACTCTGGCTATGTTTACCATATGCCCTTACACTTGAGAGAGAAACCCTGAACTCCATCAGCCTTCTTGAACCAAGGTATCTTTCCCTGGATGCCTTAGATTGGACATTTCTATAGACTTGTTTTTATTGGGACATTTTCTCGGCCTTAGAGCTATAAACTAGCATTTGATTAAATTCCCCTTTTTAAAAGCCATTCTGTTTCTGGTATATTGCATTCTGGCAGCTAGCAAACTAGAACACTAGGCTTTAATATACATTACTGAATTTTTGTCCCAATTTGTTATTTAACTTAGTTTTTTTATTCTTCTGACAAACAGTGGACTTCATTTGATTCATATAACATTTAAAATTTCCTTTGCACATCTTCTGTTTTTAATAGAATTCTCCTTCTTATACAAAAATCACATAAATGTTAACTTTACCAGAAAACAAATATTAATTTAAATTTGATCTGGCTTATTTGACATATCATAATGTTTGGAGGTACACCCATGTTTTAGCATGTATAAACAGTTTCTTCCATTACACTATGAACTAATATTCCATTTCATAAATATATATACCATATTTTGTTTATCTGTTAGCCATCTGAGGGGCATTTGAGTTTTTCAATAGTTTGGCTATCAAAAATAATGTTGCTGCGAATATTCACATACAAGTTTTTGCGTGGGCATATATTTTCACTTCTTTTGAGTACATTAAATGCCTTGGAGTAGAATTGTTGGATCATTTGGTAAGTTTATATTTAACCTTTTTACGAAATGCCAAACTCTGTTTCAAAGTGGCTGTACAATTTTACACTTCCACCAACAACGTATGAGGTTTCCAATTTCTCTATATCCTTACCAACACTTGTCTGACTTGATTATAGTAATTCTAGTGGTGTGAAGTGGTATCTTATTGTGGTTTTAATTTTCTTTCTTAATCGTTTCTTAATGTCCATCCTTTAGACCGTCTTTCATGCATTTATTGGTATCCCTATATCTTTTTTGGTGAAATGTCTATTCAAATATTTGGCCCATTTTTTAACAAGGTGGTTTGTCTTCTTAATGATTTGTAAGATTAAAATGTATTCTGGATAAGGGGGTGCAAGCGTAGTTCAGTGGCAGAGTTCTCACCTGCTATGTGGGAGACCCAGGCTCAATTCCTGGCAAATTCCAGACAAAACAAACAAGCAAATGAACAAATGAAAAAACCAAACAAAAATTTAGTAAATGGTGCTGCAATAAGGGGATACTCGTATGGAAAAAGAATGAAATGTGACCCCCACAATACTGCATACAAAAAAAAAGTCAAAGAAAAGTATTCTGGATAATATTGATAATATTGCTGTTGAGATATTTGATTTGCAAATATTTTCTCATAATCTGTAGCTTATCTTATCTTTAAAAAATAGTATTATTCACACACCATAGACTCCATAAATGTGAACAATCAATCAATGGCCTTTGGTATAATCACAGAGTTGTGTATTCATCACCACAATCAATTTGAGGACACTCTCATTGCTCCCTCTATTAATGAAACTTAGCATTAGATATATTGTTCCTTTGTAACAACTGATGAAAGAGAAGTACAGTATTTCTCTTAACTACAGTCCATAGTTTGCATTAGTTGCATTTTTATACCACCCTATTATTAACACCTTGTAATAGTGACATACATTTGTTCTAGTTCATGTAAGAACATTCTTATTTTGTACTATAAACCCCAGTCATCATCTACAACAGGGTTCACTATGTGACACAGTCTCATATTTTATCATCTAGCTTTCCTTCTAGTGACATATGTGATCCTAAACTTCCTTTTCAACCATAACCACATCCATAATTCAGCACTATTAATTACACTTATAGTAATGCCCAACCATCACCTCTGTTCAATTCCAAACATTTATAATCAGCCTCAAAAAATTTCTGTACAAATTTAACATCATCTCCCCATTCTTGAAGCTCATGCTATCTCCTGGAAACCTATGTTCTAGCTTTTAAGTCTAAGAGTTTGCTATTTATAATTAGCACATATTAGTAAGACCACATCACACAATATTTGTTCTTTTGTGTCTGGGTTCTTTCATTTAACATAATGGCCTCAGGCTTCATCCATGTGCTTTAGGATTTCATTTCTTCTTACAGCTATTTTTATTATACAATGATATTATCATATATTATTACTATACAATTATTATGCAATGATATTATTGTATAATACTATTACAATAATATTCCATTGTATGAATATAACAGTTTGTTTATCCATTCATCAGTTGATGGCTACATAGGTTGTTTCCATCTTTCGGCAATTTTGGATACTGCACTATGAACATCTGTGTGCAGATGTCTGTTCGTGTCCAGACTCAGTATATACCGGGTAGTGGGCTTGCTATATCATAGGGCAATTTTATACTTAGTTTCCTAAGGAACCATCAAACTGTCTTCCACTGTGGCTGCAACATTCTACATTTCTATTCAATAGAAATAGAAATGTTCCTATTTCTCCACATCCTTTCCACATTTGTAGTTTTCTGTTTTTTTGATAGTGTTCATTCTAGTAGGTGCAGAATGATATCTCATTGTGGTTTTGATTTGCATTTCTCTAACAGCTACTGATGTTGAGCATCTTTTCATGGGGTTTTTAGCCATTTGTATTTCATTGGGAAGTGTCTAATTTTTTTTTACCCATTTTTAAATTGAGTTGCCTTTTTACAGGTGAGGTGTAAGATTTCTCTATATATTCTTTATATATTTTGGATATTAATCGAATATGTGATTTCCAATATTTTTTTCCATTGAGTAGGCTGCTTTTCACTTTCTTGGCAATGTCCTTTGAAGCATAAATATTTCATTTTGATGAGGTCTCATTTAACTATTTCTTTTTGTTGTTGTTTGTGCTTTGGGTGTAAAGTCTAATAAATCACCTCCTCCCATAAGATCTAAAAGATACCTTACTACATTTCCTTCTAGGAGTTTTATGGTCCCAGTTCTTATATTTAGGTCTGTGACCATTTTGAGATAAATTTTGTTTAAGGTATGAGATAGGGGTCCTCTTTCATTCTTTTGGATATGGATATCCAGTACTCCCAGCACCATTTACTGAAGAACCATTTCTGCCCCAGTTGTGTGGGCTTGGAAGCCTTATGAAGAAACAATTGACCATAGATGTGAGGGTCTATTGCTGAACTCTCAATTCAATACATTGATCTATATATCCATCTGTAGGCCAGTACCATGTTGTTTTAACCACTGTAACTTTGTAATATGTTTTAAAGTCAGGAAGTATGAGTCTTCTGACTTCATTCTTTTACTCAAGATATTTTTGGCTTTTTAGGGCTCCTTCACCTTCAAAATTAATGTGATGTTGGCTTTTTCATTTCTGCAAATTAAGTTGTTGAAATTTTCATTGGAATCATTTTGAATCTGTAAATCAGTTTGGGTAGAATTGACATCTTAACTATATTTAGTCATTCACCCGATGAACATGGACTGTCCTTCCATTTATTTAGGTCTTCTTTGGTTTCTTTCAGCAGTGTTTTATTGTTTTCTGATTAAAGGTCCTTTTTGCTCTTAGTTAAATTTATTCCTAGATATTTGACTCTTTTAGTTGTTATTGTAAATGAATTTCTTTTTCTTGGTTTCCTCCTTAGGTGGCTTATCTTTTAATGATTTTAATGCTGTCATTTGAAGTGTGTTTTTAATTTGATGAAGTCAAATTTATCAAACTTTTTATTGTATAGATCACAGCTTTGGCGTTTTGATCAAGAACTCTTTGACTAACTCAAGGTCATGAACATATGTAATTTCCACAAAGTTCTATAGTTTTAGCTCCATTTTAAGTTAATTTCTGTTATGATATAATGTAACTATCATAATTATACTTTTACATGTGGATATCAACTTATGCCCACACCATTTATTTAAAGGCCTATCCTTGCATCATTGAATTTCCTTTGCACCTTTGTCAAAAATGTATCGAACATATATGTAAAGGTTTACTTAAGGATTTTCAATGAAGACCACACTGTCTCCATTACTATAGCTTCAAAATTGGGAAGTGGAATTCCTTCAACTTTGTTCTTTTTCCAAGATGATTTTGATTTTTCTGTATCCTTTGTATTTCCGTATGGTTTTTATGGATTAGCTTGTAGATTTTCAAAATACCCTACTGGGATTTTGTTAAGATTGGTTGAAACTATAGATAAATTTAGGGAGAATTGTCACCCTAACAATTTTGAGTCTTCCAAACAATGAACATGGAAAATCTCTCCATTTATTTAGATTTTATTTAAATTTTTTCAGCAATATTCTGTAATTGCCAAGTCTTGAACTACTTTGTTAATTTGTTCTTATATATTTTATTCTTATCAATGCTATTGTGAATGAAAGTGTTTCACTTTCATTTTCATGTTGTTCATTGTTTATATACGGAATTTCAACAAATTTTTATTTGCTGATCTTACATTAAATTCAGAAATCTTAAAAGAATTGAGAGGATGATAATTCTAGAATATCATGGAAGAGGGCAAATTGTGAAGAAGGGAGAAGGAGGACCCAAGTCATGTTTTTGAAATAGCAATCAGATTAAATTGGAAATAGCAAGCCACTTGGAAAGGAAGTATTTCAATGTTCCATATCGTCTACTATTTCTTCATTTGTTCTGTCAACGGTCATTTATCAAGTGTTTTCTATAGGCAAGACACTGTGCTATGAGACTTACAGAAATTAAAGATTAAAAAAATGAAATTATTTTGGTTGAATAAGATAATCAATTAGTGAATAGTTAGCCCAGAGATAGTTAACATTACAATTATTATCTTTTGGGCTATGACTGTTTGCAGAAGAAACTATTTTGAGCCTAAAGTAGAAGGGTTGAACAGAAGGAATCAAGGAAGCTTTGGGGAAGAAGTGAACTTTGAGTTGTACTTTAAAAGAAGGGAAATGTTTGTCTATAACTCACACCTGATTCATTTGTTCAGTATCAGACCCTCCCTGACTTTTCCCTCGACCCTTACTCAGTGGGTGTTAATCAAGTTCACTTCTTGGCTGCCCTGTGAGTTACTTAAGTTGGACTTCTCATTGGACTTTATCTGTCAGTAATTTATTCCTTGAAATGAACAGTGAGTGAATAAGACTCCAATCAACAATCAATAATAAAGACCCTTCCTGCCCTGCATTTTTTTTTTCTTTTTAAAAATATTTTTGGGCAGGCCATGGTGGTTCATCAAGCAGAGTTCTTGTCGGCCATGTCAGAGACTCAGGTTCAATTCCCAGTGCCCGTCCATGCAAAAAAAATTGAGAAATCTTCGCACATATATGTTTCATATAGGGTATACAATCAGATGGTATCAGTGACTCACAACATCGTCACATAGTGGTGTATTCATTGCCATGATCATTTTATAGAACATTTGCATCACTCCGGAAAAGAAATAAAAAGAAAAAACTCATACATACCATACCCCTTACCCCTCCCTCTCACTGACCACTAGTATTTCTATCTACCCAATTCATTTTGCCCTTTGTCTCCCGTATTAATTTTTAATCCCTATTTTTTTGATTCAGCTGTCCATACCCTGGATAAAAGGAGCATCAGCATGAGGTTTTCATGAACACAGTCCATTGTAAAATGTTATATCTTTATATACTCATTTTCAAGAATCAAGACTACTGGAGCACAGCTAAATTGTTTCAGATATTTCCCTCCAGCCACTCTAATACACCATAAACTGAAAAAGGATATCTATAAAAATGCATAAGATTAACCTCCAGGATAAACTCTTGACTCTGTTTGAAATCTCTCAGCCACTAAATCTTTATTTTGTCTCATTTCTCTCTTCCCCCTTGTGGTTTACTAGACTTTCTCAGTCCCTTGATGTTGGGAGTCATGTCCCACTTAGGGGGGAAGACAATGAGTTCACTGTCACGCTGGCTTAGAGAGAGACCTGTCCTGCATTTTAACAGGCATATTTTAATGAAAGGAAATTAGAAGCTTTAGGTGGCATTTTAAAACAAAAAGAAAACCAAATCAAATAAGGACCGTACCCAAGCAAAACATCATGCATCATGGTCTTTTAAGGGCAGTTAGTGACTAGCTGGATGAGACAGGAAGCTTTACATATCATACAGAAAGACAAATATGGCTCACTTTTAAAACTGCATTTGTGTCAAGTAGTTAGCATTAAAACTATGCATTCCTAAACATTCAACTTCAAAATATGAAGTTTTGGCAAGTTTTATTGTAATCACTTTGGAAATTCTTGGTGACATAAAAGCTATTATTAGATGCAGAATAGCTAAGTCACAGAAATGAAGGAAACTGTTTTTAAAAGGTTGCCAAAAAATAACCACTTGCAATCCAAGTCACAGAGCAGCTTAAATAATAACGATAATAATATTAATAGTATTCCTTCACATTCCCAAGAAGCAGAAGGCTTAAAGACTAGATTTTCCTTGAACACAGAAAGGGGAAGAAGGCTCAGGTAGCTGATTTGTACCATGGGGGAGTCAATCTGGGGCTGAATTATTGCCAGTCTGATCCTCACATTAGAGCTTAAAAGAGGAATTTCAGCAGGATGGAGAAAAACAGATGCATTTCAATATCATTTGCTGCCAAAGCAAAACCAAAATTGGCTAATCAGTACAAAGAATTTAAGTTTTGGATAGAAATTATTACAGACTTACAACATAAATAGGAAAATGAGCATTTAGTTTCTACACACCAATCTGAATGAATTTAGAAAAGATAAAACCAAATTCTAGGCAGTTTTTTTATTTTAAGAGAACAAATCCTTCACAGAAAGAATAAGGAGGAACATAATAAATCAATATTAAAAGATCCATGGTTATCTGCACCAGAATTCAGATCTTCAAAGTATGTTTCTTTAAACAGTTTTATTCAGAAATCACACACATACAATCCATACATGGTGTACGATCAAGGGGTCACGATATCATCACATAGTTGGGTATTCATCACCATGATCATTTTTAGAACATCTGCATCACTTCAGAAAAAGAAAAAAGAAAAACTCATACATTCCATACCTCTTACCTTTACCTCTCACTGACGACTAGTATTTCAATCTACCCAATTTTTTTACCCTTTATTGCCCCCCCTATTATTTATTTTTTTATCCTTATTTTTTACTCATCTGTCCATACCCTGGATAAAAGAAGCATCAGACACAAAGTTTTCACAACCACACAGTCACTCTGTTAAAGCTATATCATTATAGAATCATCTTCAAGAATCAAGGCTACTGGAATATAGCTCAACAGTTTTAGGTACTTCCCTCCAGCCACTCCACTACACCATAAATTAAAATGGGATATCTACATAATGCATAAGAATGACCTCCAGGAACTCTGTTTGAACTCTCTCAGCCACTGAGATTTTATTTTGTCTCATTTCCCTCTTCCCCATTTTGGTCAGGAAGCTTTTTCAATTCCAAATGCTGAGTCCCAGTTCATCCTGGGAGTTCTTTCCCATACTGCCAGGGAGATTTACACCCCTAGGAGTTATATTCTGCATAGGGGGGAGGGCAGTGAGTCTGTTCACCTGCTGTTCTAGTTTACAAACTGCTGGAATGCAATGTACCAGAAACAGTAGGGCTTTTAAAAAGGGAAATTTATTAAATTGCAAGTTTAAAATTCTAAGTCCATGAAAATGTCCAAATTAAAGCACCAACAAAAGGTTACCTTCACTCAGGAAAGGCCAATGAAGTTTGGGGTTTCTCTCTCAAGTTGAAAGGCACATGGGAAACATGGCGATGTCTACTAGCTTTCTTTCCAGGCTTCTTGTTTCATGAAGCTCTCCCGGGGGTGTTTTCCTTCTTTATTTCCTAAGATCTCTGGCTGCATGTGCTCCCATGGCTCTTTCCAAAATGGCTCCCTCTTAAAAGGCTCCAGTCAGCAACCTCACCTTGAGTTGGTGGAGACACATCTCCATGGAAACTACCTAATCAAAAGTTACCACCCACAATTCAGTGTCACATCTCCATGGAAACAGTCACAAAGCTCCCACCCAGCAATACTGAAAGAGGATTAAAGAACTTGACTTTTCTGGGGGTCACAACAGATTCAAACCAGCACACCTGTTAAGTTGACTTAGCGAGAGAGGTTATATCTGAAAAACAAAACAGGTTCTCTGGGGCTGACTCTTAAACATAATTATGAGTGGGATTAGCTTCTTCTTTGCAGAAATAAATTTCATAGGTGCAAATCCAAAGATTGAGGGCTAAGCCTACTGATTTAATTATCACCACTGCGTGTGAAAATATCAGGAATTTCCCAGATGAGGAATTGAATATTTTCTCCTTTCTCCCCAGTCCACCAAGGGGTTTCTACAAATACTTTTTATTCTTTGCTCAAATTACTCTGGGACATATTGGGGCATCACCCTAACCTGAACAAACCAACAAGATCTCACCACCTATTCAAGATTCCATGTACTTACGGTGTTCAACTAAACTTACCACAAAGTTGAATTAGGTAACGTGCTATCCAAAATATAAATTTTGCACCAAATAAACATCTCTCCCTTTGGTCTCACACAGAAGTTGAAGTTTTAAAACATGGAATATATCATCGTTTACCCTGTATTCTGACTTACCTTAATCCTATCAAGATCAGCTCCATATCTCTAGTCAAAGTCTGATCCATTTTTCAACTTTTTAGAACAGTTCCTGTATGGAGTAACACTGACTTTCATAGCTTCAGAATTCTGAGTGTCTGGCATCACATACATACCCGAAGTTTCTGAGAATGACCAGGTTTTATAGAAACAGCTCAAAATCTCAGAATTTAAAAATAACAGTTACAACTCCTGAATATATGTGACTGCTGTAAGAGCTTACAATCTAGGAATCTACAATAGACCCCAACCTGATAACCCATGCTGTTAACTTCAGTTCTCTGAGTTTGTAAATTATAGTCAGTCCATCTGAATGAGACATATTTGTCTTTATGTTTCAGCCATTTCATTCAACATACTCTCCTTAAGTTTCATTCATCTGGTTGCATGCCTCAAATCTTCATTCCTTCTTGTGGCAGCTCAGTAGTCTGTTGTATGCATTGACCAAAGTTCCTCCTTCCTTCCCTCAGTTGTACCTTAGGCCATCTCTTTCCACTTCGAATTGCAAACAGTGTTGCCGTAAACACCAATGTGCAAATGTCCATTTGTATCTCCACTCTCAGTTCCTTCAGGTATATAGTGAGCAACAGGGTTGCAGGATCATATGGCAACCCTGTCTCCAGTAGAACCACTGCACTCTCCTCCAGAGGGGCTGTACCTCTCGGCTTCCCTACAACAGTGAATAGGTACATCTTTCTCTGCATTTCCTCTAGCACTTGTTTCTGTTTGTTCATTTTTAAACAGTATTATTCATACATCATACAATCCAACCTAAGTAAATAGACATGCCTTCACCGCCATAATCTACATGAAGACATTTCCTTTGCTTCTGCAAAGAATCCATAACCCTCCCCATACCATTTGCTTATTGACATTTAGTTTTGGCATGATGACTTTATTACATTCAGTGGAAGCATATTACACTTTTACTGTTGACTATAAACCCTAGCTTGAATTGCTTGTACTTTTTCCTGTATACCAGGTACTTTCAACAGCTTGAAATATTGACATTCATTTGTTCTCCCTCATGAAAAAAATGTTTTTATATTTGTACATTTAATCACCATCCTTGTCCACTTTAGGCATTCCTAAGTTATATTGTCTCAGTTTTTATCCTCTGTCTTTCCTTCTTTCCTTCCATCCCTTCTTCCTCAACCATACTCACATTCAGCTTCAATCAGTGTACTTACATTGTTGTTCTACAATCAGGTAGTATTGTGTTATCCATTTCTCAATTTTTATAATCAGTCCTGTTGCATAATCTATATTCCTTCAACATGAAATGTGCAATCTCTGCCTTCTTTCTATCTCTTGATAATTTGTGTTCTTAATTTAATTCTCAAATTTCACTAATTAATGTTAGTTCATATTAGTGAGACTGTACATGACTTGTCTTTTTGTTTCTGGCTAATTTCACTCAGCATAATGTCAAGTTCATCCACATTGTTATGCTTCATGACTTTATTCTGTCTTACAGCTGTGTAATATTCCATCATATGTATATACCAGCTTGTTCACCTGCTCATCTGCTGATGGACATTTGGGCTGTTTCTATCTCTTGGCAATTGTAAATAATGCTGCCATAAACGTCAGTGTGTAAATGTCCTTTTTCATCTTGCCTTCAGTTCGTCTGTATATATATATCTAATAATGGGACTGCTGTATCATATTGCAATTCTATACTAAGCTTCCTGAGGAGCCACCAAACTGCCTTCCAGAGTGGTTGAACCATTTTACATTCCCACCAACAGTGGATAACTGTGCCTTTTCCTGGACATCTTCTCCAGCACTTGTCGTTTTCTTTTTTTTTCTTTTTAACATGGCTACTGGAACATAGCTCTACATTTTCAGGCAGTTCCCTCCAGCCTCTCCATTCCATCTTGAATAACAAGGTGATATCTATTCAATGCGTAAGAATAACCTCCAGGATAACCTCTCTACTCTGTTTGGAGTCTCTCAGCCATTAACACTTTGTCTCATTCCAGTCTTCCCCCTTTTGGTCAAGAAGGTTTTCTCAATCTGTTGATGCTGAGTCTCAGCTCATTCTAGGGTTTTTCTCAATCCCTTGATGCCAAGTCTCAGCTCATTTTAGGATTTCTGTCCCATGTTGCCAGGAAGGTCCACACCCCTGGGAATCATGTCCCACATAGGCAGGGGGAGGGTGGTGAGTTTGCTTGTTGTGTTGGCTGGAGAGAAAGGCTGCATTTGAGCAACCACAGAGGTTCTCTTTGGGGTGAATCTTAAGTAGGCTTGACCTATCCTTTGTGGGGTTAAGTTTCATATGAACAAATCCCAAGACTAGGGGCTCAGCCTATAGCTTTGGTGGCCACACTGCCTGTGAGAATATCAAGAATTCAACTTGGGGAAGTTGAATTTTTCCCCATTCTCACCATTCCCCAAAGGGGACTTTGCAAATACTATTTTTTTTATGATTTTCATTCTAGTGGGTGTGAGATGATATCTTATTGTGGTTTGATTTGTTTCCCTAACATCCAGTAAATTTGAGCATTTTTTCATGTGTCTTTTAGCCATTTGTATTTCCTCTTCTGAAAGCGTCTGTCCATGTTTTAGCCCATTTTTCATATTAGGCTATTTCTTTTTTGGTTGTTGAGTTGAAGAATCTCTTTAAATATTCTGTATACTAAACTCTTATCTGATATGCGGTTTCCAAATATTGTCTTCCATTGTGTAGCCTGCCTTTTTACTTTTCTGACAAAGTTCTTGGATGCAAAATAGTGTTTCATTTTGAGGAGATATTATTTATCAATTTCTTTTCTCAATGCTCATGCTTTAGTTGTAAAGTCTAGGAAACTGCCTCCTATTATAAGATTTATAAAATATTTCCCTACATTTCCTTCTAAAATTTTTATGATATTAGCACTAATGTTTAGATGTTTGATCCATTTTGAGTTAATTTTTGTATAAGGTATGAGATATGAATCCTTTTTCATTCTTTTGCATGTGGATGTCCAGTTATCCAAATACCATTTATTGAAGAGGCTGCACTGTCCCAGGTGGGTTGGCTTGATTGTCTTATCAAAGATCAATTGTCCATAGATGAGATGGTCTATATCTGAACACTCAATTAGATTCCATTGGTCAGCATATCTATCTTTATGCCAGTACCATCTAGTTTTGGTCACCATAGCATTATAATATGCTTTAAAGTCTGATAGTTGCGACCTACCACTTCATTATTCTTTTGCAATGTAGTTTTAGCTATTCAGGGCACCCACCCTTCAAAGTAAATTTTGTTATCTTTTTTTCTAGCTCTGCAAAGTAAATCGTTGGTATTTTAATTGGTATTGCATTGAATCTATAAATGAATTTGGGTAGAGCTGACATCTTAACTATATTCAGTATTCCAATCTATGAACAGTAAATGCCCTTTCTTTATTCAGGTCTTCCAAGATTTCATTTAGCAACTTCTTGTAGTGTGGTTTTCTGTGTATAGGTTTTTTGTATCCTTAGTTAAATTTATTCCTAAATATTTGGTTATATTGGCTGCTATTGAAAATGGAATTTGTTTTCTTGATTTCCTCCTCAGATTGCTCATCACTAGAGTACAGAAACACTACTGATTTGGGGGTGCTGGTCTTATATCCTGCCACTCTGCTGTACTCATTTATTACTGCTAGTAGCTTTGCTGTAGATTTTTTGAGATTTTTGACATATAGTATCATGTTATCTGCAAACAGTGAGTTTTATTTCTTCCTTTCCAATCTGGATGCCTTTTATTCCTTTTTCTTGTTGAATTGCTCTAGCTAGAACTTCCAGCATAATGTTTAATATAAATGGTGACAGTGTGCATCCTTGTCTTGTTCCTGATTTTAAAGAGAAATTTTTCAGTCTTTCCCCATTGAAAATTGCGATAGCTATGGGTTTTTCTTATATTCCCTTTATCATGCTGAGGAAGTCCCCTTCTATTCCTAATCTTTGAAGTCTTTTCATCAAGAAATGATGTTGCTTTTGTCAGATGACTTTTCTGCATCAATTGAGATGATTATGTGGTTTTTCCACTTTGATGTGTTGGTATGGTGTATTATATTAATTGATTTTCTTGAGTTGAACCAGCCTTGCATATCTGGAATAAATTCCACTTGGTCATGTTGTAGTATTCTTTTAATGTGCTGCTGGACTTGATTTGCAAGTATTTTATTGAGGATTTTTGCATCTATATTCATTCAAGAGATTGGTCTCTTATTTTCTTTTGTTGTAATATCTTTGTCTGGGTTTGGTATTAGGGTGATGTTGGCTTCATAGAATGAGTTAGCCTCCCTCCTCTTCAATTTTTTTGAAGAGTTTGAGCAGGATTGGTACTAACTCTTTCTTGAATGCTTGATACTATTCACATGTGAAGCCCTCAGGTCTCAGACTTTTCTTTTTTGGGAGCTTCATGGTGACTGATTCAATCTCTTTACTTGTGAATGGTTTGTTGAGGTCTATTTCTTTTTGAGCCAATGTTGGTTGTTCATTCTTTTGAGGAATTGTCCTTTTCATCTACATTATCTACTTTACTGGTATATAGTTGCTCATTGTATTCTCTCATTATCTCCGTTATTTCTGCAGGAGCAGTGGTTATGTTTCCTCTTCCATTTCTGATGTTATTATTTGTATGTTCGTTTTTCTTTTTTTTTTTTTTTTTTGTCAACATAGCTAAGGGTCTGTTGATTTTATTGATTTTCTCAAAGAACCAACTTCTGGTTTTGTTGATTTTCTTGATTATTTTCATATTCTCAACTGCATTTAATTCTGCTCTAATCTGTGATATTTCTTTCTTTTGTTTGCTTTGGGGTTAGTTTGCTGTTCTTTCTCTAGTTCTTTGAAGTAAATAGTTAATTCATCAATTTTTCCTCTTTCTTCTTTTTTGATATAGGCACTTAAATCAATAAATTTCCATCTCAGCACTGCCTTTGTTGCATCCCATAAATTTGGTAGGTTTTGTTTTCATTTTAATTTGTTTTGAGATATTTACTGATTTCACTTGTAATTTCTTCCTTGACTTACTGGTTGTTTTAAGAGTGTGTTGTTTAGCCTCCATATATTTGTGAAATTCTGGCCTCTGCCTCTTATTGATTTCCAACTTAATTCCTTTATGATCCGAGAAAGTGCTTTGTTATGATTTCAATCTTTTTAAATGTGTTGAGACTTACTTTGCCACCCAGCATATAGTTTATCCTTGAGAATGATCCATGAACACTTGGCAAAAATGTATATCCTGCTGTTGTGGGGTGCAATGTTCTATAAATGTCTGTTAAGTCTAGTTCATTTACCATATTACTCAAAATCTGTTTCCTTATTGATTCTCCATCTAGATGTTCTTTCCATTGATGAGAGCACAGAATTGAAGTCTCAAAATGTTATGATAGAGGTGTCTACTTCTCTTCTGCGTTGCCAGTATTTGCCTAATGTATTTGGGAGCACTTTGGCTCAGTGCATAAATATTTATGATTATTATGCTTTCTTGTTAAATTATTCCTTTTATTAATACATAATGTCCTTCTTTCTCACTTGTAACTGTTTTACATTTGAAGTCTAATTTGTTAGATATTAGTATAGCTACCCCTGTTCTTTTCTGGTTGTTGTTTGCATGAAATAACTTTCCCCAACCTTTCACTTTTATCCTATTTTTGTCCTTGGGTCTAAAATGAGTCTTTTGTAGACAGCGTATATGTTGTTACTGTTTTGTAATTCATCCTGCCAGTCTATGTCCTTTGATTGATGAGGTTATTCAATTAACTTTTAATATTATTGTAAAGTCCAGTACTTCTACTGTTTTGTCTTTTGGATTTTATATGTCATATCTAATTTTTTTATCATTGTATCTTTACTGATATTCTTCATTTCTATTCTATTCTTCAGAATTCTCTCTCCTATCTTTTCCTATCTACCTGTATTGCTCACTTTAATATTTCTTGTAGAGCTGGTATCTTAGTCATAAATTCTCTCAGTGACTGTTTGTCTGATAATATTTTTATCTCCCCCTCATTTTTGAAAGACAGTGTATTAGCTAGAGTTCCCTAGAGAAACAGAATCAGCAGGAGATATCCATAAATATAAAATATATAGAAGTGTTTCATGTAACCGCGGGGTTATAGAATCAAGGTCGATAGGGAAGGCTGCAAGCTGGAATTGCTGATGAAGTTCCTGAATGAACTCTCAGGAAAGGCTGGCTGGCTAAAGCATGAAGAGAGCCTGTCTCTTCTGAATCTTCCTTAACAGCCTTCCAGTGATTAGATTAAGCAAGAGACACTCCCCTTAGCTGATTACAAATGCAATCAGGTGTGGATACAGCCAACATGATCATGACTTAAGTCCATGAAATGTCCTCATAGCAACAGACAGGCCAGCACTTGCCCAACCAGACAACCGAGCATCACCACCTGGCCAGGTTGACACATGAACCCAACCATGACATTATGGAATTCTTGGTTGGCAATTTTTCTCTTTCAGAACCTTAAATATGTCATACCGCTGCCTTCTCACCTCCATGGTTTCTGCTGAGCAATCTACACATTGTCTTACTAAGCCTCCCTTTTATGTGATGGATTGCTTTTCTCTTGTTGCTTTGACAATTCTCTTCATCTTTGATATTTGACAACCTGATTAGAAAGTGTCTTGGAGTATGTCTATTTGGTTCTATTCTGTTTGGGGTTTGTGCACTTCTTGTACCTGTAATTTTATGTCTCTTATAAGAGATGGGAAATTTTCAGTAATTATTTCCTCCACTAGTGTTTCTGCTCCTTTTCCCTTCTCTTCTCCTTCTGGGACACCCATATCATGTTTATTCATGTGCTTCATATTGTCATTCAATTCCCCAAGACCCTGCTCATATTTTTCTATTCTTTTCCCTATATTTTCTTTTTTATTATTTCAGGTATTCAGTCCTCTAGTTCACTAATCCTTTCTTCTGCCTCTTCAAATCTATTGTTGTAGGTTTCCATGTTTTTTCCTTGTCATCTCATCTATTGTGCCTTTCAGTCCCATGAGTTCTGCAATTTGTATTTTTACACTTTCAAGTTCTTCTTTATGCTTGCCTAATGTCTTCTCCATATCTTCTCTCAGTTTGTTGATTTAATTTTTCATGTCTGTTTGAACATTCTGAATTTGTTGTTTCAACTCCTGTATCTCATTTGAAGTGTTGGTTTGTCCCTCTGACTGGGCCATATATTTGATCTTCCTGGTATGATTCCTTATTTTCTGCTTGTGTCTAGGCATTTGATTTCCTTAATTAGTTTATTCTTGAGGATGTTTTCACTCTTTGAGCTAGGGCTTTCTTGCTAGATGGTTTTGTTCTTGATCTGTTCCTTGACATTCAGTTCAATTTATTCTAGACCTCTAGCATAGGTCCTGCTTAAACTGATCAGAATTTTTCAAGTTCTTGTTTTTCTTGACCTGCCTGTATGGAGACTTTTTTTGAGGAGGGTGTCCTCAGATGATAATGCCCTCGGTAAGATTTTCCCAGACTAGACACCACATTTCAAGAGGAAAGAGTAGCCAGCATCAGTTTTCCTTGAGGGCAATACTCAGGCACGTTGTCAGAATTTCTATGAAGCCCCTAGACTTAGTGCTTTCCCTATCCTGCCCAGCATGTGGTGCTTGTCTGACTGCTGCTTCTCACCAGTGTAAAGGGAATTATTGCCTGTAATGTCAGGAGACCCTCTCTGCCATGGTTGTGGTTGAGACAGAGGTGAGGTAGTAGGCTGGTTTTGATCGCTTCTGTTTCCCAGTCCCTGGAGGTTAAGCACCCTTAAGAAGGGCTTCTACTTGAGCTGGGGTCTACCCTCCCTATCTTGGGAATGATAGGCCTTTTACAGAATTAATCTCTTTCACCGGACTAGTTACTTTGTCTCTCAAACATGCATTAGTTCTGTTCCTGCCTGAGGCAATTCTGGAGACTGGGAGTGCTTCCAGATCAATGTAATGACCTATTAAGAGTTAAAAAATAAATAAATAAAAGTAAAAACAGAACCCAAATGCCTTTTTAGAGCCAGACCCCCACTCCCCAGGTTTACTAATCAAAAGCTTGACTTCTTATGTGGTTTTATGTACCCCCAGGCACTCTATGCCCCTTTTTATTGATGTCCAGCCCTTTTCCAGTATTTTGTGCTGTCCAATTCAAAAAGTCTCTGGTGCTTTTTTTTTTTTTTCATCAGTCCTTCCCTCTCTGCCAAAGAGAAAACTATCAGTCCTTCCCTCTCTGCCAAAGAGAAAACTATCATTTCCTTTAATGCTTACTCCAGGTTTATCTGTGCTTAGACCTGTTTTCAGTAGTCAGAATTTGTTAATTAATCCCACAATTGGAGCTTGGGTGAGCTAAGTCCTTGCTACTAGTCAAGTCTGTTTCCTTTCCCCTCAGGGAACCAGATAGCCATGCCCATGGGAGAGGGTTACCAACTCCTGGAGCTTGTGAGACTAACAGTTCTGTGTGGATTTCAGCCATTCCACCCATTCCAGAATGGTATACACTCTATGTCCAGAACCCCTAGCAGTTGTTCCATTCAGTTCCTGGCTATTTACTAGATGCTCTGGAGGACAAACTAAATTCCACACCTCACTACACTGCCATCTTGCCCAGCCTGGTCCTGTTAACTGTTCACCATTAATTTTTCACAGTAGAAATCTTCAATCCACTATTGTTAGTCATCTAATACTACAGATAACAGTTAAGCATACATGTAGCAAACACTTGTATATATGTATCCAAATGCATTTCTGCATTTTTTAGTTAAGAAAATAAAACATTGTGACAGTTATTTTTAAGGGTACTTGTTTAACATGTTTTGTAGTAAATTTATATGATGGTTTACTAAGTAATCAGCAATTCCCTAAACACTAAAATTGGATTGAGAGTCAAGAGGTGCGATTTCTACTGCAAGTTTTAGTATTATCTGGATGATGCAGGATCTCAATGTCTAAGAATTACCTCAACTCCAAAATTAAATAATCATGTTGAACTCTGATTTGAAATCTGGGGAGCAGTACGGTTAATGAACAGATTGTCACACAAATGGCAGCCATCTACTCATTGCTCCAGACAGAACATTAAGTAAAAACTGCAATCTCATCTGCCTAATTAATCCTCTAATTTGATTAAAGCTACATTTGATTTGACTGGTAAAGGGCACTGACATAGTCCTCATCAATGGTTGTAAATGCATGGCCTCCAAAACCCAGAAAAGAAAAAGTTCTTTATCCTGAGCTCAGTTTCCCCAAGCAGGGTTTAATGCATAGTGCAGCTGGTTTTGATAGAGTAGATTCAAGCATATGGGCAAAATGAATATCAAGTTATGGAGTGACAATTTAATTCTCATTAGAAGGAAGATTCAGGGCAGGCAAGTGATTAAGAAAGATAAACCACAATTGAGTAATGGTTTGTTCTTCTACAAAGTTGACACATCTTCCAGGAGTTAATATGCATACAAAAGAAGCCCATTAGCCTATTACAAAAGAAATGAATTAGAATATAATTCTTCTATGATTGTTCATATGAATGCTTAGGAGATTGGAATCACCTCTCATGGCATGAAGTTTGTTCTTAGCAAGTCAATAAATAGGAATGAAGATATAAATATATATATATATACACATTTAATACCTAATGTATTTCTCCTTGTCTCTGATTCATGTTCTGACAATAGACTAGTTTTATATAGTCTATTAAATATATATATATTTATATCTGTATTATATCTGTATTAAATTAAGGGTTAGGATGGTTTGAAAGGTCATACAATGGACACAGAAGTCAGATGCTTTGCACAGTGGTAGGAGGATAACACAGATCTGGAGCAGATTTGGAAGGTAAGTCATGGGAATGTGCAAGCTCACGTTTGCTGTTCAGGAACACAGATGCAAGTCACTGAAGGAAATTTGGCTTTGAAATGACAACAAAAATAGTGGCAGAAATACTCATGGTATATAAGGTGCTTCTATAGATGGTGACTTTTATGCTTTCCTGCATGTAGTGACAAATTTCAGGTGTGTTTAAACACATAAGGCTAATGAGATACTATAATCTCAAGACATAGCAAGGATTGCATTTCATGAAGCTAATTAAATTTGGAGTTCTAGTTACATTTGCTCAATACCTGGTTGCCTACATCAGCATAAAACCAGCTGGCAGTTGTTTTGTTTTGTAAGGCTTTCTTATTTATTGTCCAGCAGTCTGTTATGAATTTCCAGAAGCAGAAATATTCAGACCAGGGAAGACCAAGGTTGATTTGTTTGAGTCTGTTAGAGTTATTACCTGTCTATCAGCAGTTATTCCCTCAATCTAATTCCCAAAGGGTATGAGCTAAAAGTCTTCCCCCTGACTCCTCCTTGATTTGAAAATGTTCAGTGAGCAACTTGAACTCAACATGTCCAAAAAGATAACACATAACCTTGCCTTATGTCCCTGTCCCCAACCTGTATTCTCAGGTATGTTGGCTCAGAGCAGGACACGGGCTCCCCCAAGCAGAAGAAATGCTGATCCTTTCTGTAAAAGATTCCAAGACCACCTTGGGATCTCCACTGGGATTTCTGCTCCTGAGATGACTGAGAATGCATTTGGAATTTCAGCTAGAGCAGAGGACTTGAATTGAAACAGGTCTACCTGGCCCAAAGGTTTTTAGGGAAAGGGAGTTCGAAATCCTTTCTCTAAAACTTTCTAAAATCTCATCTGCCTTGGTTTTCAAGAATGTTGTGCAGTAAGGACACTTTCTGGGACAGTGCTTTTAAAACCTGATTGCTATGAATTCAGTTTCATAGAGGGGCTACCCTACAGCTGCCAAGGGGATGATGCCAGGAAGAGGAAGGTATTTTCTGGGTTTCTAAGGGAGGTGAATGCTGACCCTGTGCAAGCCCTAGGCTAACATTTTATATCAGACATCTAATTATACTTTGACAGTAGTGTGATCAAGTATGCATTGTTGATTACTCTGAAATACTGAACAAGAAATGCAAAAAGTCAATCATTTCTCTAAAATCATGTAGTAAGTAGTGGGGCCAGGATTTCCACTAATTGGGTGTGGCTTATAAAATTTTCCCACCGAACAAGAAAGAAGTCTTTATTCTGTCCCTGCTCACAATCTACAGGCTCAGTCCCTACTTTGGTTCTTTTAGAGCTAATATTGAACAGGCAAAATGCTAACAGCCAACTCAAGAAACAGACACAAAAAAAAGGACAACTGTGTGTTTTGCTAAATTGCACACAGGTGTCCAGGTTTTGCAATATGAACTTACACAAACATGTCAATGCTATTGCTTCCCTTATGATCAAATCAAAGGGCTGAATAAATTTTAAGGAGTGTGTTCATTAAACATGAACAGTCACTGGGATATGTGCAATGGATTGACAGAAGAGCATACAATCCCTTTCCCCAAGAAGCTTGAAGCATAGCTTAAGGAGCGTACATAAATAAATAATCACAACATGATCATAATAGATTCAAACTGAGTTATGTACAAGCAACAATAAGGGGAGAGCTCAAGTCTAGTAAACAGCTGGAGAGAACACTAAGATACCAGAGAATACTTCACAAAAGAAAAAATAGATTTGCTACTGAAAAGTGACCAAGTGTAATCCCTAAGTGTGTTATGGTATGGGGATAGAGTGGGAGAAGAGGGTCAAGGAGAATGGTGGCTTGTGCCAATTTGGAAACAGTGACTGTTTTTATTCAAGAAGGGAGACTAAAGGGAAGATGAGCAAGGGGAACAGGTAATGAGGTACTTTGTATGCTTATATCTGGTATTTAGAATTCTATTTAAAGGCAGAGGCCACAAAGTTGTAGTGTTTTGGCTTGTGGATGCATTCCTTTTGTCCAGCAGGGTATTGTTGTATATTGCAACTGCTTTGCACTCCACAGCCCTCATCACCCTCTCTTGTACAGAATAGGGCAATCATCTAATTTATGCTACCCCTGGACCTGCCTGGCCCACAAACATATTTTGCATGGTCAACTCCTGTCATAAGATTTGGTGATTCATCAAGTGTCTTGCACTGGAAGTGACATGCTGCAATCTGGAGCATTAGGGAAAAACATTCTTATGAATATGTAAGCATGCATTAGGACATGGTGAGGCTGTTTCAAGACTACGAAAGATAGACAATAAGTATCTGAACTAGAACAGTGGCAAAAATAGACACATAAAAGAAAAAAATGACAAATAGAAAAAAAATTTATGGTAGAATAGATAAGATGTAGGATTATTCAAATGTTATTTGAATTTCAGATTCTAAATTTAAAGTTTCAGATACTAAATTCTTATAAGCATATATTATGCACACGAAGTCAAAAAAAGAAGTAATAAAAAATATTCTATTACCATTAGTTGTGGATAAAGGGTTAAATAGGCATGGTTAATGGAATTAAACAACCTAATATATTGAAATTGTGCCATAGAGGCTTATAGACACAATTAAAGCCAGTTTTCTGGCTTAAAACATTGTTAAGCCAGAAGTACTGATTAATTACTTTATTGGACCATCAAACATCTGGCTTGCCTTTGTTACTCAATAAACTTAAACAGTTCATTAAAAACCAATGAATCATGACAGAAAAAATTAGAACCTTTGTTTTCCTATTTCCTTTCAGTTTACCTATAGATTAGAATGTTTATTTACTTTTGAGTTCCTCCCTCTAAAAGCTTAATAGAAGATCATGGACTTTGCTGAGTGATGGGAAATTCCACGCCCCATATCAAAATCAGAAACTGCAAACCTTTAACTCATTAGTGATTGTAAATAAACCAAGTTTTAGAGGTAAGTGAAGGGAAATCCTTTTTGTAATATACACCACAAGCTATTGCCTTCCTGGTATTTACTGACAAGTCCATTGTTGACAAATCTTGGCAACCATTTAGATTAAGAGTTAACAACCATTAGCAGGTGAGGGAATTGAGTAAACAGAATGCGAATTCAGAATAAGGTAAGGGTGTAAACAAATCACTAAAATTCTACCATATAAATTAATCACTATAAAATTTCATTTATCTTCTTACATTTATCTAAGAAGATAAAAAGAGATATGCACATAGCTATGTGCTTTGGTAATAAAAGCATCATATTAAATATAAATAGACATGTCCTCACCTAGATTTATGGAAAAAAAATGATTGCATAAGGTGGGCCACCGTGGCTCAGCAGGCAGAGTTCTCACTTGCCATACCAGAGACCTGGGTTCGATTCCCAGTGCCTGCCTATGCAAAAAAGAAAAAAAAAAAACGATTGTATCGTAGAACCTTGTATGTAATCTTTATTTCTCACTTAGCACTTTCATTTCTGAATATTTTTCTATATCAGATTCTTATTGCGTAAGTGGCATTTTTTGGTTATTGAACCAATCAAATATTATTTTAAATATAAGTTGGTTTTAATTTTTGCAATTATAACTTCACTCCAATGAGAACTCTTGCACATATCATGTGGTCTTATATGATGACATTCTTCAAATACATTCTGAGAAGTAAAACTACTTGGTTACTAATAGGCAACAAAGGCTTTTGCACATATTGCCAAACTAGAAAGTATTCACTAAATGTAAATAATTGAGTCACTAGAAGCATTAATTAATTGATAATTTAAAATCTCACTCGAGTGTCCTGGGAAAATGGAGTAGTGGCATAGGTTTTGAATATCTCCAGTTCTACATATTAAAGCAGAATGAGCAAAGAGTTGGCAAGACCAAAGACAGTGGGACAATATTTAACAAAAGTCTTGGTTATAAATTATACTCCCAAATGAGAAAACAGAAGTGCCTGAAGACAAACTACAAAAGCCACAAAATCAACATAATATATGGTGTCTGTGTAGAGAAAACAGAGAGATGTAATGTGGTGGAAAATAGGATGAGGATAATAGGATCTCAAAATTGCTAATAGATTCTCACTGGAGCACATGGCTAACCAATTTGAGAACAGTACAAAAACTTGATAAAGTTTTGACCATTCCAATAGGTTGAGCACATAGACTGAAGACATTGGACTAGTCTAGTGTTATGTTCTCTCAAAACCGATTAACTGGAACTTCCTTCTAGAACAGGAAAAGAGAAGAATTCAATACATGTGATATTAAAATTGAGCAGGGCAAAGATAATAGAGACAAAATAAATAGAATGTCCAGGTAAAAATGGAGAAGAGAACAAAGTACGGAAATCTCAGAAAGCAACCGTCCATAATTTTGAAGTCTACATGAAAAGAAAAAAAAAGAGCTCTCTGAATTAAGTCTGAATTAAAACTCCCCTGAATCATGCAGCCTTCTAAGAGCTCATAATGATTACTTTTACAAAATGTGAGGAACAGAAAAGTATTGAGGTCGGATTCCACATTAAGTTAATAAAAGAAATATGAGAACAGGGAGAATAGTAACATTTCTATGTTTAATGAGTGCACACCACAAATATATGTCTCATTAAAAATCAAAGCTGTGGGGCAGTGCAATGATGGCTCAGTGGCAGAATTCTTGCCTGCCATGTCGAGACCCAGTTTTGATTCCCGGAGCCTGCCCATGCCCAAAAAAAAAAAAAAAGGAAGAAAGAAAGAATAAGAAAAAAAAATGTCCAGCTTAAAGATCAAAACTGTGACCTTAACAATGAAAGAGGGACAATCAGCAAGATGGCAAAGTAGGCAGCTCCAAACTCATGTTCCCCCACAGAAATATTGAAAAATAAGAGAAACTATCAGAGCCAACTTTCTCAGAATGGGAAAATAAATGCTAGAAAATTTACAACCACGAAAATGCTGAATCAAGAAAAGGGCAACATAAAAATAATAGGTTTAACAGGGCGATGCAACTGTGGCTCAGTGGCAGAATGTTCACCTGTCATGCTGGAAGACATAGGTTTGGTTCCCAGTGCCTGCCCATGTAATAAAAAATTAAATAAATAAATAAATAAATAATTTTTAAAAATGATAGGTTTACCAAAGAATTATCATCTGACCCAGCGATTTCACTTCTAGGTATATAACCAAAAGATTTCAAAACATAAACATAAACATATTCTTGTCTACAGTGCTGATTGTTCATAGCAGCATTTCACAATAGCCAGGTGAAAACAACCCAACTACTCATCAACAGATGAGTGGCTATACATAGAATGGAATTTTATTCAATCATAAAACAAATGAGGTTCTGATATTTGTACCGCATGAGTGAACCCTGAAACCATTATGTTGAGTGAAATAAGATGCAAAAGGAAAAATATCATATGATTCAATTCCCCTTATATGAAATATCTAAAATAAATGAATTCATAGAGACAGAAGCTAAATTAAAGTTCACCTGAGGCTGGGGAGAGGGAAGAATGGGAAGTTATTACTTAATTGGTAGAGTTTGTGTTTGCGATCATGAAAAGTCTTGGATAGCAGATGGTGGTAATGGTAAAATAACACTGCAAATGTAATTAATACTGATTAAGTGTACAATGAAAAATAATTGAAGTGGGAAATATTGTCTTACATGCAAGTTACCAAAAAAGAAATGATAGGAAAGTTTGGTGTTGCCCTTATTTTCTCTTGTCCCATTCCCTCCCTAACTCAGTGAAAGTCTTGGAGACTGGAAAACCTATGTTCCCAGTGTGGTACCATTTTCCCTAGTACCTGAGGGAGCAAAGCAGACCTTATTCACAAATAATTGTGTGTATCTGTTCTAATCAATCTGGTGGGTACCTAATTTGGAATCATGCAGAGCTGAGAAGCAACAGACATTGTCAGCACACTGTAAAGGAATGAACAACGGTCCCATGGAGCAAAAGATTGTGGTGGAGGCTTACAATGGAGGAGTTGGAGGAAAAGCTGGGGAAAGATTCTTTCAGAAATGTGCACCCATTTATAAGGAGGAATTAAGAAACCACACTACAAACCCATGGCAAGATGCATGCTCAGAAAAATATGGAGAAGATACTAAAGTTTCACCTCAGACTGATTTCTAGGTTCAATGCAAGCCTGCTTAAGCTTTAAAGAAGAGCCCCAACACAGAGTCAATCCAGAGAGACCAGGGGAGGTGGGCTGTTTTGTTTTCTTTTTTAGCTCCTTGTATTCAAGGAAATCACTGTCAAAACAATAGCTAACTACAAGCTGAAGCAGCAAAGACTTAATTGAATACACTCAAGGAATATAGTTTCAGCAAAAATAGTTTGGAAAAAATCAGTTCACAAACAGATTACCATGGCCTTCAAAAATCAATAAAAGAACAAACCCTGAGGAAGATGGAGCCTATTGTTTTTAGTTTCTATATTATAATACTCAGATATTCAGATTTCAACAACAACAACAAAAAAATCACAAGTCATACAAAAGACAAGAGAGGATGGTCTATTAAAACTTACAAAATAAAGTGAAAGAAACAATACCTGAGGAAGCACAGACATAGGGTTAACTAGGCAATAACTTCAAAATAGCTGTCTTAAATAAGCTCAAAGAACAAAAAGCAAACATGGACAAAGAACTAAAGGAAAACAAGGAAATGACATATGAATCATGTAAGAATAGTAATAAAGATACAAAATTTATAAAAAGAGAACAATATAGAAATACTGGCATGGAAACAACTGAATGAAAAATTCACTCGAGAGCTTCAACAGCTTGAGCCAGCAGAAGAACAAAAATCAATGAACTGCTCAATAGGATAGGTGAAATCATAGTCTGAGGAACAGAAAGAAAGAGTGAACACAATTAAACAGAGCCTAAGGGACCTGTGGGATGCGATTAAACAGGCCAACATATGTATTATTGAAATCCGAGCAAGAGAAGAGAGAGAAAAGGGGCAGAAAGAACATTTGAAGAAATATGGCTGAAAACTTCTGATATTTGTTGAATGACATGAATACACTCATCCAAGAAGCTCTAAGAACTCCAAATTGGCATAACACAAAGAGATAAATGTGGCTATATGTTATAATTAAACAATCAAGAGCCAAACCCAGAACCTTAAAAACAAAAGTATCAAGAAAGAAGTCATTTATTACCTAAAAGGGGTCCTCACTAAAAGTAACAATTTACTGTCAGGAACCATGGAGGTCAGAAGACACTGGGGTGACACATTTTAAGTGTCAAAAGAAAAAATTGGAAGTTTTTTAATTTAAATCTGGGCAAAAGTATCCTTCAAAAATAAGTGTGATATTAAAAATAAGTGTGAGGTAGTTCATCACCACTAGATCTTATCTACAAGAAATGCTAAAGGGAAACCTTCAAGTTAAAATGAAGAGACATTAGACAGTAACTCCAAGTCATTTTAAGAAAAATATCTCCATTAAAGGTACCTACATGGATGAATATAAAAGCCAGTATTGTATTTTTGTATTTCCACTTTTTATTTCTTACATGATTTAAGATACAAATGCATAAAGTAATTATAAATCTATGTGTTTTAGTTTGTTAAAGCTACCAGAATGTAATATACCAGAAATGGAATGGCTTTTACAAAGAGAATTTATTAAGTTACAAATTTACAGTTCTAAGGTCATAAAAATGTCCAAACTAAGGCATCTAGAGAAAAATACTCTGGCTCAAGGAAGGCCAGAGTCTGTCACATGGGAAGGCATGTGGCTGGCATCTGCTGATCCATGCTCCCAGTTCTGTTGCTTCCAGTTTCTGAGGCCAGTGGTTTCCTCTCTAAACATCCGTGGGCCTTTACTTAGCTCCACCTGGACACAACTCTGGATTCTGGCCTGCTTAGCATTTCATAGGAAGGCACATGGAGACATCCTCTGGGCTCTATATCTCCAAATGTCTGTGTCTAAGTATCTGCTCTCTCTGTCAGCACTCCAAGCATCTTCAAATGTCTACATCTCTGTTGGCTCTGAAGCAACTGTCTTTTCTCCAAAATATCTCCCCTTTTAAAGGACTCCAGTAAACTAATCAAGATATACCTCAATTGGGTAGAGTCCCATCTCCTTCTAATCGAGAGGCCACACCCACAATTGGGCATATCACATCTCCATGGAGTAATCTAATCAAAGGGTCATACCCACAACTGAGTGAGTCAGTCTCCATGGAAACAATCTAATCACAGGTTCCACCTCAAAATATTGGATGAGGATTAAAAGGCATGGCTTTTCTTGGGATACATAAAACTTTCAAACCAGTACACTCCGTTATTTGGCACACAATGTACAAAGATGTAATTTGTGACACAACAACATAAAGGGGAGGGAGGAATGCTATAGAAGCAGGGTCTTTTTATGCCAAAGAAATGAAGTTGGTATCAATTCAAGTTATAATGTTATACATTTCATATGTTAAATGTAATCCCCATGGTAATCACAAAGAAGTAGCTAAAAATACATGCAAAAGGAAAAGAGAAGAGAATCAAAATGGTACATTACAAAAAAATCAAGTAAACAGAAAGGGCAGTCCTGGAATAAATCAAGACCATTAAAAGGTATAAGATATACAAAAAACAAGTAGCAAAACAGAAGGAGTAAATTCTGCCTTATCAGTATTTACATTAAATATAAGTATATTAAACTTTCCAGTCAAAAGGTAAGATTAGCAGAGTGGTTTAAAAAGCATGTTCCTACTATAAATTACTTGTACAGACAGGTAAAAAGTTGAGTACCCAAAAATATATAAAGCAAACATTGACAGAATTTCAGGTAGAAAATAGATAGTTCTACAATAATATTTGGAGACTTCAGTGTACCAGGTTCAGTGAGGCACAGGATACACAGGCTGAAGAGCAGTAAGATAACAGTGGACACAAATAACACTAGAAAACAATGAGACCACACAGACATACACATAAGGCTTAAGCCAATAGCAGCAGAATATACATTCCCTCACATGTACATGCATCATTGTCCATAATAGGCCACATGTTAGGTCACGAAATGTTGCTTTCTGTAGAAACAGAGCTCGAAGGATATTAAGGAATGATGAGAAAAAAAGAAAGGAAGAAAGAAAGAAAGACACAGACGGGCTCAGGGGGTCTGAAGCTTGAGTTTACTTCAGACAGACTTCAGACCCCCTGAGCCCCTCTGTGTCTTTCTTTCTTTCTTCCTTTCTTTTTTTCTCATCATTCCTTAATATCCTTTGAGCTCTGTTTCTACAGAAAGCAACATTTGGCACCCATCTATTGACATCCTGTGGTATATAACAAGGATCTGGTTGAGAATAAAGTTGTCTGAAGTCTGTCTGAAGTAAACTCAAGCTTCAGAACCCCTAAGCCCATCTGTGTCTTTCTTTCTTTCTTCCTTTCTTTTTTTCTCATCATTCCTTAATATCCTTCAAGCTCTGTTTCTACAGAAAGCAACATTTGGCACCCAACGTGGGGCTCGAAAAAGAAGACTCCAAATCAATATTAAGGAACCAAGGAAAAGTCTCATTAGAGGCACGTGTGTCCAGCCGATAGAAGAGGACTCGAGTCATATTGGTAAAGTAAGCATTTTCCTTGGATCATCAGGGTAACGGGTAATCATAATAGGCAGCTGGAGGAGTATGTGTGTGTGTTAAAGCTACTGGGGTGCCTGTTAAAACATCTGAATTAGTAAGCTTATTTGAGCTCATTCAAAAACATTGTTGTTGGTTTCAGCCTTAAGGCCATAATGTTTTAAATCTTAAGTAATGGAAATTCGTTATGAAGGCTTTGCAGTGAATATAAGATGGGAAAATATTCCTGTTTCTATTTGGTTATTGTGTTCAGTCAGGCAATGAACTACCTGGCTCATGCTTTGTCTTAAACTCTAAGTTGTGTTTCTTCTCAATCTCCCACTACCACTTCTTACCCTGTTTCGACAGTTGCTTGAGCCAGACTCGGCAATTGGTGCCCAAACAGGGATCTAATAAGGGCAACCTAAGACAGGCGCTGGCCACCTCTGCTTATAACAATGTGATTCTTGTGAATCAAAGTCAGAGAGCTTGACTGGCAGCCAATGACGGGTAAGACCCTTCAGAGCCTAAGGGCAACCTAAGACAGGCGCGGTCACCTCTGCTTATAGTCACCCTAAAAAGGTGATTCTTGTTTTCCTCGGCTTATAAAATAAAAAGGGGGAAATGTAGAAGCCAAGAGTTTAAAGCAAGACCTACAGAATTTGTTGCAAGCTGCTGGCCTCGGGATGGCAGCTTACAACAAATTCTGTAGGTCTTGCTTTAAACTCTTGGCTTCTACAACGAAATAAACATCAATTAATTTTAAAAGGTTGAAACCATGCAATGCATCTTTTCTGACCACAGTGGAATGAAGCTAGAAATCAATAACAAATTGAAAAGTGAAAAATTCCAAGATATATCACAATTAAAGATCACCCACTTAAATAATAAATGGACCAAGGAAGAAATTACAAGGTAAATTGGATAATACTTGTAGATGAATGAAAAGAAAACCACAACATATCAAAACTTGTAGGTTGCAGCAAAGGCAGTGCTCATGTAAATGCCTGCATTAAAAAAGAACCATGGGGTACAAGGGTAGTTCAGTGGTAGAATTCTCACCTGCCATGCAGGAGACCCAGGTTCAATCCCCAGCCTATGCACTACCCTCCTCAAAAAAAAAAAAAAAAAAAAAAAAATCAATAAATGGTGCTGCAATATGGGATAGTAACAAGGAAACAGAATAAAATGTGAGCTTCACCATACAGCATACTAAAAAATATAGATTAAAAAATCCTCAACAAAATACTAGCAAACAAACCCAAAATTCTATTTAAAAGATTAAATGCCAAGACCAAGTGGGATTTATTCTACCAAAGCAAGGGTGGGTCACTAAGAAAAATTAATCGATGTACTACTGCATCATATTAATGAAAGAGAAAAAGAAAGAGAGAGAGAGAGAGAGAGAGAATGAGAAGGAAGGAAGAAAGGAAGGGAAGAAAGAAAGAAAGAAGGAAAGAAAGAAAACATCAATTGATGCAAAATAAAAGCACCTGGCAATAGCTAATAGCTTTTATTTTGTAAATGCACTCAGCAAACTAGCAATGAAAAGAGCTTCCTCAAAATAATAAAGGGCATTTATGAAAAACCCACAGGTGACATCATACTTAATTGTAAAAGGCTGATATCTTTTCCTCTAAGATCAGGAAACAAACAAACAAACAAAATAGAATGCCCACTTTTAGCACTGCTACTCATTCTACCCAGAACAGTTAGACAAGAAAATGAAATAAATATATTAAAAATGAAAAGGAAGAAGTAAAACTATCTTTGCCTTCTCTGACAAGGTAACTTGGGATAAAGTTGGTCCTAATCAGATAATGCAGGATAATCTTTCCATCTGTTCTTGTTTGCTAGCTGCAGGAATGCAATATACCAGAAATGGAATGGCTTTTTAAAAAAGGGAATTTAATAAGTTGCCAGTTTACAGTTCTAAGGCTTAGAAAATGTCCCAATTACAGCAAGTCTATAAAAATGTCAAAATTAAGGCACCATCAAGAGGTTACCTTCACTCAAGAAAGGCTGATGAAGTTCAGGATTTCTCTCTCAATTGAAAGGCAAATGGTGAACATTGTGATGTCTGCTAGCTTTCTCTTTAGGCTCTTTGTTTCATGAAGCTCCCTTTAGGGCATTTTCTTTCTTCATCTCCAAAGGTCTCTGGTAGCATGGATGCCCCTGTTTCTCATGGCTCTAAAAAAGAGACCCTCTCCAAAATGTTTCCTCTTTTAAAGGATTCCAATAAACAAATCGAGATCCAGCTGGAATAGATGGAGTCATATCTCCCTCTATTCAAAAGTTAATACCCAAAATTGGGCAAATCACATCTCTGTGGAGATAGTTTAATCAAGTTTCCAACATATAGTGTTGAATAGGGTTTAAAAGAAAGCTACCCCACTGATGGGATCAGGATTAAAACCTGACTTCTCTAGGGCACATAATCCTTTCAAACCAACACACCATCTCAAAATTCTTAACTTAACCACATCTGTAAAGCCTTTTTGACACTTAAGAAACATATTCACAGCTTCCAGAGATTAGATTTGGACATCTTTGGGGGGAGGAAACACTATTCTTTCTATCACATTTTCCAACTGAGTTTATGATGCCAAAACTTCAAAATTTGAAAAAATACAAAAAATATTCCTCATGGACATAAAACATTGATAAAAAATTAGAAAATTGCATCTCACATGTTACAAAAACTTTATGAACAAGTAATTTTCCCCAGGAATTCAAGAAGTGATTAAACACTATCAATTGAAATAAGGGAGGAAAAAATATGTGGACATCTCATTACTCCAAAAAAATTTCATATAGTGAAGAGACATAGTAAATTTTAAAGCTTAGAAGGAGAGAAGCTGCTATTATTAAAAAGAAACCATCAAAGATACCTGTAGTAGTGAGAACCGTATCAACTGAAATACAAAAGTAAGGCTAGGGAACTTCAGGGATTTTAGCACAGAATAGAATATAAATGTAATCAATCTGGATAATAGCAAAAATGAATATAACTTTTAAATGGGTGAGAAATTTAAAGGAAGTATGAGGGCTAGTTCTCACCTTTCAGAGCGGAAATTCACCAAACTATAATCTAAATATGATATCGAAAAAGCAAACAATTTAAGAATATTATTCAAATGGGAATATAACTGAAAGTCAGGAGAAATAAATATATGACTATAGCAATATAACCAAGCAAGATGAGTATTTTTAGAGAGTGAATATTAACAGAGTAACACCACTGATTTCATTTTTTTTAATTGTGATCAAATTCACACTAACTAAAGTTAGTAAATAAAGAAACAGAAGTTCAAATATTTATGTAAATTTACAGCTATAAACAAAAGAGACAAGGAAATATAAATATTGTAAATACTATTAAGGAAAACACAGTCAAAAGCTGATCCATGGAAAGTCAAGTGACATTTAAATATGGACAGGATATGCATTAAAAACACAAAACAAAACAATTATAGAAATAAGACTGTGGTAGTTAGATTCAGTTGACAACTTGGCCAGGTGAAGGCACCTAGTTCTATTGCTGTGGACATGAGCCAATGGCATATGAACCTCATCTGTTCCTGATTACATCTGCAGTCCGCTAGGAGGTGTGTCTGCTGCAGTGAATGATGTTTGACCTAACTGGCTGATGCTTAAATGAGAGAGCGCAACGTAGTACAATCTAAGCTGCTCGGCATACCTCATCTCAGCACTCGCAGCCCAGGCCTTTGGAGCTGCAGAAAGAAATCACCCCAGGGAAAGTTGTTGGAACCCAGATGCCTGGAGAGAAGACCAGCAGAGACCATCCTGTGCCTTAGCTGCCTTTCTTCTCAAGAACTAATGAAATAAATTCTCTTTTATTAAAAGCCAATCCATCTCTGGTGTGTTGCATTCCGGGAGCTAGCAAGCTAGAACAAAGACCAAACATTTTCATATTATAAATCTAAAAATGAATAATATACTACTAAAATAAAAACATACTCAGATAGTGCTAAACTATACAAAAAAAAGACAACTGAAATAGCTATTGCAAAGGTTTAAAAGAAAATAATGGACAAAGAGAGCAGATACTTGCAAACTAAAAATAAGAAAAAGTCATGATATTAAAATCAGAGCAAAGAAAAATCCTGAAGCATTGCTTTTCTGTACTAATATGCTAGTTTATATTATGTGTATTTTTTGAAACATGTCTTGGTTTTATTTATTATATGAGCAAATATTTTTTTCATCAAAATAAAAACCCAGCCATTTGAATGCAACTGGTGGAGGGACACGCCATTATCCTGACAGAACTTTTCCCTCCAAACGTTCTAGTATGCCACACACACACAGGAAACAGAAGTCTCAGAGGGTAATTTTTGGAGATTGGGTGGTACTCAGGCCATGTCTCACATATAAACAGGTAACATAACATTCCCTGGAAACTAAAGTCCCATCATGGCTTTTCATACTGTTACCTGATAAAAACACAATGTGGTACCGATACAAATCTTACTGAAATTAAATATGGGTAGTCTTCACTTTGCACAGTAGTGTAAGGCCATAAAAATAACCATTGGAGCTGAAACCATGCAAAGCTATCTTAATCAGTGAAAAAAAAAATTAGGGTTGTTCCATAATCTCTAAAAAAAAATGGTAGAGCATTAAAAATTTTTACTGTTGGTTCTAAATGTATAAGAAATATTAAAATAGTAAAAATACAATGAATGTATTTAGTGCACCAATTTAAAACATTAGCAACATTTAGAATTGAAGTGCTTTATTTGTTTTTAAAAAATTCAGCAAGAGTAGTTTGAACAGTGCTTGCCTTCTTATAGTTCTATAACTTAGACTTCATCAAGACCCACTTGGAATGGATGGAGTCCTATTATATCCATAATAGGGAGACACCTTGTAACTGTGATATGTGGAAATGCTTTCATTAAATCCTCAAGGCTTTATTGGCATCAGAAAGTTAATACCCACAATTGGGTGAGTCACATCTCCGTGACTTTAAAAAAATACACATAATATAAACTAACATATTGGTATAGAAAAGTAATGCTTCGTAATTTTTCTTTGCTCTGATTTTAATATCATGACTTTTTCTTGGTTTTAGTTTGCAAGTATCTGCTCTCTTTATCCATTATTTTCTTTTAAGCCTTTGCGATATTATCTATTTCAGTTATTTTTTTGTATATTTCAGCACTATCTGAGTATCTTTTTATTTTAATCACCTTTCTTATGCCTTGGCAAATCATACTCCTTTCTAAGTTTGAATCAGCTTCCAACAGTTTATCCATTGTAATTTCAAAGTCATGAAATACTTCTGACAGTTCTTTTAATATGAAGTTTCCTGTTGGCATCACTTCTTCTGGGACATCTTTATCCTATTCATCACAACCATTTTCCTCAATTATGTTACGTTCATCTTTGCTAAGCTTTTCTTGTTATATATTTAGCATCAGCATTCCCACGGTTGGCTATTTTTCTATAACTCGATTTACGTTCAATTGAAATTTCCCTTCCAGTTTTATAGCTTTTCATTTCTTTTCTGCACTTTCATTTTTGTTGCCCAAATGGATAATCTTTTAATTAAACATTTTTTGTACTATGGCAAATGCATTTATCACTGCGAGTGTAGAAGGCAACCGAACTACAAGCTGTGTTGTCTGTGTTGGAACTGAAGAATAGATGCAGTGACTGATCACCGGCAGAGTTTGAAACCAGTGTTTGGGCCCCGATTATACTGCACATCTGTGATTTATGTAGTGATATGTGGCCTGAAGACCAATCCTCTAAGGTTATACTTTAGGCCAATTACTCTGCTAATATGCTGTGATAACTGAAATTTGAACTTTGTTATTGGAGGACTGATGCTATTTAAGTAGGGCAAGTGAACTTTGTACATATTGGATGGAACTGGGCAAACAGAGACTAAATTTTCTAAATGTGGGCGGAGGTGATTTTTGGTGGAGATGCTTATAGCTAGGTTGGCAAAGTGTGTTTCCCATACTACTAAAACCCATGCTATAACATTTGCCTTCTTTTACATTGTTTCCAGTATCTACTCAGTCTACATCTGGTTAAATGAGCTTAGACTAAAATTTTACCTTATTCACTACATTTATACTACTTTTTGCTTTTGAAATGAACTTTCTGATGCCAATAAAGCCTTGAGGATTTAATGAAAGCTTTTCCACATATCACAGTTACAAGGTGTCTCCCTATTATGGATTTGCAAATGTTTAATAAGAACTGAATTTTGACTAAAGCATTTCCCACAATCTTTACATTTACATGATTTCAACCCCCATGTGGATTTTCTGATGTAGATCAAGATATGACTTGGCACTCTAGTCTCTCTCACATTCATTACACTTATGGATTTGTCTCTCAAATAAATCCTATGATAGAGAATTAGGCTGGAACTGACAGTAAAACCATTACCACATTCTTCACATTTGTAGGGTTTTTCTCAGGTGTGGATTTTCTGATATTGGATAAGGCATGTGCTTGCACTAAAGGTTTGCCCACCGTCTTTGCACTATAAAGTCAGTCTCAGGAGTGGATTCTCAGATGCAGAATTAGGCTGGAATTCATACTGAAAGCTTCTCCCCCTTTGGAATTAGAAACCCCATAGGCTGCAGCTTCTCTTGGCTTCATGGTTTAATGGTTTGAAATAATTCCAACAATAACAACAAAAGCCATTAAACTCTCTGGGTTAAGTTACTTTCCTTCAGTTTCTTTTCAACATGGAAATGAAGTAGGCAACTCTTCTATCATGGACAGGACAACCTAGATCCCAGGACATTGGGACTGTCTCCATGTCCAGAGTCTTCATTAAGGCTTCATTAGGTAGACATGATTGATTGATTCACCGCCCATGTGGTTGATCTCAATTTTCAGCACCAACCTCCTTGGAGCTAGCTTAAGTGTTGTTAATTTGATTGGAGGTCTCTCTTGTTCTCCCTCACTACTTTTCCATGTCCAGTCTTTTTGTAATTTTTTATACACTTCATAATTCAGAGCCTCTAATCCCAAAACAGGTTTTGACCTGACATTTAAAATAATACTAAACTTTTAAATTAATAAACTAGAACAATACCAAAAAATTACATCTGCTTATTGATTGACCATCCCATCTTTTTATCTCTTTGCATAGAGTTAACAAGTTGCACAATTTTGTCTATTTCCATTCTATGTTTTCCATCTTTCATATATATATGTATGTTTAAACAATACACTCTTAAAATTTCTCTTGTTTTAGCATTGTATAAAAGACATATTGCATGGTGTATTTCGTACAACCTCTTCAATTGCTTGAACTTTTTGGTCAACACTACCTAAATTATTTGTGATTTGTATTTAGGATAATAATTTCTTATAAATAAACTTTCCAAAGTCTAAATAACTGGAAGAAAAATTTTAATTGTGAACTTAGGTGGGCAAAAGAATTAATAGCAGATATAAAAATATTAATTTAATTGATATAGAAATACTCATGTAACTAAAATTTTTAAGTTTTTTCTTATGCAATAAGAAAATGACATCACCAGACCAATAATGAAAGAAAAAAAAGTAAGGAACTTGGAAAACTGTTTTTCTCACTAGCAATAATGAATGAGAATTAATGTTCTGTGATTATTACTTCATTTCTACCCAAATAGGCGAGAACCAAAAGTGAAGCTGTTCACAATGGATGAGGGTTCAGTGAACATATAACCTATCACCTCACAAATGGGAGTACTGTCCACTAACCAGCCAGCACTGGTCTCATTTGGGAGCTTGTTAGAATTTCAGAATCTCAGGCCACAACTAAGACTTGCTGAATCAGAATCTGTATTTTAATAAGATCCTCAGGTGACTCATATGCTTAATAAAATCCAAAAAGTACTGGTCAACTAAGCTGATTTTGAGATTGTAAAGTGTTGCCACTCCTTTGAAAAATAAGTTAACAATACTTTCAAGGTAAAGTTCTTAACATGAATTTGTTCATGACATCTCAATTTACTATAATAAGAAAAGAAAAATATCAAATACACAGAAAAATTTAAAAATCAAAGCACATATACATGCCATGGTTTATATCATTGTTAAAACATTTATGAACAGGTTATTGAATAATGCTTATGTGAAAACTTTTCATTAGGGCCAGCTATAAAATTACTCATACAGTAAAATCTCAAATGATATTTAAGAATAAACAAAGAAATTTGACATGTATCAACAAAAAAAAATCTCTGGATGAAAGGGTTATTAGCAATTGTTACCATTAAATTGTATGTACATATTTTACAGATTATTTTATGAATGAAAGAGGTTTTCAGTAAAAGAATATCAAAAGACCAGTGGAGATATGGAAGTAAATGGACTGAATATGGCATTAAAGCTTAGTCTCTCTGGCTGCCTGGGTTTTTCCAGTCTCTCATATATCCTGATTTTCTAGTCTCTCTACTCACTTCATAGCCTCTTGGTTGTTTGTACATGTGCATCTCTCACTGGTTTATCTTATAGTCTTCTTTGTGTGATATTTTTTCTTACTGCTTTCCACGTGGTAGACTTGTATCACTCAGGGGTCTCCAGAAAAACAGAACCCATAGATTAGATATAGTGATATAATGATTTAGTGATAGCTAGATAGCTAGATAGATAATAGATCATTTACTTTAAGGAATTGGCTTACAATTTTAGGGACTATTAAATTCAAAATCCATAGGGCAGCATATGGCAAGCTCTGATGCTGCAGTGTTAAGGTCATATCTCTTCTCACAGAAACTTCAGTTTTGCTCTTAAGGCCTCAACTGATTGGATGAGTCCCCTCCCCCATAAAACTTCTTTACTTCAAGACAACTGACTGAAGATACCAATCCCATATACAAAATACCTTTACAGCAATGCTTGATTAGTATTTGTTTATGGAACTGTGTATTGTACCTTGCCAGGGTGACACAAGGCACGTCCTCATGGGATCTTACTGCCTTGGCCTCAAGATGTGGAAACCAGCTCCCTGCCCTCCCAGGAAGCTCAGCTGAGTGAGGCCTATACCTGAGATCCCTTCCTTTTTATGGTTTAGAAGCTTGAGTGCTGTGCCCTCACAGAGATTAAATGCTAAATCCCAAAGAATGAATCTTTAGTAATGATGCTTATTATCAAGGTTGAGAAAAGTGAGAAAATTGAGGGGGAGTTGCTTTTGAGCTGGATCTGTGGAAATCAGTTCAATTCTGAATAGGGTCAACTTTTAAAATATTCTTTACATTCTCATCCACACAGTCCATCCTATTCACCTCATTAGCCATTGGAAGAGGTCTCCTTTCCCTTTTATTTGTTTATTTATTTTTGCATGGGCAGATACTGGGAAATGAACCCACATCTCCGGCATAACAGGCGAGAACTCTGCCTGCTGAGCCACTGTCGCACCACCCTCCCTTTGATTTTCATTTAGTAAATTAGGGTGGAAGATTGTTTGCCACGATGTATGGGGTTTTCAAGAAAATCTGAGTCCTCTTGAATTGTGGTGTTGGGCAGCAAATCATATGGGCTAAGTACACAAGAAAAAAAAAGGAGAACAATCCTATAAGCCTTTCCATCTTAGAGAGCTTTTTTCCCTCCTTAAATAATTGACAAGAAATTTCACACCACACAGGCTTTTTCAGTCGTTTGCAGATATAATAAAGATGAATGAAGCATGTATAGAACACAGTAAAACAGAGAAATGGGAAGATACAAAAACAGAGAAGCAGTTCAACAGCTCATATAACAATTCTTTCTGTAGTGAAAAAGAGAAATGGTCGTAAAAATAAGGGATATAAAACAATGAATGTGCTAAGTTTTTAACATCATTTCTATGGAGTGATGATAAATGGGGATTTTGCATTTGCAGAGAAATGACTAATACTTGCCAATGATATTTTATGGTCAAGATGTGCAAGTTTCTGGCAATGACTTATATCATTGTTATTAAGCCTTCTGTTTAAGGCTGTTCGCTACATATATTCAGGGTTGCCAAAGTGAAGAAAATGATTTCCCTTTCACAATGCAAGAAGTTATCTTAAGTAATTTGTAAATTCCATTAGCATATTTCATTGACACTGATGACAATATTCAGACAACGAAGGAAAGCATATTATTGTGTTTGTAAAAAAAAATCAGTCAGACCATCATGTATCAAATTTATATATAAAATAACTTCCCTCTCTTTCACATGCACACACACACATAGGCACAGACACAAACATACACCTTGCTGAATTTGAGTTGCCAATGTATTTAAATTTTTCAAAGATTTAAAAAATAAAAGCATGTAAATATTTGTTCTAAAAATCTAGAAAATAAAATCTAAAGGAAATAGAATAAAAATAATCTGAAATGCCCCCCTCAGAAACAATAATTATTTATATAGCAAATAAATTTTATTGTAACCAAAATCTGTACACATAATTTATTGCTAAATAAGGGAACAGAAGTGATTTCTGTCTAGACAAAAAAATATGCAGCCCCAATGGCAAGAGGGGCTAATTTCTTATATGTAACATCACACAGTTTTTAATTTCTCCATTTTTGACATGATTATTACTTTCAGTCTTTTAATATTATGTCCAATAATGTATTTAATACATTTGTATATACACGGTTTCACAATTCATTATAGTGATCTCATAGAAAATTCCTCACAGCATAGTCAATTTGTCTAAGTGTTTTCATATTTTTGAAACCTTGACAAATAGTGTTATATTTTCTTCTAAAAGAATTTACCCATTTAATATGCATTTAATACTGGCATGCATTCAAACAATTGATATTAAAAGCTTTTATTTCTTTAACCTAAGAGAGAAAATTTATTATTATTTTAATTTATATTATTTAAGAGTAAAGATATAAAACTTGTGCTTTTGCTATTTCAAAAAGTAATTTCAAAAAATTATTATTTTATGAGTGCTTATTAAACAGTGCTGCCCATTTTTCTATTAAGAAAATAGTTTTAATTGTGAAAGGAATATTTAGAATATATTAATTCATCACTCATTGAAAAAGCACTATGTATGAATCGTAAAAATGTGAAAAATAAAGGTGATAGGAAAAGAAAAAGAAGGAAGATAGAATTATGGGTGAGCAAAAATTAGAATAAGATGCATATGTGTTCCCTCAAGAGTGAAATAATATTTTGGCAAAAATTTATCTATTTGGGGACTAGGCATCTCTTTTAAGAAAATAAAAGCCAACAAAGAAAAATGTATGGGTGATCTATATAGGATAAAGTGATATTTCAGTAGAAATTATTTTATTTGGAAAATAGATGAATATCCCTAAGAGAAAAAAAAAATCAAACTCATATAACAATAAATTCACATGGTTAGGATACCGAAAATGACTCCATGTAAAGAAACTCCATCAACATTCTGAAATAACAAAAATTATTTAGGAAATATAAATGTAAAAAAATCATATTTGGCTCGTGTAAAGAACCAGTGATTTTTGAATTGTAAATAAACACTGACTTCTCAACTTTGCCAATAAAAAAGAAAGTTACTTTTATAGTAAAACATTATTTTGAATCATTTTAATTAAGTCAATATAGCCAACTTATGATTACAATATTTGTAATTTTAGAAATGATCATGAGTAGTGATAAGAGTAGACAAATAAATCTTCACTCTTAAAGAAGAATAAGTTAGTTTCCAAAACGAAAACATCAGAAAATCCAGAAAAGCACAGAAACTCTAAAAATGTGTATGCCATTTGATGCCATGATTACACTTTTAACTATTACTGAACATGCATGCAAAGAAGTTCATAAACAGAATTTTTTAAAATATGAAAAACAATGGAAACAATTAGAATAGAGTAAGTATGTCAGTTGGAGTAAACATTTATTAAAAACCTTATTTCAGAATAAATTTGGGGGCAGTTCCTGGTTCTGGACATGAAAAATAGCTGCTATAAGAATTAATTTTCTGACACAAACAGCAATAACCAGTTGCTATAAATGCTGCTATAAGAATTAATTTTCTGATGTAAACAGCTATAACCAGTTGCTATAAATACCTAGAAAATATAAATATAATTTATCATATACACAAAATAAATAAAATATGTATCTATTTTATATACAATATAAATATATAAAACATTTTATGTTATATGAATATATTGTAATAGGTGGATACATCATAAATATAAATACATAATTTAAAAAGCAAATGTGTGCATATTTTGTACCTCACTCAGAGAAGGCTTATCCTCTTTGAGAGAAGGTAAATACCCCAAGTCAACCTAATAGTCACTGCAAATTTTTCCCTGAAGACATTTACCAAAGAAGGGCATGACAATCTAATTCAGTATAAAAACAGTGGTTTCAGGCAGTGCGAAGGTGCTTCAGTGGCAAAATTCTCCCCTGCCATGCTGGAGACCCGGGTTCAATTCCCGGAGCCTTAACATGTGAGAAAAACAGTGATGTCACTGCTCAGAAGAAACCAAGATCAGAGTTCGATCTTCCCAGATACCTGGCATTTAGGGGACAAGGTTAGGAAGGAGAAAAACCTCAGAAAAGGCGTCTGAAAAACATATATTCACATCTATGTAAGACCAGAGTAAAAATCCAGGGGGTCTATTAAAGAACATTCCTCTTATTCGGAGATAAAGAAAATACATTTCAGAGGCAACCCAAGGTAGAGAGAGAGAGTTTGGAGATTCAGCTCAGAATGCAGAGACCTTGGTTAACCCCCACCCAGTTCACCCAAGTAAGGCCATATGTTACGAGTAACAAATATGTTCAGAAATAAGGGCAAAACTGAAATAGGCTTTTCTCACAAAGCTGAAAATCAAATCTTAACATAGGTGAGCCACTAATGATTTCATTAATTCCATACCAGAAAACATGTTGAAACTATTTAGGAAAACATAACATAGTAGTGATCCTCTATGGCATATTGTCCATAATATTCTTTAAACAATTTTTTTAAAATAATCATGCAAAGAAACAGGAAATAGGTTTTAATCATGAGATAAAATATTCAATAGAAGCAGACTCACAGATAGTTAAAGTATTTGAGTTTGCAGCCTGGGATTTCAAAATAACTGTGATTAAAATCAAACTCTCGGGATGGGGTGGGAACGGCTCTGGGCCTCAGAAGCAGCAGGAAGAGGGTGGAAGGGAGGAAAGGGTCCCCTGTAAGGGGCCAGGAATAGGTCATCAGGGGAAGGCCAGTGGATTAGTTAGGGTTCTCTAGAAAAACAGAATCAATAGAGAACACTCGCAAATATAAAATTTATAAAAGTGTCTCACATGACTGTGGGAACACAGAGTCCAAAATCTGCAGAGGAGGCTGTGAAGCTGACAATTCCAATGGAGGGTCTGGACGAGCTCCACAGGAGAAGCTCACCAGCTGAAACAGGAAGAGCCTGTATCTTCTGAATTCTCCTTATAAGGATTTCAGTGATTAGATTAAGCATCACTCATTGCAGAAGACATGCCCCCTTGGCCAATTACAAATAGAATCAGCTGTGGATGCAGCTGACATGATCATGATTTAATTCTCTGAAATGTCCTCATCGCAACAGACAGGCCAGCACTTGGCCAAGTTCACACATGAATCTGATCATGACAGTCCACCCCTTGTCAACTTGGCAACTATACATATCACCTTAAACCATACCTAATTTCTAAATAAAAAACAATAAAACACACATTTTTTTTCTTTCACCTAACAATACTCAGCTGTCCTGCATATAACTGGAAACACATTAAATCTCTCCAAAATAGGGTGCAAATCCTAGGGTAATATTCATTCTTAAACTTGATATCTTACAAGTTAAATAGTATAACATGAACAAAACAGCATTACATTCTCATTTTTGTAACTGATCACGTGGTCAAAGTTCATATTTATCGCTAACTTCTTCCACTACCCATTCCACTCTCCCTTTACCCTCAGAAAGCACTTCAGGTGGCCTTGGCTCTTTGCCTGGTGGGGTGACCCAAACCTTCAATCCTGAAGTTTCAGAGCCATTGGTAGTCCTGCCTGGATTGCGTTGTTGCAGTTTTCCATTGATTTTAATCACAGGGCATGGTAGTACTAAAAGGCGCCCTAGGGGATATCCTATATTCCAAGAAAACTCTTCTTTACCTCTATTTTGTAGTTGCAGTCCTACTTCCTCCTGATAGTCAGAGTCAGTTACCCCAGACAATAATGTAATCCCCTTCTTGGCTTGTTGATCCAGTAGCATAAGAAGGCCAAGGTGACCAGATGGCAATCTTAACTTCCAGTTCAGTGGAATCATTCTTGTTTCTCCTGGAGGAAGCACTCCCTGTTTTGGAACTAAAACCTGTAGACTAGCAGAGCTCAGGGTCGCAGGGACAGGAGGCAAAAATTTTCCTAGTGGATCACTAGGGGTAATGGTGAGTGGTATCACTCCAATTTCCACCCCTTGGTTCCTGGACCCATGGATCCTGCTATGGGAGAAACAGCACCATACAACAGACGCTGATCCAGAGCATATACAGCTTCCTGGAAAACATTACCCCAGCCTTTCAAGGTATTGCCACCTAGTTGGCACCGTAATTGAGTTTTCAAAAGGCCATTCCACCATTCTATCAACCCAGCTGCTTCTGGGTGATGGAGAACATGGTAAGACCAGAGAATTCCATGAGCATGTGCCCATTCCTGCACTTCATTTGCCATGAAGTGTGTTCCTTGATCCAAAGCAATGCTATGTGGAATACTATGATGACGGATAAGGCATTCTGTAAGTCCATGGATGGTAGTTTTGGCAGAAGCATTATGTGCATGTAAAGCAAACCCATATCCAGAGTATGTGTCTATTCCAGTTAGAACAAATTGCTGCCCCTTCCATGAAAGGAGTGGTCAACGTAATCAACCTGCCACCATGTAGCTGGCTGGTCACCTCAGGGAATGGTGCCATACTGGGGGCTGAGTGGGTCTCTGCTGCTGGCAGATTGGGCACTCAGCAGTAGCTGTAGCCAGGTCAGCCTTGGTGAGTGGAAGTCCATGTTGCTGAGCCCATGCATAACCTCCATCCCTACCACCATGACCACTTTGTTCATGAGCCCATTGGGCAATGACAGGAGTTGCTGGGGAAAGAGGCTGACTGGTATCCACAGAATGGGTCATCTTATTCACTTGATTATTAAATTCTTCCTCTGCTGAAGTCACCCTCTGGTGTGCATTCACATGGGACACAAATATCTTCATGTTTTTAGCCCACTCAGAAAGGTCTATCCACATATTTCTTCCCCAGACCTCTTTGCCACCAATTTTCCAATTATGGTCTTTCTAAGTCCTTGAGCATCCAGCCAAACCATTAGCTACAGCCCATGAGTCAGTATACAAACACACCTCTGGCCAGTTTTCCTTCCAAGCAAAATGAACAACCAGGTATACTGCTTGAAGTTCTGCCCACTGAGAGGATTTTCCCTCATCACTGTCCTTCAAGGACACCCAGAAAGGGGTTGTAATGCTGCAGCTGTCCTCTTTCAGGTGGAACCTGAATATAGTGCTGAACCATCTGTAAACCAGGCCCGAGTTTTTGCTTCCTCAGTCAATTCACTGTAAGAAACTCCCCAAGAGGCCATAGCTCTGGTCTGGGAAAGAGAATTTAATGTGGCAGGAGTGGGAACCATGGGTATTTGGGCCACTTCTTCATGAAACTTACTTGTGCCTTCAGGACCTGCTCTGGCTCTATCTCGTATATACCATTTCTATTTTACAACAGAGTGCTGCTGTGCACGCTCAACTTTATGGCTTGGTGGGTCAGACAACACCCAGCTCATGATAGGCAACCCAGGTCTTATGGCAACTTGGTGGTTCAAGGTTAAGCATTCAGTCTCTACTAAGGCCCAGTAGCAGGCCAAAAGCTGTTTCTAAAAAGGAGAGTAGTTATCTACAGCAGATGGTAAGGCTTTGCTCCAAAATCCTAAGGGTCTGCATTGTGATTCTCTAATAGGGGCCTGCCAAAGGCTCCAGACAGCATCTTTATTTGCGACTGACACTTCCAGCACCATTGGATCTGGCAGAGCAGCTTGCACAGCAGCCTGGACCTATCACAGAGCCTCCTCTTGTTCAGGTCCCCACTCAAAATTAGCAGCTTTTCTCATCACTCAATAAATGGGCTGGAGTAACACACCCAAATGAGGAATATGTTGTCACCAAAATCCAAAAAGACCGACTAGGTGTTGTGCCTCTTTTTGGTCATATGAGGGGCCAGATGCAGGAACTTATCCTTCACCTTAGAAGGGATATCTTGACATGCCGCACACCACTGAACACCTAGAAATTTCAATGAGGTGGAAGGCCCCTGTATTTTTGTTGGATTTATCTCCCATCCACTGACATGCAAATACCTTTCCAGTAAATCTATAATAGTTGCTACTTCTCGTTCACTAGGTCCAATCAACATAATATCATCAATATAATGGACCATTGTGATGTCTTGTGGGAGAGAGAAATGATCAAGGTCCCTGTGGATAAGATTATGACATAGGGCTGGAGAGTTGATATACCCCTGAGTTAGGACAGTGAAAGTATATTGCTGACCTTGCCAGCTGAAAGCAAACTGTTTCTGGTGGTCCTTACAATTAGCTATTGAGAAAAAAGCATTTGCCAGATCAATAGCTGCATACCAGGTACCAGGGGATATATTGATTTGCTCAAGCAATGATACTACATCTGGAACAGCAGCTGCAATTGGAGTTACCACCTGGTTGAGTTTACGATAATCCACTCTCATTCTCCAAGACCCATCTGTTTTCTGCACAGGCCAACTAGGAGAGTTGAATGGGGATTTGGTGGGAATCACCACCCCTGCATCTTTCAAGTCCTTAAGAGTGGCAGTAATCTCTGCAATCCCTCCAGGAATACGGTATTGCTTTTGATTTACTATTTTGCTTGGTAGGGGCAGTTCTAGTGGCTTCCACTTGGCCTTTCCTACCATAATAGCCTTCAGTGCATGAGTTAGAGAGCCAATGTAGGGATTCGTTCAGTTGCTTAGTATGTCTATGCCAATTATACATTCTGGAACTGGAGAAATAACTACAAAATGGGTCTGGGGGCCCACTAGACCCATTGTGAGATGGACCTGAGCTAAAACTCCATTGATCACCTGGCCTCCATAAGCCCCCACTCTGACTGGTGGTCCAGAGTGACGTTTTGGGTCCCCTGGAATTAATGTCACTTCTGAACCAGTGTCTAATAATCCCTGAAATATCTGATCATTTCCTTTTCCCCAGTGCACAGTTACCCTGATCAAAGGCCATCAGTCTCCTTGGGGAAGGCTTGGAAGAAGATTAACAGTATAAATTTGTGGCAGTGTAACAGGATTCTCCCTCAAAGGGACCTGGCCTCCCCTTCATTCAAGGGACTCTGGGTCTGTAAACTGTTTCAAGTCTGGAAACTGATTAAGGGACCATGACTCTGTGTTTTTGTAATTCAGGTTAGACTTCTGTTCACTTGACCTAGAACTCTTCTGTTTATACAGTTCGAACAAGAATTTAATAGACTGCCCTTCTATTGTATTTCTAGGTACCCCATGATTTACTAGCCAATGCCACAAATCTCTGTGTGTCATATAATTTTGATTCCTGCTTTGAGTTTGCTGTCTATTATAATACCCGCGTCTACCCTGTCTTTGGCAATTAAGTGCTGCCACCTTACTTCTGCCAACTCGGGATCCTGTCATCCCCATTGTGTTTAAGGATTCCAGTTCAGTGACAGCAGTTCCTACAGTAATATCTGACCTACAGAGATGTGCAACCACAGAGCTCTTTAGGGATGATGGTGCTAGTCTCACAAATTTATTTCTCACTGTTCTGGTAAAAGGTGCATCCTCCAGACATTCCTGGGGTGTAAGAACAGGCTTTGCATGATAAATGCACTCTAACATTCTAATCTCTCTAAGCCTCTGGATCCCTTTATCTACATTATACCAGGCCAGTTCTGGCATTTCAACCTCAGGTAATGTTGGCTAACTTTTGATCCATGCTTCAACCAACCATCCAAGCAAACTGTTTATACCTTTTCTAACCACTCGAACTATAACACTGAATGCAGAATCTCTGCTTAGTGGGCCCATATCAATAAATTCAGCCTGATCCAGCCTTATATTCCTCCCACCATTATCCCACACTCTTAAAATCCATTGCCACACATATTCCCCTGATTTCTGTCTATATAAATTGGAAAACTCACCCAGTTCTTTTGGAGTATAACATACCTCCTCATGTGTGATACTTTGTACCTCACCTTTAGGGGCCTGTTGGGACTTTGGTCAAGTTATAGGTCTGGATGAAATGAGGGGTGGTGGGGGTGGGTCATGAAAAGAATTAGAAATATTTTCCAAGGCATTTGCTTCAGGGCCTTCATTTGCAGTTTTATCTGGTGAGACAGGATTAATCACTCTAGGGCTAATCTCTTTAGGAAGAGGTTGGGTGTCCATCTACTCAAGGCAGGCCAGAGGTGGAGCAGTTATGTCCTCAGGGCAAACTATTACAGAGTTATCTATAGAAGACTCAGCATGATCTAGGATTTCAACCTCACCCCTGACATCATTATCAATCTATATGTCACCATCCCATTTTTCAGGGTCCCACTCCTTTCCAATCAATGCCCTCACTTTAATGACAGACACTGTGCAAGATTGAGATTTCAGTTTATGCTGTAAAGTTGTTACTCTAACAATAAGATTCTGAGTCTGATTTTCAGAGATCTCAAGTCTATGGCTACAGGAAATAAGATTTTCCTTCAGGATACTCATAGAAACATCTACATCTTTCAAACGGTGCTTAAGCTTCTCATTTGAAGCCTTAAGCTCATCCCTTTCACCCCTTAATGTAGCCAGTGTATCTAACAAAACCCCCCAAATCTCTATACCTCTTATTTCTACAAAACTCTGTGAAGGTGTCAAAAATATTATCCCCCAGAGCCTTGCTTCGTACAAGCGAAGCATTAGGAGAATCAAATGGTGATATTTTGACTATCTCTTTTGACAACTCACTCCATGGATTGGGAGTGTCATTCTGATTATAGGAATCAGAGTTCTTAGTGTCTCTGAGTCCAGTCAGAGTAGAAAACCATTCATAAAAACCCAGTTTTAAGATTCTGTTTCTTAAGAACCACTCCTGGTACCAAGATGTATTAGTTAAGGTTCTCTAGAGAAACAGAATCAACAGGTAACTCTTGTAAAATAAAATTTATTGAAGTGTCTCATGTGACCGCAGGAATACAGAGTCCAAATCCGCAGAGTAGACTGTGAAGCTGATGATTCCCATGGAGGGTCTGGACAAACTCCACAGGAGAGGCTCACCAGCCAAAACAAGAAGAGCCTGTCTCTTCTGAATCCTCCTTATAAGGCTTTAAGTGATTAGATTAAGCATCACTCATTGCAGAAGACACACCCCTTTGGTCGATTACAAATGGAATCAGCTGTGGATGCAGCTGACATAATCATGATTTAATTCTATGAAATGTCCTCATCGCAACAGGCAAGCCAGCACTTGCCCAACCACCACTTGGACAAGTTGACACATGAACCTGACCATGACAGCTGGACACAGAATGGAGACTCCCCAAAGCATGAACCACTTGTGGCCAGGCAGGAGAGAAAAGAAAACTATCCTGCTAGAGAAACACTTGTAAATGTCACAGCCCTGAGACACAGGCTACTGAAACATGAACACTTAATTCTAAGATCATAGAACACTTCCCCTCCTCACACCTTATAACCCACCAACCACAGGGCTCAGCCTATCAGAGGATTACAGCAGAAAGTCCTGCAAGACACAGACCCTCTCTGAGGAAGAGAATTTAGAGAAGTTCAGTGTCAAGACTGGAGACCCAAACAAGGGCACTACGGCAATTTGAAGGCAATGTCAATTATAGGCCAGCTCCTAAGCAGATTTTTTTAATAAATTTTTACATTAAAGCCCATTTATCTCAGTTCATACTACATATATGTCTTTCTACAAAAAAAAAAAAAAGGGGCTGCCAAAAGACAAGTATAAACACAATCTGAGAGACAAAATAAATAGCAGAAGCAGACTCAGATATATAATCACAGCTGTTGGAATGATCAGACAGGAATTTAAAGTAACTGTGATTGATATTTAGGGTTCTAATGGATACAAGTGGAAAACATACCAGAACACATGCTTATTGTAAGCAGAGATGGAAACTCTAAGAAGGATCAAAAAGAAACGCTGCAAATCGAAAGCACAGTAACAGAAATGAAGTTCTAAGAATCCTTTTTTTACAGTGGAAAAACCTTACAAATACTAATTCAGCTGAACAACATAATCTTCAACAATAGTGTCATACTGATAGTATGCACACTTGATATGAAGTGATAAAAGTCACACTTTAAAAAAAATTTAAAAATCACACTTACCTCTGTTGTCTTCCTCCCAAATACATATCATCCTTGCCTAATCATGAGAAAAGGACCAGGAAAATCCCAATTAAAGAGTGTTCTATAACATACCTGACTGGGACTCCTTAAAACTCTCATGGTCATCAGGAAAGGCTGACAAACTATCAACAGGTTAAAAAAGAAAAAAAGGTCTAAAGAAACATGACAACCAAATGTAATGCAGCATTCTGATGTCACCAGCAAGCAGCAAAAGCTATTATGGGAAAACTGAGGGATTCTGAATAGAGTATGGACTTTTTAGTTAATAGTAATGTACAAATGTTGGTCCATTAATTTTGACAGATTTACTATACTAAGGTAAGGTATTAATAACAGGAAAAACTGTATGTGGAGTATACTGAAATTTTTTATACTATTTTTTGCACAAATTATGTAAATCCAAAACTGTTCTAAAATTTTATAGAATTCATTACAAAAAAGTAATAAACTGTTGATACACACAACAACCTGGCTGGATCTCAAGAGCATTATGCTGAGTGGATGAAAAACAATTTCAAATGGACTCATATTGTAGAGTCATGAAAAATTTTTGAAATGACAAAATAATAGAGAGGGAAACAGATTAATAGTTGCCAAGGGTTGGGAATGATGGAGGATAGATAAGGTGTATGACAAAGTAGCATGAATGAGATTTTTGTGGTAATATAGTAGTTCTGCATCTTGATTGCACTAGTGAGTATATGAATTTAAACATGTAATAAAAAGGCATACAACTAAACACACACATTGTATCAATGTCAACTTCTTATTTGTCATATTGTATTATTATTGTGTATAATTTAACCACTGGGTTAAATTGGGTGAAAGGTCCAGGAATTATCTGGCCTGCCTTTCCAATTTCCAGTGTCTCTATTACTATTTAACAAATTAAAGTTAAAAAAACAAACAATAAAAGGGAGCTCATCTGGCTTATCTAGTACCACAAAAAAGGTAAAATAAAAGCTATAAAGAGCACAGAGAAAAACAACTGTCTCTATTTGCAGATAATTACCATTTTTACATAGAAAATTTTAAGAATACACAAAACAGCTAGAAAACTCAAAAGTGAATTTTGTAAGTTCATGGGATACAAGGTTAGTATACAAAAATCAGTAGTATTTTATGCACAAGTAGAAAACAATGGAGAATTTTTTTTAAATTATAAAAGCACAAAACACATAAAATGCTTAGAGAAATTTTAACAATAGTGATGCAGTAACAGGACACTAAAAACTACAAAGCATTGCTAAGAGAAAGTAAAGAAGACCTAACAATTCAAAAAAGGTGGGCTATTCATGGGTTGGAATATTAATAAAATATCAATTCTTTCCATATCAACTTAAAATTTCAGTGCAATTATAATCAGATTACAGTGGTATTCTTGTAGAAATCAAGCTGATTCTAAAATATCTAGGGAAATGCAAAAACAAAAGTACAATAGCCAAAGCAATTTTTATTAGAAGAATAAAATTGGAAGACTTGCACAATATAATTTCAAGATTTACTAGAAAGCCAAAATAATCAATACACTATAGTATTAGTGAAAGGAGAGACACTGAGATCAATGGAAAAGAACAGAAAATATAAAAATTGACCTGCATATATATGGTCAGTGATTTTCAACAAAGGTGCTTAGACAATTAAATGGAAAATGGAAAGTCTCTTAAGTATGCTGAAACAACTGAATATATGCAAGGCATAAAACAAACATCAACATTACTTCACACTATATATAAAACAACATGCAATGGATCATGAACTTGAATATAAAAGTTAAAATTTAAAAAAACTCCCATAAGAAGCACAGGATAAAATATTTGTTACATTGGTTTAAGATATGGAAATCATGAAATATGAATGGAAAACACTGATTAAATAAATTTTAACAAATTTAAGAGTCTTTTCTTTGAAAGAAGCCAGCAAGAAAACAAAGTAAATTAAATGAAGGATAATAAAAAGGCAAGACACAACTTAAGAAAAACTATAAATGGGGCTACATGACATATTATAAAGACTCTTACAATAAAATTATAAGTATGCAATTTTTAAAATGGACAAAGATATAAACAGATCTTTCACAGAAGAAATACCAAAATGGACAAATTGCCCATGTAAATATGATCAGCCTCATGAGTCATTAAGTAATGCAAATTAAAATTACCAGCAAGTTAAAATTAATGCAAATGAAAAAAATCACCATGAGATACCCCTACACAATAGAGTGGCTAAAAGTTTTAAAAATAAACAAAAAAATCCTGAGAGGATGTAGAGCAATTAAGAATTCTTATACATTGCTTGTAAAAATATAGACTAGTTCAACCACTACAAATCGGGTTTGGTATTTTCTGAGAAAATTAAACACTTGATTAATATATGTCTCAATGATTCTGCTCTTAGGCATTGACTCAAGAGTAATGAAAACATATGTCAATCCAAAGACTTGTACAGGAATGTTTAAAGCAACTTTATTCTTAATAGCCCCAAACAGAAAACTACCTAAGAATCCATCAACAGCAAGTTGGATAAGAAAAATATGGTATAGTCATAAAATAGACTAGTACTCTGCCATAAAAAGAAACAAATTACTGATAATGAAAAAAAAACCATAATTGAATCCCTAAATCATTAATGCTTAGTAAAAGAAGTCAGATAAAAAGTATATATATTATATGATTCTATTTCTATAAAATAGAAATTGATCTGTAATAACAAAAAACAGATCAGTGCTTACTTATGAATGAGAGTGGAGTGTGGGATCATTACAAAATGACACAAGAAATCTTTTGGGCATGATGGAAATGTTCTGTATCTTAATTTTGGTGGCAGTTTCATGGGTTTATAGAAACAACTGAATTGTACAGCTTAAATTGACTCAGATTACCACAAATAATTTACTTCTCAACAAAGTTGATAACAAAATAATAAAAATAAGAACAGAAGTTTTTAGACCACTCATACATTCCCTAAAAGTTGATGGCATTCATTGCTAGGAGCCTGCAACAACTACCAAAAGGAGTTTTCATAATAAAAGAAAATGAAGCGTAAGACAGGTGGGACAAGATGGCAGCATAGTGAGATGTGGAATTTAGTTCATCTTGCAGAGCAGCTAGTATATAGCCAGGAACAGAAGAAAACAACTGTTGGGGGAACATCAGTGACAAGACACACAGTGTACACCAGTCTGGAATGGACAAAAAGGTTGAGATCCCACAGTGAACTGTAACTCTCATGTGCCAAGGAGACTGGCACCCTTGCCCCACAGGCACTGCAGACTGGTTCCCTGAGGGGAAAGGAAACAAACGTTACTAGTAGCAAGGGTTGGGCAATATAGCTCCAAATGGAGAATTACTTAACAAATTCTGACTACTGAAAACAGGCAGAGCACAAATAAACCTGGAATAAGCACTAAAGGAACCAGGGGTTTACGTTGCAGCAGAGAGGGGGTAGAGTTGATGAAAAACAAGCAAACAACCAGAGGCTTTTTGAGCTGGACAGCACAAAAATGCTGGAAAAGGTGCAGACCCCAAGATAAAAGGGCATATAGAGCCTGAGGATATACAGAGCCTCCTACTGACTCAAGCCCTTGATTGGTGGACCCAGGTAGCAAGGGTCAAGGTCTGAAAAGGATTTTTTTTTTTTTTAACTCTTGACAGCTCATTAGATAGACCTACAAGTACTCTCAGGGTCAAGCACTGCCCCAGGCAAAGTGAAACTAAGGCATGTCTGAAACACAAAGTGAAAGAGATTAATTCCCTAGAGGGTGTATCTTCCCCAAGGAAAGGGAGGTGGGCCTAGCTCAAGTGGAGGCCCTCCTTCAGGAAATTCGGGTCCCAGGGGCTGGAAAACAAAACTAATCAAAGCCCATCTACTACTGCAGCCTCTATCTCAACCACAACCCTATAAGGGATAGTCTGTTGAAATTGAAGGTACTATATCACTTTACACTTGTGGGAAGCTCAGGCAAACAAGCAATGCATGCTGGGCAGGAAGGGAAAAACACAGAGTCTGGAGGCTTCATGGGAAAGTTTGATAACCTGCTGGGTCTCACCTTCATGGAAAACTGATGCTGGCTACTCTTTCACTCTGAGATGTGGGCCTGCCTGCCCCGGGAAATTCTGACTGTGGGTGATAATATCTGAGGAGACCCTCTACAAAAAAAAAAAAAAAAAGGGGGGGGGGGCCCATATAGGCAGGACAAGAAACAGAAAAACAAGAACTGAAAAATTCTGATTTGTTAAACGGAGCCTATGTTAGAGGTCTAGAATAAGTTGAATTGAATGTAAAAAAAAACTGATAGAGAATAAAGCAAGAAAAACTAGGTAAAGGACTGAAAACAACCTTCAGAATAAGCAAATTAAGGAAATCAGATGTTTAGATGCCAGCAGAAAAGAACAAATCATACTAAGAAAATCAAAGAAATGACCCAGTCAAAGGAAGAAACCAACATTTCAAATGTGATACAAGAGTTGAAAGAACAAATTCAGGATGCTCGAACAGACATGTAAAACCTCATAAAAAATCAAATCAACATATTGAGGGACAGTATAAAGAAGTCATTGGATGAACATAAAGGAAATCGTAGAAGTTTTAAAAAACAAACTGAAGAACTTACAGAAATGAAAATCACAATAGAAGAGATGAAAAAAAAAACCAATAGAAATCTAGAAAAATAGATCTGACAAGGCAGAAGAAAGGATTAGTGAACTAGAGGACTGGACATCAGAAATCTGACAAACAAAAGAAAATATAGGGAAAAGAATGGAAAAATATGAGCAGGATCTCAGGGAACTGAATAACAACATGAAACACATGAAGATACATGTTGTGGGTGTCCCAGAAAAAGGAGAGAAGGGAAAAGGAATAGAAAATCTAATGGAGGAAATGACCCTGAAAATTTCCCATCTGTTATGAGACATAAAATTACAAATCCAAGGAGTGAACATAGCCCGGACAGAATAGATCCAAATAGACATACTTGAAGATACTTACTTATCAAATTGTCAAACTTCAGAGAAAATTTTGAAAGCAGCGACAGAAAAGCAATCCATCTCATATAGGGGAAACTTGAAAAGACTATGTGTGAATTTCTTCACAGAAACCATGGAGGCAAGAAGGCAGTGGTATGATGCATTTAAGATTCTTAAAGAGAGGAACAGCAACCCAATAATTTTATACCCAGCAAAACTGTCCTTCAAAATCATGGAGGAGATTAAAATATTTTCAGAAAAACAGTCACTGAGAGAATTTGTGACTAAGAAACCACTTCTACAAGAAATACTAATACAGGCACTGCAGGCCAATAGAAAGACAAGAGAGAGAGATCTGGAGAAGAGCATACAAATGAAGACTATCAGTAAAGGTAAAAAGAGAAAAATAATTAGATATGATACATAAAATCCAAAAGACAAAATAGTAGAAGAAAGCATTGCCTTGACAGTAAAAACATTAAATATTAGTGGATTAAATTCCCCAATCAAAAGACACAGACTGGCAGAATGGGTTAAAAAACAGGACCAAACACTAAGCTGACTACAGGAGACTGACTTTAGACCCAAACACAAAAATAGCCTGAAAGTGAAAGTTTAGGAAAAGGTATTTCATGCAAACAATAACCAAAAAGAGCATGGGTAGCTGCACTAATATCCAACAACTTAGACTTCAAATGTAAAACAATTAAAAGAGATAAAGAAGGACATTATGTATGAATAAAAAGAACAATTTAACAAGAAGACATAACAACCATAGATACTTATTCACCAAGCCAGAGTGCTCCAGAATTCATGAGGCAAACACTGACAGCACTGAAGGGAGATGTAGACACCTCTATCATAATAGTCAGATACTTCAATTCCCTGCTCTCGTCAATGGATACAACTTATAGACAGAGTACTAACAAGGAAACAGAGATCTTGAATAATACAATAAATGAACTAGACTTAACTGATATTTACAGAACAGTACACCCCTCTGAGTGCTGGCTCAGAGGGAAATCTATTGCCTTAAATGGCTATAATAAAAAAGAAGAAAGAGCAAAAATGGAGGAATTAGGTGTTCATCCTTTAATATTAGAGAAAGAACAGTAAGCTAACCCAAAGCAAACAAAAGGAAAGAAACAGTGAATATTTGAACAGAAATGAATGAAATGGAGAATATGAAAACCATTAAGAAACCAGAAGTCAGTTCTTTGAGAAAATCAATAAAATCAATGGACCCTAAGGTACACTGACAGAAAAAAGAGAGTATGCAAATAAAGTCAGAAACAGAAGAGGAAACATAATCACTGATGTCACAGAAATAAAGGAGATAATCAGAGGATACTATGAACAATTATTTGCTAATAAACTAGACACCATAGATGAAATGGACAACTTCCTAGAAAGGCATGAACAACCAATATTGACTCGAGAAGAAACAGATTACCTCAACAAACCAATCACAAGAGATTGACTTAGTCATAAAGAAGTTCCCAAAAAAGAAAAGTCCACGACCAGATGGCTTCACATGTGAATTCTACCAAGTATTTAAGAAATAATCGGTGCCATTCTTCTCAAACTCTTTGAAAAACTAGAAGAGAAAGGAAGCTACCTAATTCATTCTATGATACTAACATCATCCTAATACCAAAGCAAGACAAGGGTACTACAAGAAAAGAAAATTACAGACCAATCTCTTTAATGAATATACATCCAAAAATCCACAAGAAAATACTTGCAAACTGATTCCAGCCACACATTAAAACATTTATACACCATGACTGTGCTGCTTTGAAAGGATGTATGTACCCTAGAAAAACCATGTTTTAATCCTAATCTTATTTTGTAAAGGCAGCCATTTCTTCTAATCCCTATTCAGTACTGTACGCTTGAAATGTTAATTAGATCATTTCCCTGGAGATGCGACTCAATCAAGAGTGGTTGTTAAACTGGATTAGGTGAAGACACATCTCCACCCATTCTAAGTGGATCTTGGTTAATTTACTTGAATCCTATAAAAAGAGGAAACATTTTGGAGAAAGAAGGAGATTCAAAGAGAGTAGAGAAGAGTGACATAACTGTAAGAAGCAGGGAGTTAATCAGTCAGTGACCTTTGGAGATGAAGAAGGAAAATGCCTCCCAGGGAGCTTCATGAAAGAGGAAGCCAGGAGGGAAAGCTAGCAAATGATGCCGTGTTCACCGTGTACCTTTCCAGATGAGACAGAAACCCTGACCATATTCATCGTGCATCTTCTCACTTGAGAGAGAAACCCTGAACTGCATCGGCCTTCTTGAACCAAGGTTCTTTCTCTGGATGCCTTAGATTGGACATATCTATAGACCTGCTTTAAATGGGACATTTTCTTGGCCTTAGAACTGTAAACTAGCAACTTATTGAATTTCTCTTTTTAAAGGTCATTCCGTTTCTGGTATATTGCATTCTGGCAGCTAGCAAACTAGAACAATGACCAAGTAGGACTTATGTAAGGCTGTGTCAATATAAGAAAATCAATTAATGTAACACACCATATGAATAAATCAAAGCACAAAAACCACATAATCATCTCAATTGATGCAAAAAAGGCATTTGACAAAATTCAACGTCCTTTCTTCTGACTTTTTTTTTTTTCGGCATGGGCAGGCTCCAGGAATAGAAACCAGGTCTTTGGCATGGCAGATGAGAATTCTGCCACTGAGCCACCATTGCACCATGAAACATCCTTTTTTGATGAAAACACTTCAAAGGATAGGAATGAAAGGGGACTTCCTCAACTTGACAAAGGGAATATATGAAAACATCATCCTCAATGGGAAAGACTGAAAACTTTCCCTCTAAGATCGGGCACAAGACAAGAATACCCAATGTCACCATTGTTATTCAACATTGTGCTGGAACTTCTAGCCAGAGCAATTAGACAAGAAAGAAATAAAAAGAATCCAAATTTGAAAGGAGGAAGTAAAACATTCACTGTCTGCAGATGACACGAAACTATATGTCAAAAATCCTGAAAAAGCTACAGCAAAGCTACTAGAGCTAATAAATGAGTACAGCAGAGAGGCAGATCGACACCCCAAAATCAGTAGTGTTTCTGTACACTAGTGGTGAGCAATCTGAGGAGGAAATCAAGAAAAAAATTCCACTTACAAAGGCAATCAAAAGAATCAAATATTTAGGAATAAATTTAATTAAGGATACAAAAGACCTATACACAGAAAACTCCAAGAAATTGCTAAAAGATATCATGGAAGACTTAAATAAATGGAAGGGCATACAATGTTCATGGACTGGAAGAATAAACATAGTAAAGACGTCAATTCTACCCAAATTGATTTATAGAGTCAAGGCGATACTAATTAAAATCCCAACATCTTACTTTGCAGAAATAGAAAAAATGATAACAAACACATTAAGAATTTTGCACTTTTCTACGTGCATGAGAAAAAAGAATAATATTCATTAACAGTGGAAAAAGCATAAGTAAAACACTAAGAGGTAAACTATGTAAATAAAAAGAAGAGTTGGAGGACGTACTATAAAATTTAGGAAGAAATAGAATATATAGAGTTTGTTTGTTTCTTAGGTGCCAAGCTCTATGGCCCTCTTTCCTTGTAGAAATTCCTATTGCTTTTATCCACACTGTCCAGCCCAGCCCAGCCTTTACCTAACAGCCAGCACCTTTATTCATGATTCAGAAACCAGTAATGTAAGTTGCTGGATGAAAGTCACCTGCAATCTGTAGCTCTTAAAACACATACAGACATTCAGCCATACACAAAGACTGTGAAATTCCTTGTATATCTGATAAAATCATCTTATCTGTTTTCATTACTTAATACTATTTGAAGCATAGACCACAACTGTTTGAATAAATAATGAGCTCAGATATCATTTCTCACTTGAATCTTTTGGAAAAAAGTATGAGTAAAAGCAAAAAAAAGCATTTTAGTTGCTCAAGCAATCCGATGAGTTTAAGAACAATATAAATTGGAAGATGAACAACTTAAGGTTCATTACACACTTATGGTCTATCTGTACATTTCAGCTCTTGTGTCCTTGGGTAGATGAGTCATTTCCTGACCTTGGGCTGCTCTAAAAAGTCATCAAAAGAAGAAAGTTGCTAGTTCACCAGGTATTGAGAGAAATAGTAATTTTTTTTTCCTCAGAGCACCTTAAGTTATTTGTTTGAAATTAAGTTAATATTTGCCCCTCAGTTTGTACATCTTCACCATGATGGAGATCAAGAACAATACATTGGGAATACAATGAAGAACCAAAGGTTCTCTTGTTTCCACCAGGATAGAAAAGCAGAGCTCACACAAGGATCTTCAATTGAGGATACTTTGAATCTATTCCTGGTAAACACCTGCTTCAGTCCATGACCAAGCAGAAGGTACTCTGGAGCCTCATTGAGAAGGAACATTAGAAAGAACAAACAATTACCCTAAAGAACCATTCATAAGAGTCAAATGGAAACAGAACTTTTCAGGGAATCAGAAAAGTTGTGATGGCTTCTGACTCTGCCACTAACTGACTATGCAAATTTAAATGAGTCACTCAACTTCTCTGAAACTCCATCTAGTTGTCTAAAAATAATAAGATACCTGTATCACTGGGCTGTTATTTATAAATAAAATTAGTATATGAGACAAGTTTGTAATATAATGTGAGTATTTGGTATTAATAGGTTTGTTTTTGTTCACATAGCCAAAAGAAAAATGTTTTAATAGCTTGTTTGTGAGCAATCCACTTTCTGGAATCTCAGAGCACTGAAAGGGACTCTTGAGTGATTTATATTTGATTCAAGAAAATCACCCAGACTCTGCTCACTAGAAGCATAAATCAGGATTCATAAATGCACAGTTTGCCCTTTCTGACTCCTTGTAAGTTTGAATGTTATACAGATTTTAGAATCTTTTATTCTAACAACTTTACTTGCTGAAAATCCATGATTTACATTTTAGCACATATCACTTGTGTCCTTAAGCTGCCATTTGAAAAGCATTACTCATTCAAGATATGTGTATAGCTTAGAAAGCTATATCCAAATAATTACCTTAGCTTCATGGTTTAACTTCCTCACTAAAGAATATGGGAAACAACTAAACAAGCTTCTGCCCATTATATATCTCCAGCAACAGATGCAGGGGGTAGAAAACGCTTCATCTGTAGTTGTCTCCTTTTGGTAAGCTACAAAAGACATCAAAAATAATTTTGAGGAGCCTATCATTTTAAAATTAAAGAACCTCTGGCCTTGAAAAGTTAAACAACTTTTCCCAAGCCTCTTACTGGTTTAAATAATTGTAATAAGTTAGCAGAACAAGTACATGTGATGTGGTCTCTAAAACCAGAGTTAAAGGATCCTCCTTCCTTACTCCACTCAACCTCTCTATTCATAAGGAACTATGACGGACCCTGCAGAGTAATACTGGATATTGTGGAATCTTCCAGCTGCCTTCATGGAGAAATAAGAGTAACATCAGGGATATCAATGAGCAAAATGTATAGAGGAAATGTCACGGTCTAGCGAGGTGGCCTCTGCTTTGACTAGGGAAAGGATTTGTTGAACTATGTGAAGGAACTGTACACATTATTTGAGCATCAAACTAGAGACCAACTTTTATCTAATCCTTTCAAATCATCTATATGTTACACAAACTCCTGAGTGCTACCTCCTTCCAAAAGTATCTACCTTAAAGACACTGTCTAACCTTCCTGGCAACGTGGGACAGAGATCCTGGAATGAGCTGAGACTCAGCATCAAGGGACTGAGAAAAACCCTAGAATGAGCTGAGAATTAACATCAAGGGATTGAGAGAAACTTCTAGACCAAAAGGGGGAAGAGTAAAATGAGACAAAGTGTCAATGGCTGAGAGATTCCAAACAGAGTTGAGAGGTTATCCTGGAGGTTATTTTTATGCATTAAGTGGATATCACCTTGTTGTTCAAGATGTAGTGGAGAGGCTGGAGGGAACTGCCTGAAAATGTAGTGCTGTGTTCCAGTAGCCATGTTTCTTGATGATGACTGAACAATGATATAGCTTTCACAATGAGACTCTGTGAATGTGAAAACCTTATGTCTGATGCTCCCTTTAGCTACTATATCAACAGAAGAGTAGAACATATGGAATAAAAATAAATAATAGGGGGAACAAATGTTAAAATAAATTCAGTTTGAAATAGTGGTAAATGAAAGCGAGGGGTAAGGGGTATCGTATGTATAGTCTTTTTTTTCTCTATTATCATTTTATTTCTTTTTTCTGTTGTTTTTTTATTTCTTTTTCTAAATCGATGCAAATGTACTAAGAAATGATGAATATGCAACTATGTGATGATATTAAGAGTTACTGATTGTATATGTAGAATGAAATGATATCTAAATGTTTTGTTTGTTAATTTTTTTAATTAATAAAAAAAGTTTTTAAAAAATGGAAATTGCAGAAAAAAAAAGACACTAGGAAAGTGTCTAGGAAAACCCACTTATTGTGTGTGGTTTGGCTATGTAGATATTGAAATTCACAATTGGTTTCTTGGACATCACAGTTTTATTTTGACTTTGGAATGTTAGAGATGAAGATAATAAGCATCTTTCTTGTGAAATCTTTTCTTAGAGTAGCTGGAATTCTCCACATTTTCCTTTCACTTTTTCTTTCTACTGGGCTTCCTCAAAAAAAATAATAAGGAAAGAAAGAAAGAAAAAGGGGTAAGAGACAAATGAATGAGAAATTCCAATAATTAATGTACAACTGTATTTCTAACGAGAAGGAGATTCATATACGGGTAAGTTAACAGGTTGAATAAGGTAATGAGGCTAACAGGCAGGAAAAAGGGATTTCCATTAGTATGAAATATACTAAGTAGTTAACATTAACGTTCACCTCCATTGTTTCATTTAATTCCCACCACAAATAAAAGTTTCAAATATTATGTCAACCTGAAAGATGAGGGAGTTGAAGTTAGAGAGGTTAGGATACATGCCAAGCTACTAAATATTATAGACTAAATTATGTTCCGGACTATCTATTCCAAAGCAGACATCCTTAATCACTGTGCTGTAATGAAGCCTCTAGATAGTACTAATGAAATATTCTATGAATAGCACTGGAATAATCTCAGTTCATATAAAAGCAAAAATGGGAAATAATACACATTTGTAGTAATATAAATTGCCATTGCAATGGAAGATAATCCATTCAAAATTGGGATTAGCCAAATGACATATGTACTTGAAGTCCACGTGTTTTTAGCAGGAGTAGCCCATGCTTTACCTTAAGAGAAACAACGGCTAAGACAATTATAGTGATTATATGAAGACTAAGCATGAATATGAGAGAATCCCAATACTTCACCATCAAATAATATGCCTTCAATTGACTACAGTAAGAAAAATTCTGCAGTATTATTGCAAATAAGCAGAAATGTACTTAAATGTGAATTCTGCTTAGATTTAAAATACATCCATTTACAGAAACCTTCATAAGTTTTATTCAAAGCTATTTAGATAGAAAATATATTTCTAGTATATATCATGTTATGAAGGATTTTCCTTGCTTGTTAAATTGTCAAAGAGTAACGAATGAAAAAAATATCCCCATGAGAAGCTGGAAATTTTTTTTTCACTCCCTAAGGATAGTGAATTAGTATGATTTGAACTAGAAAAAGAATTAAGAAATTTGTTTTCCTGAACTTAGTACAGAAGCCAGTCTGTCATTTGGTTAACTATAAGGAGAATAGTCAATGCTTCTGCTGGGATTAAGTGATGACACTTTTTGACCTATAAAAATGGTGCAGCATATTAAAAAAAAATCTGGAATTAGAAATTATTGAGGCATGTGCTTCCATTCTCTTTTCATAATATGTGGAGATTCAGAAGGTTACTGAACTTTTCTGAGTCTCAATTTCCTTTTCCACAAAATGGGAGAAATCAAGATTGATTTAACACTAGAAACTTAATGTTTAGAGTAAAGAAAAAAAATCATAGGATCATTTTGTCTTAATTTGTCAGGCTGCTATGATAAATACCACATAATGGATTGGTTTAAACAACAGAAATTTATTTTTTCATTGTTTTGAGGCTAGCAGAAGTCCAAAATCGATGCATCGGCAAGGTGTTTTATCTTGAAAGCCTGTGATATTCTGATGTTGGCTGTCAGCGATACTTGGGATTCCTTGGCTTGTATCCCTGCCTCATGTCACATGGGAATATCCTCTCTTTTCTCTTTTGGTTCCATTGACTTCTGGCTTCCAGCTCCTCCTCAGTGGCTTCCCCTTTCTATGTTTGAGTTTCTTCTCCTGTGAAGTACTCTAGTAATCTGGATTAAGGCCACTCTCATTCAGTTGGGGCACACTCTAACTAAAATAACATCTTCAAGAGATCATGTTAGCTATGGCTTCACACCCACAGGAATGTAGATCAAAATTAAGAATATGTCTAAATTCTGGTACATAATTCAACCTAACATGCATCGCAATAGAAAAGAAAGGAAGAGAAAAATTCTCCATCCACTTAACATGAAAACCATGGTCAAATAACCAGAAGAATTATCCTCATAAGGGAGATTACATAAAATATGCAATACTGCTTATACTTAATGATGAAACCTTGAAATGTTATTCCTTATAGATCAAAGCTAAGACATCATTTCCGACTCTCACATTTGCTCACCATTGCTCAATGAAATGGTACCAGGAATTGTAATGAAGATATTATTTTTAGTAGATGATGACTGTGTGGGTAATAAATCCAAACAGAGACATACATTTTTAGAATTAATAGAAGAATTCAGGGCCAGCCACTGTGGCTCAGCAGGCTGAGTTCTTACCTGACAAGTGGAGACCCTGATTTGATTCCGGGTGCCTGCCCAATTAAAAAAAAAAAAAAAAAGGTTCATCAAGGTGGTGTGACACACACTCTATACACAACAATCAATTCATTTCTATGTACCATCCACAAAGGATTAGAAAAAGAATAAAATATAATTAAGAATGCAAATACAGAACAATGGTTGCAATACGAAAATATCTTGTAAATATGACCTGTCTGACACAGAACCTTCTTCTCTTCCTCTTCTCAGGCTTCACCTGCTTTTTCTCACCCACAAAACAAGCGTGTGTTGTGCCCTGTGAAGCTGCCAGAGGTTGTCTCAATTCCATCTTGAGTCATTCCCAGAAGGCATTTCTTTCTTATGATTTTTTTTTTCAAACAAATGGGCATTTGCAAGATGTGTGATTTTCTACCATAGCCTGGCAACCTCTTTACATTTAGAAAGCCTAGATGTAGCAAATAGCCTGTTGCTATTTTTTGTCTTTTATGACATCTTTGTCCTTACAAAAGGCAAGAATACATTTTTGCCCCTGATTGAGTTGGTATCATGTATTCTGGGTTATCACAATACTCATGGCTTTGGAACTTTGAATTGGCAAATATTCATGAAAAAGTATGGTATGTTCTGTGTGATCTTAATCATATAAAGATGTATTTTCAGTCATATGTATTGGATCTATAAGGATAAATATATATATTTATATATATTTAATTTATCATTTATATATATATATAATTTATTAAATTATGTATATATATAATTTAAAATAGCATCAAAAATCTGGATTGCCAGGGGGTAAATATAGCAAAATACATTCAATAATTCTATTGAGAACATTGTAGAACATTATTGGATGATCTTAAAAATAAATAAGTGGGGAATTTTCCTTTGCAACAGATTACAAATTCAACATTGTAAAGAACTCAATTATCCTTATCGAATATGCTTTGGGTTTTTGGTTGGTTGGTTGGTTGGTTGCTTTATTTTTGTCTGTGTTTTGTCTTGGTGGTAGAACATGGAAATGCAATAACCAAGAATATCCAAGATTGTTATGAAAAAGGGTTGAACATTACTATATCATGAATCAGGATTTATTTACAAAAAGAGAAAACCACTAATATTCTGTGCGGCTGGTGCAAGGATAAATCATAGGCCAGAACAGAGGCCCTACAAACAGACCCACATTTAATGGACAGTTGATAACATGCCAAGATTTCCCTTGGGGGCAGTGGAGATAAACAAGCTTCTTCAACAAAGGAGCCTAAGAATATTGACTACACATATAGAAAAAATTAATATGAAATGATTACTCCATGCTACATACAAAAGGAAAAGTCAGGTAGAGGAAAGTCCTAGTTATAAAAGCCACAGAATATACTTCTTTTAGAACATGACATGACAGAATATCTTTATGACGTCAGAATAGGGAAAGAGTTCTCAAACAAATAAAGGTAAAAGGTACTAACAGCCAAGAAAAAGAATGAGTAATTTGATTACATTAAAATGTAGAATTTTGTTTATCAAAAGAAAACATAACTCTACAGAAAAAAAAAAACTGAGAATACTTATTTCAGCACATAGGAAAACAGAAGATTTGTATTAATAAATCAAAAGGAAAAAAGAGGCATATTCCAACAGGCAAATGGCAGAACACTTACTTGAACAGGCATTCCTCAAAATAGGAAATCCCAGTGGGATTAATATCAAAATGAAATACCAATATCATCACATCCTCATTAGATTTGGAAAAAAAACTAAATTATGGTAATAACAAATAATGTTGATGATCTGGATCAATAGGCCCTCTCATCAATTACTAGTAGGATATAAATTTGTGCAATATTATGGAATTCCACTTGCCATTTTCTAGTTACTTAGAAGCTACCATACTGTATAATCCAGCAGCTCCACTCCTAGAAGAACTCAGACATACACATATTGAAATGTATTTACAAGAATTGTTCATAATAGACTCAACATGTACATAATCCAAATGTCTATCAATAGCAGTGGATATGTTGTGAAATAGACATATGATGGAAGACCATATAGCATTGAAAATAATCAAGATACAGCAACTTGCATACAGCATGCATGAAGCTTATAAGTCATGAAATACATATAGCATGACTCTGTATATTAAAATTTGAAAACAGAAAAAAATTAAAGTCTAACGTCTGGGAATACACACATATGTAGCAGTAACAGCAAACAAGAAAAAAAATGATTACCATAAAATTCAGAATAATGGTTTTCTCTAAGGAAGAAAGATGAGGCATAATTAGTGGTGGGTACATGGTACCGTCCTAGATACCGGAAAAGTTCTAGTTGTTGATCTGGTGGATACATAGCTGCTAATTTTATAATAATTCGTTAAATTATACACCCTAGTTCTGTAAACTGACTGTATGTATGACTATTTCACAAGAAAAGAAGAGAGAAAAATACATTAAAATGGTGACTAACACGATAAGAATATCCAAATACAAATATTCGTGACCAAGAAAATTCCTGAAAAGAGAAAGTAATTAAAAATAGAAGATGGAAGTAACTAACATGAAGGATAATACTAAAAGATACAATAGAAGATATAGAATAAGAGAAAAGGAAAATAATATGAATGAAAGTAATAAGATTGGATGTACAAATTTTCTCTAAAAAATTTCTTGTCTTCAGACTGAAAACCTGTGCCCAGAGTAAGACTTTTCTCTTTTGATCTAATCCACATGACATTGCTAAATTCCAAGTATAAAGAGCAAATTAGAAAACTCTTCAAGAGAAAAATGGGAACCTAAATATGAGGTATGTTCTGACAGAGATCAGCTTTAACTTCAATACAGAATGCTGGGAGTAACGGAGCAATACTTTTCAAATTCTTGGGGAAGTTTATTTTTGACTCTCTGCTTGAACTAGCAAACAGTTATACTCTACAGACACTCTTTTAAGTACATTACACTTAGTGTCTAATTTATTTCCCATAGTGACATCATAAATAAATGAGTATTTTTATCCCCATTTTACAAATGAAGAAAACAAGGCAGAGAGATTAAGTAATTACTGCCAGGCTACACAGTTACTAAGAAGTAGAGGTGGTACTCTTTGAGAGTTTGTGCTTTTAATCCCTAAACCAATTCCCTCTCTATAGAAAATACCCATTCAAATAATTTCTTACTTATGAATGAAAAAGGAGTACTGGGGGCAAATAATGCCCCAGAAGCGTTACTACCATGAACTATTTTTGAAGAAAAGAAAACTTGGCTGGAAAAGGAAGACACCAATTGTAAAACATTTCATCAGTCCCCTCCTCTATTTTCTTCTTTGGACAACTTGGATTCCAGGTCCTTCTGCCCCAGTACAGAAAATTCTTGAATTTTTATTGCATTGGTGGAATCGAAGCACAATTCTGCTAATTCTTCACTGTACGCTTACTTTCTCTATGCCCATACATGAAGAGCCTAACACAGCTGGAGCATTTCACTTGCCATTGCATATTGCTTCAGCCTTAAATTCATGATCATAACCTCAAATGGGCATGCCAAATGGCCAACCAATCTTCTTTTTTTGACTTGCTCTCCCACTATCTGCAATAACTATTTCATACCTTGCCTACTCTCATCAAACACTCCACGCTTTAATCCTATGCCTGGTTTTCTACTTACGAGAAAATCAGATTCGAACCTTTCAACCTTCCTCTGCTAAAGATGTAAACCAATTTATCTCTGCCTCTTTCCCTCTGGTTACAAATCAACTGTCCTTGCTTCTATTTGAGCATGATTCCTCCATCCATATTTAGAATCCTTATCGTCACTAACTTAAAAGTGTATGCCTTTCTGTCTGAGATATCTCTCTCAATTTAGTTTTCCATTAAATATGCTCTATCAAATCACGGCTGTGTAGCTTTTACCCAGATAGAACTATCTCTCTCTCCTCTCAGACAAACCAATTTTAAAATGCATATACTCATCATTTCCATTTATCCATCATTCACTGACTTCTCAGAAAAATGTGCTATCATGTTCCCATTAGCCCACTAAAGCAGCATACTCTGGCTCCCACATCACTAAGTTCCAGTACATATTTTTCAGTTTTCATGCTATTTTACCACCCACTAGCTTTGAACCCTCTTTGACTACTTTTCCTTGAAGTATTCTCTTCTTCTGTCTTTCTGTCACCTCTGTTTCCCAGTTTTCTTTCTAACTCTTGACAACTTTCCAGTCTTATTTCTATGCACCTCTTCCTCATACTGCCCATTTGAATTTGAGGTTCTTCAGGCTTCAGGATTAGAGCCACTCTTCCTCCGATTCTATGCTCTCTTGAGCCACACAATACTAGCCCATGACTTCAAACACCAACATATGCAAATATTTAAAAATGTTTATCTCCAGCCCAAAGAGCACCACTGAGCCCCAGACCAAAATGAGTCATCATTTCCACCTACTTGTGCCAAGTTTATGTCACACTCTACATGTCCAAACTGAAATTGTGATCTTCAGTTTCTCCTACTAACCCTTGATAAACTGAATGCTACAATATAGGCCAAATACACAAAATCATTTCGATACTTCCAATCCCTTCTTCCAATTTATCATCCAGTGCTATTGATATTACATCCTGAACCATTACAAGCTACTATTGCTAAAATAGCTAGTAGCCAAGTGGTTGGCCCACATTTTTTGGGTGTACCCTCCAGTCCTTATTCTTTGCTGCATTCTGCAAGACCTTTTAAAACAGCACTTATTATAACCATCTTCTCTGTCATCACCATCTTAAAACCCTCAATGTATCCACTGTTGTTTAAATAGCTCCACTTGATCAATAGCTACAAATATTTCAACGCTTATCTTCTACCTGTAATCCTAAAATTTTGCAATCACCTCATTTGCATTACACACTTTTTTCTTAAATAATCTGACCTCTCTCCATTCCCATTTTTTTGTTTCTATGTCTTTGTGTATATACGTGCATACATACATTATACAGGCATATAAACATATGTGTATGTATATATTTTCTCTTTTTCACATTAAAATTACACAAGCAAGGAGAAACCTACAAAAGCAATACATAATATCAATATCAATGGTACCCACCATCCATATATAATAAATGTCATTGTTATAATTGTTTAATGTCACTTTTAAGAAAATAAAACTTTACAGATAGAGTTGATATTCCCTTCGCATTTCATTCCAATTCCTTTCTATTCTTACTTTCCCAAGAGCCCTTTGCAGTCCTGAAGTTTGTGATTATTTATTAGAGGCATGTCCATATATATTTACTATCTGTCTAGCTGTATCTAATCTATCATCGATCCATCATCTATTTTACAAAAAAAACATGATTATGTTGCATCATTTTTCTGTTTTCTATTGTTACATAAAGACAATCTTATTCTACTTAGAATTCTACAAGAATTTTTCATTCAGTATTTCTTTGGGTATACATACATGTCAATACATGTGAAAATAGTTTATTTGTTAAAATGAAGTATTCCTTTTTCTCTATTGATGAATATTTGTTTTTATCTCTCTTTTTTTTCTATATTAAATAATGTCACAGTTAATCCTTATATTTCCCCACATGCATACATGTAAGAGTTTTTCCATAATATATACGAAATATTGATGGATTTTAGTGTAAACACAAGTTCAACATCACTAAATATTGTCAAATTGCTTCCCTGCATGACTGTAAGCAGTTACCTTTAGAACAACAATGTTTGATTTTCCACCTTCCTATAACCATATATTGATTATTATGTTTTCTCAAATTTTAAATTGTACTTGTCTGATTTCTAGAGGATCAGTATCTTTTCATATGATTATTAGTCGTTTGAATTTCCTCTTCTTAAATCGCCTCTAGATCCTTTGCTCTTTGCTCATTGCTTACTTTTCGTTTGTTCATTTGTTTGTTTTGCTTCAGTGTTTCTGTTAGTCTTATCGATCTGTCAGTGTTCTATAAACATCCTTTTTACTACTCCTGGACTGCTAATGTATGTTGCAAATATCATCTTCCAAACCATAGCATATTTTTAAACTTAGCTCATGTAATATATTTTAACATATAGACATTTCTAAAATTTAATATCCAATGTATTGATATTTTCCATTTTAATTTTTGTTTAGGTTGATTGTTCAAAAAACCATTCCCTAACCTTATAATATCCTCTATTTTTTAATCTAAACATTCTAAAGATTTCCTCTTCATATTTGGAACACTTGTTCATGCGGAATTTACTCTATATGCAACGTGAGGTAGGGATCTAATATATTTTTTCAAATCAAATTGTGAAATAACTGAAAGCAATGGTGCCTGTTTTGGTAAATAACATTTTTAATGGAATATAGCCTTTCTCATTAGTTATATGATATACATGGTTGCTTTTGTGTTACTATGGCAAAGTTAAGTAGTTGCTATGGAGATAATAGGACCCACAAAGCATATTTACTGGCCTTGTAACAGAAGGTTTGGGGTCACCAATCATTTCTTCACTGTTTTATAAAACTGTGTTTTATTATATACCAAGTTTGGATAAAGGGTTTACTTCTGTGCTCTCTGCTTTGTTTGCCTCTAAATCTACTTCTCTGTCAATAAATATCATACTGTCCTAGAAATCTAGTTCAGCAATTTCTCTCCATTCAACACTTCCCAACTTATTCTGCACTAAATGATATGACTGTAACCCAAAATGTACTCATTTGTCTGAATTTATGACCACTTCATTAAACTCTGTGAAAAACTCTTTTTTAGGTGTTTACTTGCATTTGAAAAGAATTGACATTGTTAAGGTGTTCAGTCTTTTCATTCAGGAAAGGATCTATTAATACAGGTCCTCTGTTATGTACTTTTAAAGTTTTAACATTTTCTCTGTAATAACTTTGCACATTTTTGGTAGCTTAATTCTTAGATATATTCACATTTTCTTCTCTATCTTTCTTATCTTTCAAATTTTCTGTTTCCATTTCTATGCTGGATTGAATATAATTTCCTTAGATCCATCTCTCAGCTCAGTAAATCCCGCTTCATATGTGCGTAATCTGCTATTTAACATTCATTCAATTTTTATATCAAAGGGCTCTAATGTATTTCTAGAAGCTTTATTTGATTCCCTTAAAATTATGCCTGTTTTTCTTACAGTTACCAGTTCTCTAATCTTCCTTTTATCCATTTAATCCTTTCAGCACATGTATTTATTGTCCTTTTCAATTGTTCTAGTCATTCAAATCATGGGTATTTCTAATTTTGATCTAATTTCTAATAACCCCCCAGGAAGCTCTAATGTACCCTTTATTATGACAGTATTCCTACAGAATGGTTTTTAATTTCCTCTGCCAGTTGCTGTGTCTGTGTGTTTATTTTTTATAGTTATTTCTAGGTTATTGCTCAGAATAATTTTACAGTAATTTCTCACATGAGGATTCCAGCAGCAGGTTGGTATTTAAATTAGGACCCCATACCAGTATCTCTCAGAGGAACTACCCAGAGTCCCAGGACAGAATCAAGCTTCTTTGTCAGTCTGACATTCATTGGCCCCACCTTCCCACAAGGCTTTCAGTTCCAGCTCCACCCTCATCAAAAGTCCAAGGGCACACCTTTTGGCAGCCTTAAGGTGTTAAGACTCCAGACCCAGCCAGCTTCTGATATTTCCCCTGGCTCTTGCTTTATCACTCAAAACATCATATAAGACCCTGATTCATTTCTGCCACAAGGGGACACTACATCTTTCTTTCCACATCAGCCATGTTCATTTTGTTGCTGTTATATATTATTTAACATTTTACATGTGCTTGCAACAAGAGTCCACATCAATTCTTGCACTGTGATGTTGGAATTCTAAACTGTCAGTTAAATGGGACTTGTCCTTCAAACTTCAACTTTCTCAAGAAAGGATCTCCTAACTCCCTTCACCAACCTAATTCCGATGCTCTGTGACATGCTCTCATTACCCTGTTACACAGTTGTGCTGTGCATTTATAAGCATTTGTGCATGTTTTGTGGTTAATACTGGAATTTCCAACCTCCAGTATAGCCTATGGAATTGCGGACTTGTCAGCTCCACAATTGTATGAGTCAATTCCTTAAAATAAACCTGGTAATATGTCTACACATTATCCTGTTGGTTCAGTTTCTCTGGAGAACCTTGACTGATACAATAGGTTAAGGACTTTGCAGTGATAGGGAAAGTATCCTGTATCATGCAGGTAGGCCCAATCTAATCACATGAATCCTTAAAAGAGGAGAACCTTTTCCAGTTGAGATTAGACAAATGTGTGTCTATGGGACAATGCTCAGAAAACTGCAAGGTTGCTGGTTATGAGGAGGAGGGAAGGGGGGCATGAATCAAGGAATGCAGGTGGTCTATAGAAACTGGAAAAGTCAAGGAAGCAGATTCTCTCTTAGTGCCTTCAGATTAATAGAAAACTAATATCACTATAATGAAGAATTTAAATTAATATATAAAAGTAGTTCGACCTAAATAATAATTGATAAGGAATTGCAAGTCTTATTGCAGTTACTGTGAAATGATTTATAAAGAGGTACTTTTATGTTAATTCTTCTATATGCATTACTTTCTTTACCTGATAACATTTTCCAAAAATCTTAAATGAAAATATAGGGTTAGGATAAGAAGTATGAATTAAACGCAAGAAAAGGAGAGCAGAATATAAAAAATATTGGTATCAAGAAAAGAACAATTTGAGACCCAAAACAATGTTGAAAAGGGGCAAAGAATAACCAAATGTAGTTAAATAATATGTGAAGACATAAGCTTCAGAAACGTGTGTACAGCATCAAAATATGTAACCAATGAGAACTTGTCTACCAATATAGGATTACTATGATGTCTTTTCTTTATTATAAAATGTCTGTTTATTTGCAGAGGTCCCCACATTCTCCTTTAAAGGAAAGCCTACTTTTCTTTAGTAGAAAATCTGGCCTAAGCTCCTTGAAGGTCATCTTTCTTCACTAAAATGCTTCACAGATCTGAAGAGAGAACATGTCTTGCTTCAAATATAAGCAGGGGAATAACTCAAGACTAATGTGCTCACTAGAACAGTTTCTTCCCATCGTCAAGAGGTGTCACTGTTTCAGAGAGATCCTGCTGAGTTAAAGGATGTCAACATACTGGTGGGGTTTTCCAGTTTGCAAGTCACGATACCTGCCGTATCAGCGATGGCACTTATCAGCTCTCTCACATGGTGAGTTCCTCAACATGCTCCTGTAGGAGGGTTTTATGTGATTTCCCCGCCTCTCCCCATAAGCATATGAGCCTTTGTCTCAAACCTGGATCATAAGTCTAGACTTGTCCCTCTTTCCTCAAGGTGACGTTATGTCAGGAGCTCTCCTGGCTTTCACCACCACTAGAACTTGGTCAGGGCTGCCATTTCCATTGCAGCAGTCTTCCAAACTTGGATCTTGGAGTTTAAGGGCAGATATGATAGCTCAGCTTTTATAAATTGGTTCATGTCTTCCAGAGAGAAATTTGCTGAGTAAAAGGGTCAAAAGCAGTTTCTGCCAAGCTACCCTAAAGAAAACTAAAAGCATAGTTACAAAAAATTAAAGTAAGCACTTACAAACCTTACATTTAAAACATATGGTAAAACAAACAAACAATTTTCCAGAATAAACATCTGCTTGAAAATGATTTTTTTTCCCATCCCTAGATACTGAAAAGCGGGTATAAATTTTAAGCTTTATCCATCAACAAGTTATTCCAGTTAAGCAGACACAATACTAAATAAAGAAAAAAACCCACAGAAATAGGAATTAATATTTAATATAAATTAAATTTAAAAATTCACATTCATAAAGTGAGAGTTTTAAAAGAGTTCTCCCAGAAACTGACATATGATGTGGATATAATAGACTATATTATATACATATACACATTTATATAATATATGACGTATAAGACACATTGTGATAAAATTATACATAACATAATATTATAGAAAGAAGTTAAATAAAACAAAAGTTTTTTAAAAAGGCTTTTGTATTTGAGTGTCCTTTATCCAGTAAAAAGAAAACACATTCAAATATTCAATAAAATATTTAAATACATATGTATCATACAAAGAAAGAAGTAGGGAATTATCTGAAAACAATACGAAATAACAAGGAATTATCAATAGAAAGATAGTAAAAAATAATTATCTTAAAAATTAAGCATGCATATATCATCTAAATAGGATGTGTTATGGAGGAAACTAAAACAAAAGTCTGCGAGTTTTTAATGAATGGAATTGAGTGCACTTCTTTACATCTCATCTTTGGTATGTAGCAGAGGGGTGTTTAGAGAAAAACTATATTTTTAAACTCATTTAATAGAAAACATGAAGTTTGATCCTTTCAAAATTAACATAAGACGCTTTACATGTCACTAGAAATAAGTAGCGTGGAGAATATCTTTATAATCTTGGTTTAGGGAATCCTCCCATAAGGACATCAAAAATTAGAAATCACAAAAGATGACAATAACTAAATGATACTAAATAACTAAATGATTTAAAATAAAATGATGAAACAAAAACTAATTACAAAGAGAAAATTAATATCTGCTATTGTTTTTAAGCATTTCCACAAGTTCTTGATTCTTTTCCCAACAAATGTAGAATCTAATGTTTATTTCCCTCCCCTTGAATATGGCCCAGACTGTGAGATTTGCATCCAATGAATAGAAGGCAGCAAAAATGATTCTGCATTACATCCTAGGACAGTTTAGAAAAGGCAAGACTGCTTTGGCCGGTATCTCTCCTGGAAGGCTTGCTCTTGGTACTCAATGACCATGTTGCAAGGAAGTACAGTCACACAGAGAGGCAGCAGGCAGGTGTTATGGACAATAGCTGCAGCTTGTTTCTAAGATAAAAGCCAGCATCAACCATGAGACATATAAGTCAATATATCTTCAAGTGATTCTATCTCCCAGCCTTTGAGTCAGTCCAAATGATTCAAAGGGGAGTAGGAATAAGATGTGTCCCCCAAAGCCTGCCCAAGTTGTGAATTTTTGAACAAAATAAATATTAACGACTGCATTTTGGAGTATATTTTATGTAACAATATATTATTAGAAATATCCCTTGTATATTAAGAGTTTATAAATGAAAAGTAAAATGACAAGCTACTTGAAAGAAAACTGGCAAAGGATATGAAAATGTTGCTCACAGAGAAGCATATATGGGCAATATATTTGCAGAAATATGCCCAATAATATATTAGTTATTGTAGAAATTAAAATAAAATCTACATGGAAAAAACATTTGTCACTTTTGTTGACAAATTCAATTCCTTACAACAAAAGGGATCTCATACAAATCTAACAAAAAGAGTGGCAAAAAATAATACATCATATGTATGGGATAGCAACAGAACTGCTAAAACTAATTGGAGATATAGTACCATGTATATATATGTATGAAATAATTGCTGAATGCAAAACATGACAAAGTCTCATTTTTTTGGTTAATAAACCATATATCTATAAGTACACACAGAGTTATATGAGCTTAAAGTAAGAAATTCAATTTTTGTTCTATATATTTCTGCATTTTTTTCATAAAGACCATGCATTACTTTGATAACAATAAAAAACATATATTTAGTAAAGCCCCACTCTGTGGGGGAGCATGGAGGCATTGGATTTGGTGCAGAGAGAAGAAGGCTTTCAGAAACAGGTATGTGACCCTGTTGTGCCATTAATAATAGAATCTAAGCTCTAACCAGGTGAGATTATTTCTGAGGCTGGATTTCATTTTGTGGTCTCTACTCCCAAAAGAATAGAAGGCAGCAAAAATGACTCTGCATGACATCTAAGGCTACCTATTGTCCTTAGACATGTCAGACTTGCAGAAATTGGGCCTAAAGCAGTCCAAAGAATACCTAGATCACAGCTATTAAGGACCAAAAGGAAACAGGCATAGGGACTGCTTTTTTCTTTTTTCTTTTTTTTTTTTTTGTCATTGCTGGATTTGATTTTCATTTTGTTTCCCTCAGATGCAGTTCATAAAGAATAGGCTGATGGAAAGTAAGGTGGATACAACCTTTTTATTACTGAAATAAAAAGTATTACAACAACAACAAAAATAGTTGCATTACTGAACACTGGATACGTGCAAGTACTGTACTTGTCAGCCAGATGATTGTTTCAAAGCCCGCTGTTTAGGCAAAAAGTAGTACCAACTGCTCTCTGCAGAGAAAAGCTATTGTTTCTTATGTTGTGATCCAAAAGTGAGTTGATTCAACCTCATATTTTGTGAAAATAGCACTGTGACTAGTTTTGCATTAGGGAAAGTATTGTTCAGCCTTCATTAGAGATTTAATCCTGCTTTTGAACCAGGCCATCCAAATTATGTCTCCTCCATTTGTGAAGTGAAAATAATGATATTTGGTTTGACTTCTCATCCATTGTATCAGTGATTCTATATCAGAATACGAATCAAAGTTTTCTGAATAGTATAACAGTGTGTGTGTGTGTATATATATATATATATATATATATATATATATATATATATATAATCCCCAAATAAATTATGTTAAGAACCCTAAGCCGTCAAATACACATGGGATATTCTTCAGGACATATCTTACTCCAGCCTATAAAGCATGCCTCAATAATTTAAAAGTACTGAAATATTGAAATAGTACAAAATATGTTTCCTGGTCACAGTGGGATGAAAATAGAAATCAGTAAAATGAAGGAATTTGGGGAAATTCTAAATATGTGGAAATTAGAGAAAACACATAGCCAATGAGTTGGATGACAAATCACAAGGGAAATTAGAAAATACTTTGAGATAAACGTAAAGGAAAACACAAACATCCCAACTTATAAGAAGGAGCTAAAGAAATGCTTAGAGGGAAATGTTTTCAACACCTATATTCAAAGAGAAGACAGGTTTCAAAACAATAATGTAGCTGCCCATCTTAAGACACTAGAAAAATTATAGCACGCTAAATGTAAAGACAGCAGAAGTAGGAAAATAATATAGGTTACAGACAAAATAGATTTAATAGAAAAAGGAAAACAGAATAAATCAAGGAAGCTAAAAATTTGTCCTTTAAAATGATCTATGAAATTTACAAAGCCTTTAGCTTGATTAAACAAGAAATAAAAGAGAGGAGACCAATTACAACAACAACAATGAATGAGAGGGTGCGGTGCAAATACTGACCTTTCAAAACTAAAAATGGATTATAAAGGAATACTAGAAACAACTGTGTCCCACAAGTTAGATAACTTATATGAAATGGAAAAATTCCTAGAAACACTAAATTACTGAAAATGACTAAAAAGAAATTGAAATCAGAATAGACCTACAATAAGAAAAGAGCTTGAATAATAATTACAAAATTACCCAGAAAGTAAAGCTCAGACCAAGATGGATTTATTGGTGAATTTTTCGGTATATTTAAAGAAAAGTTAAAACAATTTATCACAAATTCTTCCAACAATAGAAGAGGAGGGAATTACCAAAACATTTTCTGGGGCCAAAATCACAATATGTGGCCAAAATTACCCCATATCCAAACCAGACAGATGTCACAAGTAAAGAAACTAGAGACCAATATCTTGTGTGAATATAGATGCCAAAATCCTCAACAAAGTATCAGCAAAGTATATCCAGCAATATATAAAACAAATTATATACCCAACCCAAATAGGAGTGCAAGTTTTTTTTTAACATTGGAAGATCAATTAATGCAATATACCATATTGATAGAATAATTTTAAAAATCACATATTCACCCTAAAAGACAGAGAAAAAGCATTTGACAAAATTCAAACCTTTTCATGATCAAAGCACTCGACAAATTAAGAATAGAAGTGAAATTTTTCAACCTGATAAAGAGCATCTAGGGAAAAACAACAGTTAACATAATACTTAATGATGAGGGGTTTAATGTTTCTCCCCCAAATCAGGAATAAGACAAGAATATCTTCTCTCAACAGTTCTATTCAGCATTGTACTAGAAGTTCTACTGTGGGCAATTGGAAAAGAAGAGAAATGAAGACACTCAGATTAAAACAGAAGAAGTTAAACTATCTTTATGTACAGATGAGATCATCCTGTATGTAGAAATCCTACAGAATCTATAAACAAGTCCAGCAAGTTTTCAGGATACAAGATCAATATACAAAAGTGTATCTGTGTAGTGCGTTCTATACACTAGCAATAAACAATTCAAAAATGAAACTTCTGCTACAAGTATCAAAAAGAATAAAACACAAATAAATTTAACACAGATATACAAGATGTAATCAGAAAATTTGTATATCTGTAATCAGAAAATTAAAGGAGATCTAAATGGATGGGAAGACTTTACAAGTTCATGGATCAGTGTTAAGATGGCAGTTCTCTCCAAATTGATTTGCAGATTCACACAAGCTATGTCAAAATCCCAGGGCTTTTTCTGAAGACATCAACACACCAATTCTAATGTTCATATGGAAACACAAGGGACATAAAAGAGACAGAACATTGTTTGAAAGAAAGAACAGAGTTGGAAAATTCATACTTGCCAATTTCAAACTTAATCCACTGCTACATTAATCAAAAACAGTGTGGTTCTGGCATAAGGAACAACATATAGATCAGTAGATTAAAATTGAGAGTCCAAAAATAAAATCAGAAGTTTTTGACCAATTGATTTTGACAACAGTATCAAAACAATTTAATAGGGAAAGAATAGTATTTTCACAAAATGGTTTTGAGAAAATTGGATATCCATATGCCAACTAATGAATTCTACCCCGCTCTTGTGAAAACAGTACCAACACAATTCAATAGGGAAAAAGTAGTATTTTCATAAAGTGGTTTTGGAAAAACTGGATATCCACATGCCAAAGAATGAATTTATTACCCCTATCTCAAACCATAATTCAAAGTGGATCATGGACTTAAACATGATTTAAAACTATAAAATTCTTAAAAGGAAACATAGGTGTATATTCCCGTAATGTTTTTCGGCAATATTTTCTTAGATATGACTCCATAATCACAAGCAACAGAAAAATATCTGTATCAAAATTCAAAACTTTTGTGTGCAAATGATGCCATCAATATTATGAAGACAAGCAACAGAAAGGGAAAAATATTTGCCAATCATATACCTGATAAGGGACTTGTTTCTAGCATATGAAAATAATTTCTACAACTCAATAATAAAAAGACAATGAACCTAATTTAAAAATGAACAAAGGACTTAAACATTTCTGCAAAGAAGACATCTAAATGGCCAATAAGCATATGAAAAGATGCTCAACATCATTAGCCATTACGGAAATGCAAATCAAAATCTCAATGAGATATGCTTTCACATGCATTTGTATGGCTATAATCAACAGGACAGAGAATAGTTGGAACCCTTCTTCATGGCTGGTAGGCGTTTAAAATAGAACAGCAATTTTGTAAAAGAGATTAGCAGATCAACAAAATGTTAAATACTGAATTATACTCTGACTCAGTAATTCCACCCCTGGTTATATAAACAAAAGAAATGAAGACATATATATACAAAAATAAATTGATACACATTTTCATAGCAATATTGTATGTAATGGCTAAAGAGTGAAAATTGCAGAAAAGTGGATAAATGAAATGTGATTTCCAAATATTTTTTCCCAATGAGTTGGCTGTCTCTTCACCTTTTTGACAAAGTCCTTTGAGGTGCAAAAGCATTTTATTTTGAGGAGTTCCCATTTATCTATTTTTTCTTTTGCTGCTTGCACTTTGGATGCAAAGTTTAGGAAGCTATCTCCTATACTAAGTCTTGAAAATGTTTCCCTACATTTTCTTTTAGAAGCTTTATGGTGCTAGTTCTTATGTTTAGGTGTTTTATCCACTTTGAGTTAATTTTTGTGCATGGTGTAAAATAGGGGTCTTCTTTCATTCTCTTCATTATTGATATCCAGTTCTTCCATGCCCAATTATTGAAAAGACTATTTCACGCCAGTTCAGAGGATATGGGAGCTTTATGAAAAATAAGTTGACCATAGAGTTAGAGGTCTATTTCTGCACTCTTGATTCAATTCCATTGGTCAGTGCTTCTGTCTTTGTGCCTGTACCATGCTGTTTTGACCACTATGACTTTATAATAGGTTTTAAAGTCAGGGAGTGTTAATCCTCCCACTTCGTTCTTCTTTTTCAGGATGCTTTTAGCTATTCAGGGACTCTCTCCCTTCCAGATGAATTTGGTAGTTAACTTTTCCAAATCTTCAAAGTAGGTTGTTGGAATTTTTATTGGTACTGTGTTGAATTTGTAGATCAATTTGGAGGGAATTGGCATCTTAACTATATTAAGCCTTCATATCCATGGGCAGGGAATGTCTTTCCACCTATTTAGATCTCTTTTGATTTCTTTTAGCAATGTTACATAGTTTTCCATGTACAAGTGCGTTATGCCCCTAATTAAGTTCATTCCTAAGTATTTGATTCCTTTAGTTGATATTTTGAATGAAAGTTTTTCCTTAACTGACTCCTCAGCTAGGGTATTGCTTGTGTATAGAAATGTTACTGATTTTTGCACATTAATTTTATATCCTGCCACCTTGCTGAATTTGTTTATTAGCTCAAGTAACTTTGCTATAGATTTCTCAGGATCTTCCAAGTATAGCATCATATCATCTGCAGATAATGAGAGTTTTACTTCTTCCTTTCCAATTTGGTTGCCTTTTATTTCTTTGCCCTGCCTGATTGCTCTAGCAAGAACTTCTTGGACAATGTTGAATAATAGTGGTGACAGTGGGCATCCATGTCTTGTACCTAGTCTTGGGGGGGAAGACTTTCATCTCTATCCACTGAGTGCAATGCTAATATCGTTTTTCATACATTCCCTTTATCATATTGAGGTAGTTACCTTTGATTCTTATGTTTTGGAATGTTTTTATCAGAAAAGGATGCTGAATTTTGTTGAATGCTTTTTCAGCATCAATTGAGATAATCAAATATGCTATATTACATTAATTGATTTTCTTATGTTGAACCATCCTTGCTGTCCTGGTATAAACCCCTCTTGGTCATAGTGTATAATTCTTTCAATGTGCTTTTGGATGCAATTTGCTAATATTTTATTGAGAATTTTTGCATCTATGTTCATTAGGGAGATTGGCCTGTAGTTTTCCTTTCTTGTACCATCTTGTTGTGTTATTAAAATGATATTAGCTTCATAAAATGGGTTAGGTAGAGTTCCTTTTTCCTCAATTTTTTGGAAAAGTTTGAGCAGGATTGCTGTTAGTTCTTTCTGGAATGTTTGATAAAATTCCCCTGTGACACCATCTGGCCCTGGGCTTTTATTTATAAGAATATTTTCGATGACTAATTGAATCTCTTTACTTGTGATTTTTTTTTTTTGAAATGTTCTATTTCTTCCTGAGTCAGTGTAGCTTGTTTGTCTGTCTCCAGGAATTTGTCCATTTCAACTAAGTTGTCTACTTTGTGGCATGTAGTTGTTCATAGTATCCTCTTATGATTTCTTCAGGGTCTGTGGTAACTCACCCCTTCTCATTCCTGATAATATTTATTTGTATCCTCTCTCTTTTCTTCTTTGTCAGTTTTGCTCATGGCCCATCAATTTTATTGATTTTCTCAAAGAACCAACTTTTGGTTTATTAACTCTTTCTATTGTTCTTTTGTTCTCTCATTCATTTATCTCTACTTTAATCTTTGTTATTTTTCTTCTCCTCTTTGCTTTGGAGTTAGTTTGCTGTTCTTTCTCAAGCTCCTCCTATATTTTTTAATATAGGTATTTAAGGCAATACATTTCCCTCTCAGCACAGCCTTTGATGCATCCCATAAGCTCTGATAAGTTGTATGCTCATTTTCATTCACCTCCAGATAGCTACTGATTTTTCTAGCAATTTCTTCTTTGACCCACTGGTTGTTTAAGAGTGTTATTTAATCTCCATATATTTGAGGATGTTCTCATTCTTTGGTGGTTATTGAGATCCACCTTCACCTCATTGTGATCAGAGAAAGTGCTTAAAATAATTTCAATATTTCTATATGTATAAAGACCTGTTTTTTGCCCCAACATATGATCTATCCTGGAAATGTTTTATGAGCACTAGAGAAGAATGCATGACTTTGCACTTTGGGGTGTAATGACCTATATATGTCTGTTAGGTATAATTAATTTATCAAGTTATTTAACTTCTGTATTTCCTTGTTGATCTTCTGTCTGGTTGTTCTATCTATAGAGAAGAGTGGTGTATTGAAGTCTCCTATTATTATTGTTGAAACATCTGTTGCTCCCTTCAGTTTTGACAATGTCTGTCTCATGTACTTTGGAGCTCCTTGATTGGGAGCATAAACATTTATGATTGCTATATCTTCTCGGTGAATTGATCCTTTAATTAGTATATAGTGTCCTTTGTCTCTTATGATGTCTTTACATTTAAAGTCTATTCTGTCTGTTATTAGCATAGCACTCCTGCTTTCTTTTGGTTATAACATGTGGAAAGTCTTTTTCCATCCTTTCACTTTCAATCTAATTGTATTTTTGTGTCTAAGATGAGTCTCTTTTAAGCAGCATATAGCTAAATCATGTTTCTAAATCCATTCTGCCAATCTGTATCTTTTAATTGGTAAGTTTAGTCCATTAACCTTTAAAGTTATTACTGAAAAGGTATTTCTTGATTCCACCATCTTATGTTTTTATTTTATTTGTCATTTCAATATATTCTTTTCCCTCTTTCTTTTTTGTATCCTTTAAATTACCCTTAGTGGTACTCTTCAATTCTGTGCTCTTCTCCAGGCCTCCCTCTTTGGTAATTTTTTTTTCCAGCTTGCAGAACTCCTTTTAGTACTTTTTATAGGGCCGGTCTCTTGTTTACAAATTCATTCAGGACTTCTCTGTCTGTGAAAACCTTAATATCTCCCTCAATTTTAAAGAATAATTTGGCTGGGTATAGAATTCTTAGCTGGAAGTCTTTCTCTTTCAGGTTCTTGAATATATCATACCACTGCCTTATTGAGGGTGCTAGTTGAGTAGTCTGAACTCGGTCTTATTTGATTTCCCTTGTATGTAGTAGATTGTTTTTCTCTTGTTGCTTTCAGTATTTTCTGATTCTCTTCAATGTTTGGCATACTGATTTGTATGTGCCTTGGGGAAGGCTTATTTGGATTTATTCTGTTTTGAGTTCTTTGAGCTTCTTTGACTTGTATATTTATGTCCTTTATGAATGTTGGGAAGTTTTCACCATTATATCCTCAACAATTCTTCCTAGCCCTTTACTCCTCTCTTCTCCTTCTGGGACACCAGTGATTCTTATATTTGTGTGTTTTGTTTTGTCTATCATTTTCCCTGAGTTCTCATTCAATTTTTCCACCTTTTTTGCCACTTGCTGTTTTGAGACTTCAAAGTCAATTACCTTGTCTCTATCCCCAAAACACCACTTCCTCATAAAGTCAATTATTCTTTATTCTATGTCTTCAATTTGGTGTTGTGTGCCTCTAGTATGTTTTTTATTTTGTCAACAGAGTCTTTTATCTCTGTGATTTCCACCTTCTTTCTATTTATTATTTCAAATTCCTCTTCGTGCTCTTCTACTGTCTTCTTGATCTCCTTTATGTCATTTGCTATCCCACTTATCTTATTAAGTAGATTTGTATGGACATCTTTGATTAGGTGTTCCAACATCTGTGTCTACTCTGGTGTTTTAGTTTCATCATTAGATAGGGCTATATCTGTCTGCATTGTGTTATGTTTGGTGATCTTCTGCTGTCTTTATTGCATATTGATATCTTGACTGATTTACTTTGGGAGTTGATTTCTTTCAGTAGTCTAAGGGCTTGTGTTTGTGGGATGGTTGCACAGCAGCAAGCAGGGCATGGGGTGGAGCACTCAGTATGGTGATTTTTTTTCAGGGCAAGTATGGGTGCAGGTTGGGAATGTTATGCTGATACTTATGAATGTGGGTGCCTGGTATCCAGGGAAGATGTAGCTGTGTGGGTGCACTGGTCTGGGGGGCGTAACCCTGGTGTGTGCTGGTCTAAGGCATGGGCCCTTTGTGTGCATTTGTAGAGCTGTGGCAACAAGTCAGCTTTACACCTTCATGGGTTGGGGCAGATGTGATCCATGCCAGGCTCCAACTTTCTGCCTCTCAGTTCCTTGGCCTCTGCAACCAGTGCTGCCCTATATGGTGCAGAAGGCTCTCCCAGGTCAGCCTCACTCCCAAATTGCCACTTCAGTCACCCTCCTATCCCTTCTTTAACTTTTCCATGGAGCAGGTCTAATCTCAAGCTAGTCTAGTCAACCATCTTGCCAGAAGTTGCCTTTAACATATTGTTAATCCTTCAAGCTCTCCATCCCCAAAACACCACTTCCTCCTAAAGTCATATATCCAAACAATTTTCAGTCAAAGTTGTAAACACTTTTAGCAACTGAAGTTATAAAATATAGAGCAAATTCAGAGAACATCCAAGTTTGGATGGGCTGAATCAAGAACTGAGACAATGGATGGCAGTTCAGATATATCGGGATAAAAATCGTCTTCAACAACTTCCAGGTACCGTCACCCCACCCTGCCACATACTCATTTAAAAGTGGGTATTTTTAGTCTGATCAAGAGGTGAACACGGCATTACAAACCCACTATTTATATTTTATGTTTGCTAGCTGCATGTTCTTACAGAAAAGAACAGTCAAGCCTCAAAATGCAGACATAATCTTAAAACCATGGCAAACCATTTCAAGAAAGCTGTTCAAAGGTAAGGGGAAAAATAAAACCTTAGAGTATCTCTCAGTTGAATTACTAACAAAATTGCATAATTCCATAGTGAATTGCCTCTGTAAAAAAGCAATCACAAAAAAGAAACAAAAATCTGGAACCCAGCAAGATAGTTGAGAAATTGAAATCATGATTACTGTATTAATTATATTGAATGCAGTGGAGCCAGATTGAAAATAGCAGGAGAGTAAATCAGTGAAGTAGAATATAAGTTCTAGTAATTCTTCCAATTAACAATTTAAAATATACAGAAGAAAATCATATTGGAAAAGAAGAGTGAAATAAAGACCAACCGGAATCAGTAATATATAGGAGAATATTAGAGGAAGGCAAAAACAAAAAAATATCTCTGAGCTAATAACAAAAAGACACAGAAAAGTAAGTGACATTGTCACAAAAAATTTTAATTCAACTGCACATATGTAGTGATATTTTTTAATGGAATACAAAAATAACATAAAATTCCGTAAGTATCCAGAAAGGCAAATCTCACAATTTGCATATAAAATAATAACAGATTCAATCAAACATCTCTCCTATAGCACTAATAACAAAATTAATCACATTCTATAGACAAATACAGGTTGTTGCCACAAGAATAAAGTTATGAAGATAATGTCAGAAATAAAAAAGAAAACTGAAGCACATTAGAAAGAATCAAAGAAACCAACAGGTGGTTTGTTGAAAAGAACAATGAAATTGATAAACCTCTGACAAGCCTGATCAAGAAAACAATTAGAAAGCACAAATTATACATACCAGGAATGAAAAAGACAACTTCACTGCAGATTCTAAAGAAAAGGAGAGGGAGGATTCAATGAAATAATGTGTGGCAATAAATATGAAAATTTAGATTAAATGAACTAATTCCCAGAAAAAAATAAAGCTTGCCACAATCAACTCAAGGAGAAACCATATCTTTTCTTTTCTTTTTTTTAATTTTACATGGGCAGGCACTGGGAATCAAACCCAGGTCTCTGGCCAGGGCAGGTGAGAACTCTGCCACTGAGCCTCCATTGCTTGCCTGAGAAACCATATCTTAACAGCCCTAAATCCATAATTTAAAATTTACACATGCACACACACACATACAAATAAACTACCACCAGGAACAGCTGGCTCCCCACGTGAATTATTATTGTGCACTTTTAAAGATGAACTGCAAACAATCTTCTGCAATCTCTTCCAGAAGGGAAAGAAAAGAAAAGAGGAAACACTTCTCAACTTGAGTGTTTTAGCCTAGATTGAAAAGAAAAGATAAAAGCCAAATAAGGGCAATTTAAAATATAATATCAGTTTCAATTCATTTCTAAATCATACAAGCAAAAATAGTAAATATAAAACAAATCAATTAAAAAAAATCAAAATCAACCATGTGCAAAAATTACCAGACATCATCATCAAATGGAGCTTATTCCATAGGTACAAGGTTGGTTTAATATTTAAGAATCAACCAACATATTTTTCATATCAACAGGAAAAATATAATGGAGAAAAATAGGAAGACTGTAATATTTCAATAGATGGAAAATACATTTGATACAATTCAACATACATTCATGAGTAAAATAAAGCCCTCTTAAACAAACTGAATAGAAGGGATCTTCTGTAATTTAATAAAATTATCTCCCCAAATCCTAGAACAAACCATATTTAGGAGGAGCTATTAAAAATTATTCCACTGAGATTGAGAATAAAACACAGGATACTGTAATACCACTTCTATTCCACACTATGCTAAAGTTTCCAGTAGTAATTATAAGAAATTAAAGTTATAAAAATTGGGAAGAAAGAAAAACATCTCTTTAATCAGTCATGATTATATTTGTAGATTACCAAAAAGAAAATACAGAAAACGCTATTAGAGTTCAGTGAGTTTAGCAAGGTCACTGAATCAATACAAAAAATCAACTGTTATTTTTTAATAAGCAATAAATAATTAGAAAATTGCATTAAAATGCACTATTATTTACTTTGGTTATTTATCAAAAACAATAAAAACAAGGTCCGTGAAAAAATCTAACAAGTAGTATACAAAACCTTATCAGAAATATATAAAATATTGCTGTGAGAAATTTTAAGATGATCAAAGTATTTGGAAGAATATAAAATGTTCAAGTACTTTGTGTGAATTGTCAATTTTATGAAGGTTTATCTGTGTATTTAATATAATCCCAAAGAAAAAACCAGCTATTATTAATGGTGAAATTGATAAGCTGATTCTAAAATGTATATAGAAATACGAAAAGTCAAATATAATCAAGATAATGTTGAAAAATTACAACAAATTTGAAAGAATTACTACTCTATCAGGAAGCAGTATAATAATTAAACACTTGTGCAAGGATAGAGACAAATAGACCAATGAAAAAAGCAGAATATCCAGAAAATATATTTTTCTCTCCATCTCTCTGTCTGTCTCTTTCTTTCTCTATATATGACATTTATGAAAAATGTGACCCTGCAGGTTTTGGGGAATTTAAAATATTGTTTTATTAATGATACTAGATCAATGGGATACAAATAATGGGAAAATAAATCATTACTCCTATATCACCCATATACAGAAATAATTTCCTGGTTGATATTTAAATGGCAAATGTAAAACAATAAAGCATTTGGTAGTGAATATAGGAGAATATCATCAAGGTTTTAGAGTAGACAAACTTTTCTGAAACAAAACACAAGATGCAAAATCATAAAGGAAAAAGATTGGCAAATAAGATAATTTCAATATTAGGAATTAGGTTCACCAATAAATGTCATTTAAAGAGTGAAAATTCATGTCACAAGTGGAAAAATGTATTGGCAAACTTAAATTGATGAAGAATTACATCTTGTATTCAATTTAAAAAATAAGCATATCACCTAATCTGCTACTTCACAAAAGATATAGAAATAAGCAATAATAATGTTAAAACTGCTTATATCCTTAGTCCTCAAGGAACTGCACATTAAATTCACACCAAAAATCACTTTCCATATACATTTAAAATGTAATAAAACGTGTCAATACTGAGTTTTGTGAGGATATGGAACAAATGTTATATATTGCTGATAGAATTATAAATGGGTGCAAGCACTTTGGAAGACTTTTTTATCACATACTCATTACCATCCAGCAATCTTACTTCAAGGTAAGTATTATCAGAACTGTGAGTTTTTATCCATCAAAAAATGTACATCTTGGCTTTATTCATATTGTTTAAAAACTGGAAATAATCTAGATACCCATCAAAAAGAGATTGGATAAATACAAATCTGTGTATTCATGCTATGGAATGCTAGATATGAAATGAAAACGAATTAGCTACAGCTAGCTATTCCTGATGATAAAAATGCTAGCAATAGAAGCCAAATATGAAATAATACATACTGTGTTTTTTTCTTTTTTTAAAGTTCAGGCAAAATTAAGCTATGGTTTTAAGATCAGCATGGGGTTACATTGGATACAGCATTTGGGAAGGCCATAAAGGAAATATCTGGCACAGTGGTCATATTTCTTGACCTGGGAGAAGTTATACTAGATAGAGTTTGTATGATTGTGCTTAGTTTGTGAACATTCATTGAGATCTACCCTCATGATTTATACACCTTTCTGTATGCATGATATAGGTCAAGGAAAATTTTATTTTGAACATGTGTGTGTATGAGAAATATTATCTTGTACTTAGTGGCTCAACTCTTCACCTCCTTAACTGTCTTTTGATGAACTGAAGTTTTAAATTTGGAAGAAGTTCAAGTTATTGATCTTTTTTCTTTCATAAGTTAATGCCTTTTGTGTTCTAGGGAATATTTGCTTACTCTTCGTTCATAAAGAAACTTCCCAGATTTTATTTCAGCAATGTTTTGGTTTCATATGTAAATATAGGCTCCATCTCAAATTGATTTTTGCACATTGTAAATGTAAAGATCAAGGTTCATTTTTTCCCCACATGGGTATCCAATTGTCCCAGCACTATTTGTTTTAAAAAATTCCTTTTTCTATTAAATTGCAGGGGTATCTTTGGCAAAAATCAAATGAGGCTGGCAGTCTTTGAGATAGCCCTCAATGATCTCTGCCTGATGGAGTCTGTGTCCATATGAAATCATCTCCCTCTGAGAGTGGGCTAGACTCAGTGACACACTATTAACAAGTACAATATGGCAAAAGTAATGGATGACATTCCCAAGATGAGGACACAAAAAAAACTATAAGTTCCATGTTGATCACCTTCTCTCTTGCTCTCTCCTACTCTTATCTGCTCACTCACTTGCACTGTTGCAAAGCTGCTGCCACCTTGTGAACTGGCTTGTGGAGAGACCTCCATAGCCAGGAATTGAGGATACTCCTTTCAACAGCCAGCCAGAATTCCAGTACCAGCAAGGACTGGAATCCTACTGCCCAAGCTCAAGAAGTGGATCTTTCCTCAGTCAAGCCCTGAGATGCCTACAGCTCCAGCCAGCACATGGGCTGCAAGTTTCTGAGAGATCCACAGCCAGAGGACACAGCTGAGCCATCCCTAAATTCCTGATCCTCAGAAAATGTGAGGTAATAAGTGTTCGTTCTCTTAAACCACTACGTTTGAGGGTAATTTGTTACACAACCATAGACAACTAATAAAAACATGCATGTGACGATCCATTACTGAATTCTTTCTTCTGTTCCCTTTACTCATGTGACTGTCCTTATAACAAATTGACCATGCTTTCTTAACATTGTAACAATGAAACAAGTCTTTATAGTCAGTAGTGTAAATTCTCAGCAATTGTTCTTTTTATTAAAGATTGTTTGGCTCATGTTGGTCATTTGAACGAATGAATTTTAGATTCAGCCTGTCAATATCTACACAAAAGCATTCTGGAATTATAACTGGATTGAACTGCATGTATAGACAAACTTAGGGAACATTGGTGTCCTAACAATATCGAATTTTCCAATTCATAAATATGGTCTATATTTCTCCTCCTTAGGACTTCTCTAATTTCTTTCAGTAATGATTTCTGGTTTCCAGTGCAGAAATTTTGCACATTTAAATATTGAAGTTTTGTACATTTATTTCTAGATCTTTGTTTTTTGAATGCTATTAAAAATTATATTCTGCTGATAATCTATAGATACGAATGATAGCTACTGATATATGCAACACCATAAATGAACTCAAAACATTATGTCAAATGTAAGAAGACAGGTAAAAATAGAGGAAATAATTTATATACATATAAAAGAGTAAGTAATTTATACACATATAAGTTTTAAAAAGCAACACTAAATTAAACAGAGAGAAATCAGAATAAAGTTTGACCTGGGGGTAGGGAGAAACATCTGGAAAAGGTCCCAAGTGAACTTTCTTGGATGATGAAAATTATATATAAATCTCTTGATTTGGTGGTGATCACATGGGTGAATAAAAATATATCAAGTTTTCACTTATATAATTTGTACATTTTAATGCATGTAAATTCAACTTTAATAAAGTACTTTTAAAAAAATAGGCTATTTCCGGCCATATGACTGATGTTGGAATGGTTCTCAGATGTCAAAACTATAGTGAGGATGAAATGCTGTTAGGCAATGGTCTCTGAAACCTCTCAATCCTGCTTTCAATACAAGATTTCCTCTAGGTCTCCAAGGGAAACCTAAAGACAAAGAAAAGCCACTTATTTGGCTTTGGCCCCAAACTGCAATTTAGAACCCAGCTGACCTAATCTATACTCTAGAGGCTCCTTTTATCTAAACTAGGTAGCCCTTTATTGCCCAGAGCCAAACCAGTCAAATTGCTTTCCCTTCCAAGCCAATCCAATTACAGATATTTTCCTGCAATGTGAAGAAAAACTAAATATACAAATCCAACAGTGATACCAGCAGGATGGGAGAAGCAACGGTGAGACAAGCCAGGGTGAGGAACAGAGCTTGCCCCCAATACTTTATGTGAGCAGGTAAAAGCTGCCTGCCTCACACCCTTGTTAAATAGCCTCCGTTTGGGTCAGTTAACTCCCACGGGAGCTGCTCCCAAGCGTACCTCAGTCAGATTGCTACGTGGGAGAGATCCTCTGCAGAGATATGTACCCACTCAGTAGCTCCATCCTGGATAGTGACCCAATACAACATCTTTCAGTTTGATTAATTGACAGCTGCACCCCTCACAAGGGGAGAATGAATGAAGATGCATGGGCAAGAATAAGCTTTTAAGTTATCTCTATCTGAAAGTTCAACAGTGATGAGCTCTGTGACTCCTGTTCCTTTGTTAAGCTAAGAAACTCCTGAGTTTGGCACTATAAAGAGGTAATAGCACCAAAGTCATTAAGTGGGTTTAAGAAGTACAAGCTATGTATATAAACTCCTAAGAGCTGTTGTTGTTGTTGTAGGTGGCAGGAAGTTATCAGTATCTCTTCTCACTTGCAGTAAACATTATTTGTTAATATTTCCTCCACTGTACTGAAACCTCCTTATGTGAGCATTTCCATTTTCTTCACTTTGTATCCCTCATGCCTGATACATTGCCTGGCATATAACATGTGTTCAATAATTATTTAGTGAGAATAAGCACCAAATATTATGCTGCTTATTGTGAGGAGGACATATAAAATCAGGTTTTCATGGTCAAGAATTTTATGATATAATAAGGGATAGACATACAGGCATCTAAATAACAGAATAAAATGTCTGCTGCAAAAGACTGCATCATCAGAAAAGAACTCTTACTAAAAAAGAATGAAGGTTAATTTGTGTTATCACAGGATGGATGAATCAGACTTAACTATTATGTCCCAGATCACCCAAAGCGAGGCTTGATTTGAGCAATGAAATAGTCTTCCAAAATCCAAGGTAAGGGACACTTGAAGCTGATAATCTGTATGTATGAGTGACCATCTTCCAGGGTGGAGGATGCATCCTGAATCAATGGCCGTTATGTGGTGCTGGGTCTCCACAAGTAGATATGTAGGGCTAGAAATAAGTGGTAATAGTCATGCTTTCCACTCTTAGAGACTTGCTTAGGGAATTTTTGCCTTCCATCCCTGTAACTCTGGACTCTGCATTCTATAGGTTCTGGTTTCTAGTGGAGAAATACTTCTGTCAGGGTCACAGCAAAAGTCTCATTATCCAAGCTACAGCTGCAGACAACACTTCAGTTTCCTTTTGCCGAGAGACCGGCAGATAGGAAAGATGTCACTGTGCTGGCAGGTATAATTGGCCCTGATCATAAGGAGGAGATAGGGCCGCTAGAACTCTATGTAGGGAAGAATAAATTTGGCAATCAGATGGTTCACTGAGACAGATCTTGATACTTCCTGGCCTAACTCTGATGTTAAATGGACAAATAGAATGGCCTGATAAAAGTGTTACATTCAAGAGAGCATACCCCTCAGAGATAAGGGTTTGGGTTCATGGATCAGGAATTTTTTGGTTGAGTAGGGATTCTTTACCAAGGTTGATGAATATCATTTGTATCCTATAACAGATGCAGGGATGGGGGGCTATGATTCATTCCAATAAAGCCCTTAGTTTTTCCATGAAATGTGACTAATAAGAATTACGGAGGACCTGTTCTTACCTGGAGCAAACTTATCATATGATACATGTAAAGACAAGTGATACAAAGAAAGGATTGCTGTGGAATCATAGCGTGCCACCCAATCTCCACATGAGGACCAAGGAACTCATTCCTCCAACTGGCATATGTTTTGGCTGTTGATGGCTCTTGGCTGAGTCCCTTCCCAGAAATTATCCATAGCCAAATGGAGTTTAACAGGTTATGTCTTCCCGACAGATGGCACTAATTCATTATTTCAGCTTTGGACAACTATTAGGTTTAGACGAACTCCAAACTCTCCATGGAATTGGTTGAAATCTTTCTTGAAACTGCATCTCAGTTTACTTCTTCACCAGCCCTCCTCCTATTCATTCTTCACAGGTACTGCTCCCAAAAGCACCACTCAATAAACTTACTGCATGCCACCTACAGCTCAGAATCTGTTTAGGGACGCTGATCTAAGAAACATGCTACCAGATTTCACCATGAAACACTCTAACACAGGTGCATGAATATAAACATCAAAAAATATTTCTTTAAGTTCTTAATCTTATGCTGATATTTAGAAAATGTTGAGCCATTTATAAGCGCCATGCCGTTAATAATACACTATTAAAAGAGCAAATCCAGTTACCATGAATGTAATGCTTTGAGTTCATATTTGCATGTAAAAGCTAATAACTTTCAAAGTTAAATTTCTTGCAATAAAATTTATGTGGTCATGTCAACCACAAGGCATTTATCAGAAGCTATATCCATCACATGTAGCAATCAACCATGTTAAACAAATGTATGATTCTTTACGTGCCTTTGTAAAAGTTCAGAGAATAACTGGGTATAACACAATGTAACATAAATTCTCCCATACTATGTTTCAGCAATATCTTTTAGTTTATAACTGTTGTTTTTCTACCTGGGATGTTTCAAGGAAATACCTGAAAAAACCAGGGTACACATGGGTTTCTTACATTCTGTATTCTCTAAAGGCCACTGTTCTCCCTCTGCATTCTTTAATAGGATGAAATGATCTAACCATACACTTAGGTGCCCAAAATAAAACCTCAAGTCATCTATACTCTTTCGTCTTCCCTATCTTATCAGTCACCAGTTCTCTAAGCTGCCTCATTAATATGTCTCAAATTCTTTTCTCCTTCTTCATTACTACTGCTATAACATGATTTCAGAACTTTATTATTTAATCACCTTTATATAAACACCAGTCTCCTCTATGGGATTTAAGTACAGCCCATAATACCACCCCTGAACCACTTGCCCCAAATTTCCACATTCCTAGCTCCTAACTTCAGTGGCATCAGGATCATATTTCTAAACTATGAATCTCAACTCTTACTCTCCAACTTAAAATGCTCTATGTCTTTAAACTAGAGTAAATTCTTCACCAGGAAACTATCTGGCCTCTCTGTGTATAACCTCTTCTACTGCCTATCTCCCATATAGCATCTCTGTTTAAGAAACACTTCTCTAAATGCTGTATGCTCCTGTACACTTCTGCGCATTTCCCCATTTGCGATTTATCCTCTTTTCCTCTTGATGACTGCCTGTGTATCCTTTACTACACCATCCAAGCACCAGTTCTTCAGTGGAGTAGAGATAGAACCTTGAGCACTGAAGAAATCAACACGTTATTAAGAGTCAACAATGTTAGAGATGACATTTTCTATTGCTTTAGGGTCATTTTTGTTTGTTTGTTTTAAATTCTCCTTAGAAGCCTCAAATCCTACTCTCATTATTTCTTCAGTCTCATAGGGAGAATTCATATGGAGACCAATGTTTCAGTTAAGAAAATATCAAGGTTTATTTTCTCTATAATGGTAACCTTAGATCAAGAATCTGAACTTTGTCAAATTCATTGACTACAATAATTCATATAAGAGATAAAATTAATATGAGAATTGAGAGAAATACAGAATGGGATGTTTGAATAAAACTTCAGATTTGACTATTGTAGTACAGTAATTCAAAGGTTGTTTCAAGTCATGAATTTTTTTTACATTGCTATGAAAATTAGATTTTCTGTATTTATCAATTTTCACATAAGCAGAAATGGATCATATAGATGGAAAACAATGATTATAGGCACTTAGGAATAAAAAGAACCAGAACAAACAAAGATGTTTCATAGCAACAAGCATCTCTAAAGAATCTTCAAATTAATAACAATGGGGAGAAATGAAAACCAAGGAGAAATGAACTTTCTACCTATCAAGAGGGAAGAATTGGTTTAAGAAGAAAATAAAGTATGGTATCCTTCCATGTAAATGTGTTTTTTCAACAACTCTTTCATCTCCTACCTGCAAACCTGTTTTCTTCTGAGTGATTAAAAGATAAATAAAGCAAAGAAAACCCTATTTAATACAGGGAAATCAATTCAAGGCATGTGACCAGCAGTAGTCATGCCTCTAAACTTTTTCCTCAGTTGTTTTCTCTTCCCCAACTATCCTCATCCTTTGCTGAAATCGTCAACTTCATAGATTTGTAATTCTCCCTGTGAATCTCTCCCTAATCTCTTCCCGTAGTTCTGAGTTCTTTCCAGAGCATCACATCAAATACCAAATCCCTGCTATATACCTGCTATTGAATATCCTATTGTTATTGTTTAATATAAGCTAACTAAAAGAAAATAACCTATATCCAATAGAATTAATAAGAATTAAGCTCAACAAACCTGAGAGAGCATTAAATAAATCATAAGCTAATTTCATTTTCACATTTGAGAATTCTGGCACCTGTCAGGGACCCAACATCCTTCAATTTTGAGCCTCCACAATGCATGGCTTCAATTCTCAGAATCATCTCATGGTTACAAGTTGATTCCAGCTATTGTGGCATCTTTCCAGCCAATTCGAAGGAGGAAGGGAAGAAAATCATTCCCTTTAAAGTTACCTCTTAGAGTTGCTTTTACCAACTCTATTGATATTATACAGTCACCCTTAATTACTTAGAGAATGGGGATATGTAGATATTATTGTAGGCAACTTTGTCCCCTGATAAAATTGGGGGTTGATCATTATTGAAAAAGAAGAGAAAACATATTGGGTCAATTAACATGCTCCACCACATCACTTCTAAAGCTGCTTTTCTTTATTTAAATATTTCTATGAGTGATATATTTTAGTCATCAAAATAAAAATTTGGTACCTCCTTTTTCTTTAGCCTAGGAATAAATTGAAAACACACATTTCTCTTTATACTGCAATGAGGATATTTAGTTAGATGCCCTATTAAGATCCTTTTAAGAGATTCCACAAAAGATTTCACTTGTCAAGAATTTCAAATCCTTCTAATAGCATATCTTATAATAATCATAGGACCTGTAAAGAAGTCCTGCAAAGCTCTAAGTGGCTCCTATTATGTGTGGTTGAAACAGTTGAATGAGTCCTCAATCTGAATTTCTAAGTCATCAATAGCTACTGCCTATCAGTCAGGGAAATAAGGAAGAGACTGACATAATGACACCACAGCTCAAAGAAATCCGTAATTTGAGTTGGGGATTCAGTACCCAGAGACAAGTTGTTCCCTTGGAGCAGGTAGCTCAAAACCTGGAAAGGGTTTCCTAAAACTGTTGAAACAAATGCTACTTATCAACATATGTTGCTTTTAATATAATGATACAATTTTTATTAAATGCTTTATGTTAATTTTGAATTTGCATCAAGTATATAAAAATGGTAATGCTATTTTTTTGCCTTTTAAAAAAAAATACTAAATTTTTGGTTTAAAAAGAAATAGGCCATGTTTTTCTAGATGTTCTAGAAAAATCTGCATAATATTAGAATGGTTTTTTTTTTTAATGAGGTGGTAGAATTTGCCCTGAAAGTCTCACAGCCCAAATTTTTGTGGGAATGCTTTGAAGTAATATTTCACTTTCTTCTATTGTAACTTGATAATAAAATTTTTAACATCTTCTTGAGTCTACTTTTATATATTAAAGTTACCTATAAATTCATCCATTTATAAGGATTAAAATATATTATTAAATCTTTAATCACCTATCAATGGTTATAGATTATATCACATTTCTCCTTTGTAATACTAAATGCCTGTGGGTTCTATACTTTTCGTTCTCAACCTAGCAAAAGTGTGCATATATTTTCCTGTGTCTGCGGACCATATATTGGACATATCTACTGCAAATTCATTTGGCTTTTAACTTCATTACTTCTGTTTTTATTTGTACTAATAACTTTTGCCTTCTTCAAGTTTATTTTAATCTCCAATTTTATGATTCCTTAAATGTTAAGTTATTTTCATATTTCATTAAATAATAAAATATGTCATTATGATTTTGCCTCAGAGTACAAATTTGATCATATGTCTTAAGTTATATCATGTTATTAAAGGGTTATTATTCTTTTTCTATCTAGTCTCCAAATTGATTTTTACTTTCAATTTGATCCAAGAATTATACAGGGAAAATAGAAAATTTCTAATAAAGTTCTCATAATAAAGCAATTTTTCCTCATCTTAGGTGTTTTATTTCCCCTATTCTGTAGATATCATATCTTCTCAAATCTCATTGAGGCTATGTTTCTTTTTTCTTCTTCAGTTTCTTTGGGTTAATCTATTAAGAATGTCTCACTGTTCTTTTTAGAATGAAAGGTTTATAAGCATAAATCATAGAGACAAGGAGAATGTCGATAATCTCTAGGGATTTTGTTATGACAGACTGAGTTGCTAGTAGCCTATCAGTTGTTGAGAAGGACTTGCATTTGGATACGGCTGTGTACAAAGAAAGCTTACGAGGCAACTTCTCTGTGTGTGGCAGATGTCTTCAAAAACTTCTCTTTTAAACAGCAGGTGATTGAAGTTGCTTCTGCTGTTAAGGCGGTGGTAAATTCTCCCTCAAGATGTTAGTTTATTCTATTAATAAAATACTTTGAAATGGTATGTGGATTTGAAAGTCGAGGTCTACAGAATGTGGTTTGGGAGGAGAAATCAAAACACATAAATCATTAAGCTGCCTACCTCAAAAGATACACCTGGATTTTTGCAGTGTTGGAGAGCAGAGAAGGGAAGCAGTGGAAGTAAGCTGAGAAGGATGATGAGTGGGACAAACAATATGAAGTTGGCAAGTGGCTTTATGAGATATCTCAGCACCTGAAATATTCAAAATAGCCCAAGTATATTTAAAATCAGGGGTACTAAATACTTAAGCTTGAAAATTGTTCTTTCATGTTTTTCTGCTACATAATTCCTCTCACCCCCAACCCTCAGAATGTCATTAAAATCAGCTACCTACAATTGTCTATTGAAAGGAAATCTGTCCACCTTCTTCCTTTGGAAGAGATGTGCAACCTCGTTTCACAGATACAGGAAAGTGAACCTGGAGGTGATCATTAGAGGGTAAGTTTCCAGGAATCCATGCATATATTGGCAAGAGCACAAAGTCTTCCCATCAGAACTAGGATAAGAAATTCACATAAATGTGTAAGTAAATTTTTAATAAATGTCTCTGATTCATACTGATATGACTATCATGATCAGGAATCTACTTTGTCTTTATCCCTATCCTGCTTAGCATAGAATCCTTGCCAAGATTGGAGGTGAACTTTTGCATTCTTGGTTTGCCAGGGCTGCTGTGACAAACTACAGAGTCTGTAAAGACAAGTGGGCCTAAACAGAAGAAATATATTGCACATAGTTCTAGAGGTTAGAAGCCTAAAAGCAAGATGTCAGCAGGCCATGCTTCCTCCTAAATGGGAGAATCTGTTCAATGCTTCTGGTATGTGTCTGACAATCTAAGAAATTCCTTGGGCTTGCGGTGGCATAATTCAGTCTTTGCCTCCATCACATAGCCAGTTTCTCTTTTTGTCTCTATCTGTCTGTGTCCAAATTTCCTCTCAAATTAAGGACATCAGTCCCATTCAATTAGTGCCCACCTAATCCAGTTTGGCCTCATCTTAACTAATAGCATCTTTGAAGATCTTATTTACAATAAGTGCACATTTCCATACCAGGTGTTAGGATTTGAACATGTCTTTTGGGTCAACAAAATTCAATCCAGCACTTAATATACTTCTCAAAGCCTTATAAGATTGAGATTCTCCCTTTAACAACTCCTCTCCCTTCATTTTCATCACAATTTACCCTTACTTCCAGCCCTACTGCCACTTTTCATCAAAGGGCAAAAATAGGGAATTTGAGATATTCTCCTATGCATTCCATCCCCACCTACTCTGGGAGAAATTTTTCGTTTCATTTGCTGGATTGTAGACAGTTCATTTTTGCTTCTCACTATCCAGTCTCATTGGCAATATATTTTGTAGAAACTCTGCCAAGTTCCTGACTCATGCATTTCACTCTTCTGCATTTTATAGGGCTGGAGAGTTTGTTCATTTCCTATTTTAATATTTATTTGGTCATTTCAGAGAGAAGGACATTAAATGCATAGTCTCAAATCACTGTATTACAAAGAAGGCTGCTCTTTCTACAGTCTAGCCAAACTAGTTCTAGGCCTTTCACACATGATCCCGTACACATTTCTCTTTGCCTTTCTAAAACACCACCACATGACTCCATCAAGGGTTTCAGATTCAACCTTGGCTTTGTCGGTAAACTCATAAATGGTCTTCTGGTCACTAAACTATCTCTCTGTCACAAACTTAGTCTTCCTTAAATGCTCTTTTCATTGTGTCTCTCTCATGCTTAGACACCATCAATAACTTCCATTCAATCATAGGCATGGGTTCTTAGTTGTAAATGGGAATAGCTATGCCAAGGAGATCCATGACCTAAGGGGTAAGCCAGACACCCACTTTAGTGTTCACACTAGAATTATTGTCCCAGATGAAAGAGCTCTGCAGAATTGAAGTCACTGGGCTTGAGTCAAGAGATTTTGGCCAAAGGAAATTGTATTAAGTTAGGTAAAATAAGTGCTTGGTTGTAATAAAGAGCCTGACTCTGTTTTTTGATGTGTGACTGCTGATTATTAAACCTCACCTCTGCCTTGTCTCTTGAGCTCCACATCATGGCATGTTGATAAGACAGACTGGGTGCTCCCTACTTTGGCACTGCCTGGAGGTTCAAACCATGCAAGCCCCTTCCTGTGCACAGGAACCTTCCCCTACCTCCCCCACAACCCCCCACTAACCTCCATGAAATTCCCAAACCAATCTGATTTTCTTGTTCTCTCCAGTCCATTTGGACCAGCATGGAAGACCTTTCCTGCTATTCCCAGAAAGTGTCACACAAGTGATAAAACTTTTCATACAAAGTTTTCATACAAAGCTGGGAGTCTTTTTAGAAAGCTGAATAAAAAGGATATATACATCGGATGGATGAATGTGGGAGTCACCCTTTTGACATGTAAAATGAACCATAAGGTAAACGTTATTTCAAGTGTAAAATTCTAGTAGCTATGTCTGGTAGGTAGAAAAATGGCTCCCCAAAGATGTCAGGCTCTAATCCCTGAAACACGTAAATATCACCTTATATGTCAAAGTCTTTGAAGATTGTGATTAAGTTAAGGATCTTGACATGGGGAGATTATCCTGGATTACTGGGTAAACCCTAAATGTTATCATATTTATGTTTATGAGAGAGAGACAGAGGGACATTTAATATACTTGCAGAGGAGAAGATCACGTGAAGATGGAGCTGAGATAGATTAGAAGATGCTGGCCTTGAAGACTGAGGGGTTCTAGCCACAAGTCAAGTAACCTCGGTAGTCGCCAGAAGTTCAAAGAAGCAAATAACAGATTCTCTCCTAGAGCCTCTGGAGGGAGCATGGTGCTGACACCTCGGTTTCAGCCTACTGAAACTGATTTCAGACTTCTGGCCTCCAGAACTGTGAGAGAATAGATGGGCATTGTTTTAAACCATCAGATTTTTAATAATTTGTTATAGCAGCCATAGGAAACTAATACAGTGAATTTTTATCTCAGCTTTTCTCAATCTAGAAAACACTACTTAACTATGCTGGTTTATAATGAGTATGTTGGTTTAGAGCTTCGAATTTTCACAAATAGAAATACCATCCTTTCTTACAACCCCCGAACTGGGGCTCTGAGCTCTAGAATTCTTTCTACACAAATACTTTCTGATCAAGATGGCCCTCTTCATACAAGATGCTCTTTGTATACCCACCTGTCTTTGTACAATTAATTGTTGTCATCCTATCAATGTGCAAAACACCTTTTCCATGAACCTCTCCATTTGTGAAAATTTTACATGTGGTTTAATCTTGAAGGTACATACATCATGAAAAACCTGTTCATACATTGGAAGAAACTAAATATAGTCACTCTCTTTGTAATCCACATTTAAGAAATATCTGTTTTAGTGTATAAATAAGTAAATTTGTCCACTGATTATTTCTTTTGAAAAATATGGCTGCCCTGCAAGTCTCATATAAAGTTTCCAAATCACAGACTGTTTTTATATGTTTTACATAGTTATGCTTAGGGGCCTCTCTGTCTCCCCCTATGTGTAATTAGTCTCTTCAGGGCCATTGTTCCATCACCATTGTATGATGACACAATGAAGCCCAGGTCATGCTCCTCTTACTCTTTTTACCCATTTCTGTTCCATTGCATTGATACTGAACAATTTTCCTCAAGGACTCCTGCACCTACCTCCAAGCCTTCCTTTCTACTGTCCTTTAAAATGATACAAATCCTCACACTGATGGCCTTCCCAATTTCTGATTTCACAGTTCCCATATCTTCTAAGCAAAAGAAGTTTCCAATTTCACTAGTTGATACCTAGCAAGAGGCACAGCCCTGTCTGTCTTAACCTACATCTAAGATTTCATAATCTCGGTTTTCCCCCATGGCAAAATTTCTAGGCCTACTGTTCATTAATCCATTCATTGATACATTTATTCATTCAGCAAATCCCTAGTGATATCCCCCTAATATCCCACCGACCCTGGAGACATACCAACACAACTGAATCTGTCCTTTCTGCTCATTGTTTCTTCCATTGCTGCTCTCTCATATGTAAATCTTACTATAAAAATGTTAACTATACAATATACAGCACTGAAAATTTCTAATTGGTGAAATTTATTTATTTATTTATTTATTTATTTATTTTTTTTTTTTTTTAAAGAGGGAGGAAGGGAAGGAAAGACAGAGAGAAGGAAGGAAGGATGGAAGGAAGGAAGGGAGGAAGAAAGGGAAACATCTTTAAACATTTTCTTGTTTTATTATATTTTGTTTGTTTGTTCGTTTTTTACATGGGCTGGGGCCGGGAATCGAACCGGGGTCCTCCGGGCATGGCAGGCAAGCACTCTTGCCCGCTGAGCCACCGCGGCCCGCCCGGTGAAATTTATTTTATACCTCTCTAATTTTGTGGAGTCCAAGTGATCCTGAAGGAAGAAAAATCTAAAGAAAGCACCCACTATTAACATGCAGATTATTTGAGAACATCATCATTTTGGTATCATCTATAGAGATATTTAGAAAATACTTTACATTATTTTATTAATACATTCTAATAACTAACACTCAACATGAAAATTAACCAGTGAATGCAATTTCCAGATTCAAGGGAAATGGAGGAGGGAATTTGTGACTTCCTGCCTATTCTAGTTTGCTAGCTGCTGGAATGCAATATATCAGGAATGGAATGGCTTCTAAAAAGGTGAATTTAATAAGCTGCTAGTTTACAGTCCTAAGGCTGAGAAAATGTCCCAATTAAAGGAAGTCTATAAAAATGTCCAAATTAAGGCACCAACCAGAGGTTACCCTCACTGAGAAAGGCTGATGAAGTTCAGGGTTTCTCTCTCAACTAGAAGGGCACATGGGGAACATGGCGACATTTTCCAGCTTCCTCTTCAGGCCTCTTGCTTCACAAAGCTTCCCCAGGGATGTTCTCTTTCATCTCCAAATGTTGCTGGCTAGTGGACTTTGTACTTCTTGTGTCTCTGCTGCTCTCATTTAATGGCTTTCTGAAAAGAGACTCTCTCCAAAATGTTTCAGCTTTTAAAGGATTCCAGTCAAGGTCCACTGGAATGGGTGGAGACACATCTCTCTCGAATCCAAAGGGAATACCCACAGTTGGGTGAGTCACATCTCCATGGGAATAATCAAAAAGCTTCCAGCCAGCAATATTGAATGAGGATTAAAGAACATGGCTTTTCTCGGGTTCACCACAGATTCAAACCAGCACTGTGCCTAATGAGAGAAACAGAAATTTGATCATAATAAATACATCTAGTCAGGGTTTTGAATCCTGACTTTATATTTAAATCACTTAAAAGCTTTAAAAAGTTCTGATACCCTGGCCCCATCACACAAATCAATTAAAACAAAATGAGATGGGATTTGTGCATTACTATTTATTTTAATCAGAAGGTGTAATTGTAGTACCTATCCAGAATTGAGAACCATTAATCTACTAACAGGGTAAAATGTTGCCTCACCTTGATGGTAGAACTTCCTGAGAACCACTAAAAATGTTGGCAGTATTAATGAGCTGCATTTACTACTTTCTTCTTTCTGAGGCTTAATTTTGCATACATGGCTTCTTAATTGTCTTGTTTTACTTTAGGTTGGTTGAAAAAATCTCACAAATACAAAATTAACAGAAAGGTACTATGCATTTTAGTTACTGTGGTGACTTTACATTACATCCAAGTTTTTAAATCATACAGCTATGAGAACATAGAGAACTGCTTGCTAACATGGAATAAGTTGAAAATTAAAATTTTAAAGTACTGGTAAGCAATGGAAGCTTTTCACACAGGATTCCATTTTTCATTGATCATTAGTGAATAGATTCAGAGATGACTAGAACTATTTTGCTTTCAAAGAAACATTCCCGTTTGAGCATGATAGGATTTGATTTACTTTTATATATTTTTACATTCCCTATTTTAAGTACAATATTGTTTAGTTCTGAGGGAATGGGTGACTCAACCAATTTTTCAGATTCAAATTTAATTAGTTATTTTATCTATAGTTACAGTCCATCGGCTTATAAGCAAGATGGACAAAGCTCAGAAGTGACTAAAGAATGTTATTTTTTTACAGTAAGATGATGCATTTTGTAGGGCATGATATCTGCATGCTACTGTGATTGTCACCACTGGAGTAGGTTGGTCCTTAGGTATTGCCTGTTCTCACTGCCACACTTCCAACCGGCTCTGGAACCAAACAGGGCTGACACATTATGAGTATCACAGAAAGCAATGCCACAGTTTGCATTGCATTCACAGGAATATTGCATGGCCTTGGAATACTACATCGCATTCTCCGTGATCACTGGCGGCTGTAGCAAATGCATGCCCTTTACACTTGGCTATTTAATATAAGTAGAGCAACCAGGAGTGTACTGGTTGTTCGTAAAGGTCAAGCCATTTGGAAAACAAATGCCAAGGCTTTATCCCATCAAATATATTTTTATGACTTATGCAAAGAAACTTAAGAATTGCATAAAATACATTGAGCCATACAAGTACAGTTCTACTAGGCCGTGAACCACCCAGCAACTCTCTTTGAAGCAATCACTCACAAGAGACTAAATGCTCAGGAGAAATGCTTTTTTGCTAAATAAGAACAAAATACATCCCGGGCTTTTTCATTGCAAATGTCAAAAACTTAGCTGAACTCTAAAGGATTAAGCAATCAAACTCAAGCACTACACAAACCAGGGATCTCTTTAATCTCTTCATTAGATATGGAAAACAGAGGAGGAGTTCTGACTGTCCCACTCCACTTTCAAAATGAAGGCCATTCTCAACAACCAGAATGGTGACATTTTCTGAGGTAGGCAAAGTTACTGTGAAGGGCCCCAAAGCAACCCTGTGAAGGTGCTTGAACCACATCAGTTTCCTTAGGAAAAAAAAACATAAGGTTTCAGGTGGACAAACGGTGAATAAAAAAAAGAACAGGCTACAGCTGGCACTCACTGTCACCATGTATGGAATATGATCGAGGGTGTTACATTGGGCTTCTGGTAGAAGATGCGTCCGTGGGTGTTCACTTCCCAGCCAACATCATTAGTCAGGAGAGGGGTCTTTGCTGAAATCCATAATTTCCTGGGTGAAAAATATATCTGCAGGGTTTAGATGAAGCCAGGTGTTGCATGTTCGGCATCTCAAGCCCAGAGAGTGAGTTAATTGTTCAAGAAAATGATTTTGAACATGTATCAAATTCAGCTGCTTTGATTTGGTAAGCCATGGAGTTCAAAAGGAGAATATCAAAAAAATTGGAGCATGGGTTCTAAAGTATCTGAAAAAGAAACAGTTTAGCAGGCTGATGAATAAGATCTAAAAGTTCTCTAGTTATGGAAATGACAAAATGCCAGATCTATTTGTAATATATTAAAGATGCAATCAATCCATCTGTTGAAACCAAAAAGACAAAACTAAGGAGGAAAGATATCATGTAGTAGCCAAAATCAGTGTTCATGAGCTGTGGAACTGAAACTGTCATCCTAGTCAACTAACTCCTACCTTGGGCAGACCTGGGATGCCTTTCAGGTTTACAATCAAAGTACTGGTCATTTGTGTAATCTTGCAGGTTGTAAGTTTGGTTTACAGGGATATGTCAAAATCTTGTCCAGTTTCTAAATAAAACTTCCTGGTCTAGAGGTCCAATTCACCCCTGCTCCAAGGAACAGCTAGAGAAGGGACTGGAAGGCAATTGGAACGGTGATTCCAGGGTGTAAGTGACCTGGGAGGGTCTTCTACACCACATAGGGAGGCCTTGGTTGCAAAAACTGAAGAATTGAGATGTGAGAATTGGAGACCATCCAGCTAGTGCAAACAGCCTAACACACTCCTTTTGAAATGGAAGCCAGAAGCTTTCAGGCATGCACATACGGGGAGATGGGGACTAGAAAGGAAACCAAACCCTGTTTACACACTTCGCCTTTGCCTCACCACCCGCAATTCACCTCACAATCCATGCACTTGAACTTTGTCATCCACACACACCCACTGCGTTTGAAGTGCCCCCCCGACCACACTGCCCCCTCACATGTGTCCGTGCTCCACACCTCTGACCTGTGCACGCACACATGCCTGACCCAGCCCAACCCACCTCTCCCACACAAGTGCACAATCTAGCCCTGCTCGTCCTGAGACCAGCACACCTGTACCTGCACCTAGCCCCTCGGCCCCTACCTCCCCCTCCCTGCCCACTACAGGCCATCACCTGTGCATACAGGCTGAAGGTGCTCACCTTCATACCTGGGCTACACCTGCCTCCTGCGTTTACAGTCCTGCAACCTGACACTGTCCCATCTGAGCTCCGCCCAGGCGTATATCAGCATACAACCCTATGCAGTGCCCCCACCGTGGTCCCCAGGTCTGTGCAAGTGCTGAACAGGGCATCTGGGCCACACCCGCCCCAGCCCCACACAGGTGCAATTCCAACTGCTGTCCCTGAGTTCTGCAAACCCGCCCACCAGGGCCCTGCATCCCAGGCTTGTGCACATTCACAGGAACATTCTCCCTGCTTGGTGCCCATGCATCCATGCACCCAACTCTTAACCCCTGCACCCCAACCCCCTACACACACACATGCACACTCTTGCCCCAGCCCCCGGCACAAGAACCCTGCTCCCACACCTAGCAGATGCTCATATGTGCATCTGTGCTACATAGCCCTGGCCCTGCACATGCATGTGTATGCACCCCTGCCCCAACCTACTCCTCCACAACCCTCCATATGCACACCTGCACCACAGCCCTGCCCACCCAACATCACTGGTCCCTGACCCATATCCTACAATCCCCGTGACTTGTGCCCCTACCCTACACACTTGCACATCTGCAACCCAGGCCCCTTGGACCACACCCCCTGCACAAGGAAACACCCACACCCTGTTTTCCCTGTGCCCCAACCTCTGAGTTACCTACCCCACAACTAGATACCCACAACCCCTATGCTCCACGTACCCACCCACATCCCGCCTGTGCACTAGCCCCCATGCATACACATAGCTCCCCCATCTGCCTCCTACCATGCCCTACCTCTGTGTCCCCCATGCCGCACCCTGCTCCTGCACTCCAAAGCCTGACTGACCTGTACCCCACTCCCACAGTCCTCACACTGCACCTCCACAACCCTGTGCCCTGCACCACATGCTCACAGCACGAGTGAAGTGTCACCAACCCTTGTCTATACTTACACTGAAACCCATCACCACACTGTTGTGTCCTGCCCCATGCCCCACATCCTGCTCCACATCCATCTGCAAATACAAAACTTTAGAATACTGAAGGAAACCGACTTTCAAAATAACCCTATCAAGATATGTAAATGCCTCGAAGGCAACAGAAGATCACTGAGCATATCAAGATGCAGACAGATATAGCCCAGCCTAATGACCAAATTAAAACACTGGAGGAGACACAGACTTTGGAACTAATCAAAAATGTCCATATAATTCTACTAAATGAAATAAATGGTATGGCTAACGATATAAAGGAGATCAAGAAGATACTAGAAGGGCATAAAAAGGAATTTAAAGAATAAAGAGAAAAATAGCAAATATCAGAGATTAAGGAGGCTGTAGACCAAGCAAAAAATATACCCAAGACACAAAATAGCAGATTTGAAGAGGCAGAAGAAAGAATAAGTGAACTAGAGGTCAGGACAACTGATTTCAAACACACAAAAGAGAATATGGCAAAAAAGAAAGAAAAATTTGAATTGGATCTCAGGGAAATGATGGACAAAACAAAACACACAAATATAAGAATCACTGGTGCCCCAGAAGGACAATAGAGGAGTAAAGGGCTAGGAAGAGTAGTTGAAAATATAATGGGGGAAAACCGCAACCCTTATAAAAGACAAAAATACAGAAATAAAAGAAGCCCAACAAACTCCAAATAGAATGAATCCAAATAGGCCTACCCCAAATGCACACTAATCAGTCTGTCAAATGTTGAAAGGAAGCAGAAAATCCTGAAAGCAGCAAGAGAAAAACAATCTATTACATACAAGGGAAATTTCATAAAACTGAATTTGGACTATTCAACTGGCACTATGGAGGCAAGAAGGAAGTGGTATGATATATTTGAGATCCTGAAAGAGAAAGACTTCCATCCAAGAATTCTGTACCCAGCCAAATTGTTCTTTAAAACTGAGGAAGAGGTTAAAATTTTCTTAGGCAAACAAATACTGAAAGAATTTTTCAACAAGAGACTGGCCCTACAAGAAATACGTAAGGGAATTTGCCAGCTGAAAAAAAAAAGACAGAAGAGGGAAGTCTGGAGGAGGACATAGAATTGAAAAGTACCAGTGAGGATAACTTTAAGGCTAAAAACAGAAAGAGAGAAAAGAATATATAGATCTGTTCTAGTTTGCTAGCTGCCAGAATGCAACACACCAGAGATGGATTGGCTTTTAATAAAAGGGGATTTATTTTGTTGATTCTTCAGAGGAAAGGCAATTAACTTTCCACTGAGGTTCTTTCTTACGTGGAAGGCACAGGATGGTCTCTGCTGGTCTTCTCTCCAGGCCCCTGGGTTCCAACAACTTTCCCCGGGGTGACTTCTTTCTGCATCTCCAAAGGCCTGGCCTGAGCTGCTAGTGCTGAGATGAGGAATGCTGAGCTGCTAGCTGTGCTACATTGTGATCTCTCATTTAAGCACCAGCCAATCAAGTCAACCATCACTCATTGCAGCAGACACGCCTCCTAGTCGACTGCAGATGTAATTAGCAACAGATGAGGTTCACGTACCATTGGATTATGTCTGCAGCAACAAGACTAGGTATGCTCACCTGGCCAAGTTGACAACTGAATCTAACGAACACAAGATCTGACAAATAAAATCCAAAGAATAAGAGGCTGGGTTCAAGAAGTGCCCTTATGGTAATAACTTTGAAAGCTAACATACAAAATTTAATGGTAAAAGATACAGATTGGCAAGATAGATTAAGAAATATAATTCAGCTATGTGATGCTTATAGGAGATTTGTCTTAGACACATGGATACAAATAGATTGAAAGTGAAAGGATGGAAAAAAGATGTTCCAAGCAAGCTGTAACCAAAAGAAAGTGGGAGTAGCTATAACTAATATCAGACAAAATGGACTTTAAATGTAAAGATATCATAACTGACAAAGTAGGACACTATGTATTATAAAAGGGACAATTCACCAAGAAGAAGTATCATCAATGCTTATGCTCCCAATCAAGGAGCTCCAAAGTACATGAGACAACCATTTCAACAATAATAGAAGGAGATTTCAATATCCAACTCTTCTCTATAGATAGAACGATGAGACAGAGGGTCAGCAAGAAAATAAAAAACATAAATAATTTTATAAATGAATTAGAAGTGACAGACATATAAATGTCATTACACACCACAATACCAGGATATACATTCTTCTCTAGGGCTCATGGAATATTCTTCAGGAAAGAACATACTCTGGGGCACAAAATGTTTTTTTATAAGTTCAAAAACATTGAAATTATTCAAAGCATTTTCTCTGATCACAATGGAATGAAGCTGGAAATCAATAACCATTAAAGAATAAGAACTTTCACAAATATATGGAGATTAAATAACACACTCTTAGACAACCAATGGGTCAAAGGAGAAATTGCTGCATAAATAGGTAGCTATCTAGAGATGAATGAAAATGAAAATACAACATGTCAGAACTTACGGGATGCGGCAAAGGCTGTGCTGAGAGAGAAATTTATTGCCCTAAATGCCTATATTGAAAAAGAAGAGCAAAAATTGAGGTCTTAACTGCTTAGCTGGAGGAAGTTGAGAAAGAACAGCAAACTAACCCCAAAGCAAACAGAAGAAGAGAAATAGCAAAGATTAAAGCAGAGATAAATGAATGGGAGAACAAAAAACAATTGAAAGAAACAATAAAATCAAAAGTTGGTTCTTTGAGAAAATCAATAAAATCGATGGACCACCAGCAAGTCTGACAAAGAAGTAAAAAGAAAGAGGATGTGAATATACAATTCAGAAAAGAGAGAAGTGTTATTACCACAGACCCTGAAGAAATAAAAAAAAATCATAAAAGGGAACTATAAACAACCATAAACAACAAATTACACAACTTAGATGAAATGGACACATCCTGGAAACACACAAACAATCTATACTGACTCAATTAGAAATAGAATATCTCAACAAATCAATCACAAGAAAAGAGATTCAATCAGCCATCAAAATTTTTCTACGAAGAAAAGCCCAGGGCCAGACGTCTTCACAGGGAAATTTTATCAAACATTCCAAAAAAGAACAAACACCATCCCTGCTCAAACTTTTCAAAAAATTTGAGGAAAAAGGAACACTATCTAACTCATTTTATGACATTAGCATCACTTTAATACCAACACTGGGTAAAGACAGTATAAGAATGGAAAACTATGGTACAATTTCTTAATGAACATAGATGCAAAAATTCTCAACAAAATATTAGCAAATCGAATCCAGTGACACATTGAAAGAATTATACACCATGAGCAAGTGGGGTTTATACCAGGAGTGCAAGGATAGTTCAACACAAGAAAATCAATTAATGTAATACAGCACATTAACAAATCAAAAGGGAAAAGTCACATGATCATCTTAATTGATACTGAAAATGCATTTGACAAAATTCAACAACCTTTCCTGATAAAAACACTTCAAAATGTAGGAATCAAAGGTAACATCCTGTATATGATAAAGGTTACATATGACAAGTCCACAGCCAGCATCATACTCAATGTAAAGAGACTGAAAGCCTTTCCCTTAAGATTGGTAACAAGACAAGGATGCCCTCTGTCACCACCACAATTCAACATTGTACTAGAAATTTATTAGCTCAAAGTTACTGAGCTAATAAACAAATTCATCAAGGTGTCAGGATATTAAATTAATGTGCAAAAATTAGTAATATTTCTATACACAATCAATGACTTAATTGAGGAGTCAATTGAGGAAAAAATTCCATTCAAAATAGCAACTAAAAGTATCAAGTATCTTGCAACGAACTTAACTAGGGATGTAAATGACTTGTACACAGAAAACTATGTAACATTGCTAGAAGGAATGAAAGAAGATCTAAATAGGTGTAGAGACATTCCCTGCTCATGGATAGGAAGGTTAAATACAGTTATGATGTCAATTCTTCCCAAATCAATCTACAGATTCAGTGCAGTACTAATCAAAATTCCAACAACCTACTTTGAAGACTTGGAAAAGCTAGTTAACAAATTCATCTGGAAGGGAGAGAGATCCTGAATAGCCAAAAGCATCCTAAAAAAAGAAGAATGAGTGGAGGTTTGCCACTTCCTAATTTTAAAGCTTATTATAAAGCCACAGTGGTGAAAACATCATGGTACTGGCACAAAGATAGAAGTATTGACCAGTGGAATCAAATCAAGAGTGCAGAAGTAGACCACCAAATCTATAGTCAACTGATCTTTGACAAGGCTCCCAAATCCACTGAAATGGGACACAATAGTCTTTTTAATAAATGGGCGTGGGAAAATTGGATATAAATAGCTAAAAGAGTGAAAGAGGATACTTACCTTAAATCCTGTACAAAAATTAACTTAAAGTGGATCAAACACATAAATATAAGAACCAGGACCATAAAGCTCCTAAAAGAAAATATAAGAAAACATCTTCAATAACAAGTAATCGGACACAACTTCCTGAACTGTATACCCAAAGCACAAACAACAAAACAAACAACAATAAGTAAGTGAAAACTCCTCAAAATCAAATGCTTTTTGCACCTCAACAGACTTTGTCAAAAAGGTGAAGACACAGCCAACTCAGTGGGAGAAAATATTTGCAAATCACACATTGTGTATACATGAAGATATCATACAACTCAACAACAAAAGAACAAACCCAATTATAAAATGGGCTAAAGATATGGACAGGCATTTTTCTGAAGAGCAAACGCAGATGGCTCAAGAGCACAGATAGAGATGCTCATTTTCATTAGCTGTAAGGGAAACGCAGATCAAGACTAAATGAGATATCACCTCACACCTATAAGACATGTTTTCCAATAAGCAGGATACTACAAATGTTGGAGAGATTGTGGAGGCACTTATGCATTGCTGGTGGAAATGTGCAATGGTACAGCCATTATGGAAGACAGTTCGGCAGTTCCTTATGAAATTAAGTATAGATTTTCCCTATGAAGTAATAACACTATTTGGCATATACCCAGAAGAGCTGAAAGCAGTGACATAGAGATTTGTACACCAATCTTCAAAGCACTATTATTCACAATTGTCCAAATATGGAAACAATCCAAGTGCCCATCAACGGATGAGTAGGTTAACAAAATGTGGTATATACATAGGATGGAATATTATGCAGCAGTAAGACAAAATGATGCCCTGAAGTACATGACAAGATGGATGAGCCTTGAGGACATAATACTATGAGAAATAAGTCAGACACAAAAGGATAGATGACTATGTATGACTCCACTTTTATGACCATGGTAAAGGTAAAATCAGAGGCTTATAATACATAATATAGGGGACCTAGAGATACACAGAATCTAGAGGTGGGTTAACCATTAGCTAATGAGGTTGAGCTCAAATATAAAGAAAACATAGAAGTGAAGGTAATTCACTAGTGGGTCTAAAAGTAATATTACCATTTTGAAGGTGAACATGATTGAAAGGGGTTGTATAGACCCATGTGTTCCACCGATGAATACTGCAAATATAAATAAGTTCTTGCATAAACTACTTCAAAGGTATGAATCTTGTACAAAGGGTAAATAAGTTCAAGGTAAAGGGCGGAAATGATATTGCATGCTATGGGCTATGTTTAACAGGAAAGCATCAACAGTGCCATGGCAACAGCAGGGGTAAATAATAGGGGGAGGGACAAGAGCTAAGGTGAGGTTTAGATTTTCTATTTGGTGAGTGTGTGCATATTGGTTATCTTTCTCTTGGGAATGATGAAATCATCTAAAATTGAGAGTGTTGATGGACTGTTGACTTTGGACATTTTATATGATGTCCAATGAGTGGAGGTGGGTGAAGGATGCACTGATTGAGATTGGTGAATGATGGTGTTTATATATGATCAAATATTGTGCTGCTACAAAAAGGAATGAAGTTGTGAGGTGTGCAGCATTGTAAGTGAACCTGTGGGACATTTGGTGAGGCAAAATAAACCAGAAACAAAAGAGCAATTCTTGTATGGTCTCATTTAGGAAATATTTATAAGAAAACAAGCTCTTAGAGCAGTCTCATTTCGTCTGGAGCTATAATTGTCGTTTCTGGACTTTGAGAGGCCATTATATATATAATAAAATATCTTTAATATAACTTGGCATTTAGAGATAAGAATGAAACTGATCAGGTCCGGATTAAGGTAATTCAAAATACAATAGTAAGGAAGACATTATCTATATTTTAGAATTTCGTCTACTCTTTGAGACCAGAAGAAGAAAGGTTTATTTTATCCAGAACCTAAATTCTCTGTAGCACATACTCTAGCTCAACCTGTCTGGATAAATCATTTAAACAATCCAAACAAAGAGGGCTCAGAATAAGAATAAAGGCATTTAATCCTACATAGCATAACATAATGTCTGGATAGATCTCAGAGTATAGTAAGCAGTTAATCAAAAAAGTATTGAAAAAGTCCCTTGAGGGATCAGAAAAAAAATATGGACCTATTAAATTCTACCACTGGGGAAATGCCTGATACTTTGAAAATCATTAGGAACACCCAAATCAATTGGACAAGCCTTTGATCTTAAGGCTTACTCTTGTGAAAATTATGTATACAGTGGAAAAGCTTAGCCTACCTATAGTTATGCCTAAGAGTTACTTACAGAGGAACTCTTTTGTTGTTCAGATGTGGCCTCACTCTCTCTAAGCTCAACTCTGCAAGTGAAATCATTGCCCTCCCCCCTACGTGGGGCATGACATATAGGGGTGAAAGTCCCCCTGGTGGCATGGGAGATGTCTTCCATGGATGAGCCCGGTCCTGGCACTGTGGGATCAGTAATGCCATCCTGATCTAAAGGGGGAAAAGAAGTGTAGCAAATAAGGTATCAGTGGCTGAGAGAGTTCAGATAAAGTTGAGCAGCTACTCTGGAGGTCACTTTTATGCAAGCTTCCATTAGACATTGCTACCCAACATAACTTGCTAAACCCCAATCAAAACCATTCTAGCCAATCCTAAAGAACACCTAGGGTATTACATAAGGGTCTCCAAATGTTCTATACACTAGGGTAACTTACCAGAAACCTATAACTTTGAGATGGGTCCTTGGACCAGATAAGTCCTGAAAGTCAAAGGGCCCAGCCTCTCCAGAACATCAACTGGTTCCATCTCCCTATTCCATATTACTGACAGCCCCTTCCAACATGAAAAAGTTAGAATGGGCATGGCCAAAATACCCTTAAAGAGTGGATAAATCATTTAAACAATCCAAACAAAGAGGGCCCAGAATAAGAATAAAGGCATTTAATCCTGCATAGCATAACATAATGCCTGGATAGATCTCAGAGTATAGGAAGAAGTTAATCAAAAAAGTATTGGCAAAGATCAAAGGTGATGGTGGAGTTGTACAGAGAAGGTAGGGTTTAACATATGAGTATTATTGCTGAATCATTATGTTGATATTTCTTTTAGTCTCCAGTATCTTAGAGCAGCTAGAGGTAAAAACCTAAAATGGTGGGATTGTAACCCATACCAAACTCTGAAATCTGTTCTACAACTAATTGTGTGATGTATTTTGAAATTTATTTATTTATTTATTTGTATATATGCTATTTTTCACAGAAAAGAAAAAAAAAGTCTAGGCTCCAGTGTTTTGGAGCAGCTAGAAGGCAAAATCTGAGATTGTGGAATAGTAACCCAAAACAATCTCTGAAATCTCTTCTGTAACTACTTGTTGAAATGTACTTTGAAAAATCATTGTTTTTTCTTTCCTTTCTTTGAATGTATATTATATTTAGCAATAAAAAAAGTGTTGGAAAGACCATTGCTGCAGGAAAAAAAAAAAAAAACTTACTGGCCTAGTCCCAGCTTCCCCCTATTTAGGTAGCTGCATGAATGGAGTTGAATTCCCTTCTGTCTTTTAACTCTGTAGTCTCTGCCAAAGCATCCAGTTAAAATTCGTGGGATATCTTCTAATAATTTAGTAAGACATGATATTTCCCTTACAGAACATTTGATACTCATATTTGTTTATTGCACTTTAACTACAGAGAATTCTTATCTACTTAAACATTGAAAATGCATCTGGAATGGAATATGTAAAATTCACTCTCATATAATAAGGTTTAAGATAATATCCATAGAGATCTTAAAGCAGTTTATGTTACAGAAACTATCACCAAACAAAGAAAGGTATTAATATAACTATGACTCATGGGGCCAGGGGGGAGCACAGTGTTCGGCACCAGGTCCGCAGGGTGGTCAAGTCGTGGAGACGGCGCTGGTACTGTCGCCTCATCTAGTAGCAACTACTAGGTGAACTGAAACAGTGCAGAACAGCTCCTGGGGCCACGGCAGGGAATGGACACACAGCGTACCCCAGTCTGGACTGGCTAGTCTGACTGCGAGACTCAGCTGCGGTGAGATCCCCGAGCGGTGCACGATTTCCCGAGCAGCAGCAGCTGTGGCGGCCAGAGCTCCTCCCTCCCTCCTTCCCGGGCCGGCGGAGAGTCTCGGAGAGGCAAGTTTCCCAAGCCGAGGTGGCCGGCGCCCCTCTTTTGCGGGCGGCTTCCTGGTCCGGCTATGAGTCTCGGATCAGAGGGCTACCCAAGCCATGGTGCCCTCCCCCACGGGCGGCTTCCTGGTCCGGTGGGGAATTCCACAGGATGCGGCGGCTGGTGACTGACACCCCTCCCCCACGGGCGACTTCCTGGTCTGGTGGCGAATTCCCTGGGCCCGCTGCAGCCAGCAACCAGCCACAGGGTCCCCTCAAGCCACGGCGGCTGACACCCCACCACGTGTGGCCCCCCGAACCAGTGGAGAGAATTGGATCAAAAATCCCCAGGCTGCGGAGATCGGTGACTGGGGGGATCCCTTCCAAACACGTGAGACAAACATGTGCCATGAGCGCAACCTACTGGGCAGGATAAGAAAAACAGAACCCAGAGATTTCACAGAAAAATCTTACAACATTGTTGGGTCCAACACCCAGGGAAATCTGACTAAATGCCCAGATGCCAGCAGCAGAAGATAACGGTAAACGTTTAGAAGATTGAGAATATGGCCCAGTCAAAGGAACAAACCAATAGTTCAAATGAGATACAAGAGCTGAGACAACTAATGCTGAATATACGAACAGAAATGGAAAACCTCTTCAAAAATGAAATCGATAAATTGAGGGAGGACATGAAGAAGACATGGGCTGAACATAAAGAAGAAATAGAAAAACTGCAAAAAACAAATCGCAGAACTTATGGAAGTGAAGGATAAAGTAGAAAAGATGGAAAAAACAACAGATACCTACAATGATAGATTTAAAGAGACAGAAGATAGAATTAGTGATTTGGAGGATGGAACATCTGAATTCCAAAAAGAAACACAAACTATCGGGAAAAGAATGGAAAAATTTGAATAGGGTATCAGGGAACTCAAGGACAATATGAACTGCACAAATATACGTGTTGTGGGTGTCCCAGAAGGAGAAGAGAAGGGAAAAGGAGGAGAAAAACTAATGGAAGAAATTATCGCTGAAAATTTCCCAACTCTTATGAAAGACCTAAAATTACAGATTCAAGAAGTGCAGCGTACCCCAAAGAGATTAGACCCAAATAGGCATTATCCAAGACACTTTCTAGTTAGAATGTCAGAGGTCAAAGAGAAAGAGAGGATCTTGAAAGCAGCAAGAGAAAAACAATCCATCACATATAAGGGAAACCCAATAAGACTATGCGTAGATTTCTCAGCAGAAACCATGGAAGCTAGAAGACAGTGGGATGATATATTTAAATTACTAAAAGAGAAAAACTGCCAACCAAGACTCCTATATCCAGCAAAATTATCCTTCAAAAATGAGGGAGAAATTAAAACATTCTCAGACAAAAAGTCATTGAGAGAATTTGTGGCCAAGAGACCAGCTCTGCAAGAAATACTAAAGGGAGCACTAGAGTCAGATACAAAAAGACAGAAGAGAGAGGTATGGAGAAGAGTGTAGAAATAAGGAAAATCAGATATGATATATATATAATACAAAAGGCAAAATGTTAGAGGAAAATATTATCCAAACAGTAATAACACTAAATGTTAATGGACTGAATTCCCCAATCAAAAGACATAGATTGGCAGAATGGATTAAAAAACAGGACCCTTCTATATACTGTCTACAGGAAACACATCTTAGACCCAAAGATAAACATAGGTTGAAAGTGAAAGGTTGGGAAAAGATATTTCATGCAAATAACAACCAGAAAAGAGCAGGAGTGGCTATACTAATATTCAACAAATTAGACTTCAAATGTAAAACAGTTAAAAGAGACAAAGAAGGACACTATATACTAATAAAAGGAACAATTAAAGAAGAAGACACAACAATCATAAATATTTACACACCGAACCAGAATGCCCCAAAATATGTGAGGAATATACTGCAAACACTGAAAAGGGAAATAGACTCATATACCATAATAGTTGGAGACTTTAATTCACCACTCTCATCAATGGACAGAACATCTAGACAGAAGATCAATAAAGAAATAGAGAATCTGAATATTACTATAAATGAGCTAGACTTAACAGACATTCATAGGACATTACATCCCACAACAGCAGGATACACCTTTTTTTCAAGTGCTCATGTATCATTCTCAAAGATAGACCATATGCTGGGTCACAAAGCAAGTCTTAACAAATTTAAAAAGATTGAAATCATACACAACACTTTCTCAGATCATAAAGGAAAGAAGTTGGAAATCAATAATAGGTGGAGTGCCAGAAAATTCACAAATACGTGGAAGCTCAACAACAAACTCCTAAACAACGAGTGGGTCAAAGAAGAAATTGCTAGAGAAATTAGCAAATACCTCGAGGCGAATGAAAATGAAAACACAACATATCAAAACTTATGGGACGCAGCAAAGGCAGTGCTAAGAGGGAAATTTATTGCCCTAAATGCCTATATCAGAAAAGAAGAAAAGGCAAAAATGCAGGAATTAACTGTCCACTTGGAAGAACTGGAGAAAGAACAGCAAACTAATTCCAAAGCAAGCAAAAGGAAAGAAATAACAAAGATTAGAGCAGAAATAAATGAAATTGAAAACAATAGAGAAAATCAATAAGACCAGAAGTTGGTTCTATGAGAAAATCAATAAGATTGATGGGCCCTTAGCAAGATTGGCAAAAAGATGAAGAGAGAGGATGCAAATAAATAAGATCAGAAATGGAAGAGGAGACATAACTACTGACCTCACAGAAATAAAGGAGGTAATAACAGGATACTATGAACAACTTTATGCTAATAAATACAACAATTTAGAGGAAATGGATGGGTTCCTGGAAAGACATGAACAACCAACTTTGACTCAAGAAGACATAGATGACCTCAACAAACCAATCACAAGTAAAGAAATTGAATTAGTCATTCAAAAGCCTCCTAAAAAGAAAAGTCCAGGACCAGACGGCTTCATATCTGAATTCTATCAAACATTCCAGAAAGAATTAGTACCAACTCTCCTCAAACTCTTCAAAAATATCGAAGCAGAGGGAAAACTACCTAATTCATTCTATGAAGCCAACATCACCCTCATACCAAAACCAGGCAAAGATATTACAAAAAAAGAAAACTACAGACCAATCTCTCTAATGAATATAGATGCAAAAATCCTCAATAAAATTCTAGCAAATCGTATCCAACAACACATTAAAAAATTATGCATCATGACCAAGTAGGATTCATCCCAGGTATGCAAGGATGGTTCAACATAAGAAAATCAATTAATGTAATACACCATATCAACAAATCAAAGCAGAAAAATCACATGATCATCTCAATTGATGCAGAGAAGGCATTTGACAAGATTCAACAGCCTTTCCTGTTGAAAACACTTCAAAGGATAGGAATACAAGGGAACTTCCTTAAAATGATGGAGGGAATATATGAAAAACCCACAGCTAACATCATCCTCAATGGGGAAAAATTGAAAACTTTCCACCTAAGATCAGGAACAAGACAAGGATGTCCACTATCACCACTATTATTCAACATTGTGTTGGAGGTTCTAGCCAGAGCAATTAGACAAGAAAAAGAAATACAAGGCATCAAAATTGGAAAGGAAGAAGTAAAACTATCACTGTTTCAGACGATATGATACTATACATCGAAAACCCAGAAAAATCCACAACAAAACTACTAGAGCTAATAAATGAGTACAGCAAAGTAGCAGGTTACAAGATCAACATTCAAAAATCTGTAGCATTTCTATACACTAGTAATGAACAAGCTGAGGGGGAAATCAAGAAACGAATCCCATTTACAATTGCAACTAAAAGAATAAAATACCTAGGAATAAATTTAACTAAAGAGACAAAAAACCTATATAAAGAAAACTACAAAAAACTGTTAAAAGAAATCACAGAAGACCTAAATAGATGGAAGGGCATACCGTGTTCATGGATTGGAAGACTAAATATAGTTAAGATGTCAATCCTACCTAAATTGATTTACAGATTCAATGCAATACCAATCAAAATCCCAACAACTTATTTTTCAGAAATAGAAAAACCAATAAGCAAATTTATCTGGAAGGGCAGGGTGCCCCGAATTGCTAAAAACATCTTGAGGAAAAAAATGAAGCTGGAGGTCTCGCGCTGCCTGACTTTAAGGCATATTATGAAGCCACAGTGGTCAAAACAGCATGGTATTGGCATAAAGATAGATATATCAACCAATGGAATTGAACAGAGTGCTCAGATACAGACCCTCTCATCTATGGACATTTGATCTTTCATAAGGCAGTCAAGCCAACTCACCTGGGACAGAACAGTCTCTTCAACAAATGGTGCCTAGAGAACTGGATATCCATATGCAAAAGAATGAAAGAAGACCCATCTCTCACACCCTATACAAAAGTTAACTCAAAATGGATCAAAGATCTAAACATTAGGTCTAAGACCATGTATTAGTTAGGGTTCTCTAGAGAAACAGAATCAACAGGGAACACTTGCAAATATAAAATTTATGAAAGTGACTCACATGACCGTAGGAATGCAGAGTCCAAAATCCACAGGGCAGGCTGCGAAGCCGATGACTCCAATGGATGGCCTGGATGAACTCCACAGGAGAGGCTCACCAGCCAAAGCAGGAATGCAACCTGTCTCCTCTGAGTCCTCCTTAAAAGGCTTCCCATGATTGGATTTAGCATCACTAATTGCAGAAGACACTCCCCTTTGGCTGATTACAAATGGAATCAGCTGTGGATGCAGCTGACGTGATCATGACCTAATTCTATGAAATGTCCTCATTGCAACAGACAGGCCAGCGCTTGCCCAATCAGATGAACAGGTACCACAACTTGCCCAAGTTGACACCTGTCCCTAACCATGACAGTCCACCCCTTGTCAACTTGGCACATATATATATATATATATATATATATATATATATATATATATATATATACATCACCTTAGACCATACTTAATTTCCAAATGAAAACAAATAAGCACACATTTTTTCTTTTACCTGACAATACTCAACTGTCCTGCATATAACTGGAAACACATTAAATCTCTCCAGAATAGGGTGCAAATCCTTGGGCAACATTCATTCTTAAACTTGATATCTTACAACTTAAATAGTATAACACAAACAAAACAGCATTACAGTTCTCGTTTCTGCAACTGATCACGTGGTCGAAGTTCATATTTATCACTACCTTCTTCCACTACCCATTCCATGTTCCCTTTCCCCTCAGCAAGCACTTCAGCTGGCCGTGGTTCTTTGCCTGGTGGGGTGACCCAAACCTTCATTCCTGAAGTCTCAGAGCCATTAGTGGTCCTGCCTGGATTGTGTTGTTGCAGTTTTCCATTGATTTTAATCACAGGGCATGGTAGTACTAATAGACGCCCCAGGGGATCTCCTGTATTCCAAGAAAACTCTTCTTTACCTCCATTATGTAGTTGCAGTCCTACTTCCTTCTGATAGTCAGGGTCAATTACCCCAGACAATAATGTAATCCCCTTCTTGGTGTGTTGATCCAGAGGCATAAGTAGCCCAAAGTGGCCAGGTGGCAATCTTAACTTCCAGTTCAGTGGTATCACTGTTGTTTCTCCTGGAGAAAGCACACCCTGTTTTGGAACTAAAACCTGTAGACCAGCAGAACTCAGGGTAGCAGGGACAGGAAGCAAAAATTTTCATAGTGGATCACTAGGAGTAATAGTGAATGGCACCACACCCATTTCCACCCCTTGGTTCCTGGACCCATGGATCCTGGCTATGGGAGAAACAGCACCATACAACGGACGCTGACTCAGAGCATACACAGCTTCCTGGAGAACATTACCCCAGCCTTCCAAGTTTTTGCCACCTAGTTGGCACCGTAATTGAGTTTTCAAAAGGCCATTCCACCGTTCTATCAATCCAGCTGCTTCTGGATGATGGGGAACATGGTAAGACCAGAGAATTCCATGAGCATGTGCCCATTCCCGCACTTCATTTGCTGTGAAGTGTGTTCCTTGATCTGAAGCAATGCTATGTGGAATACCATGACGATGGATAAGGCTTTCTGTAAGCCCACGGATAGTAGTTTTGGCAGAAGCATTGCATACAGGGAAAGCAAACCCATGTCCAGAGTATGTGTCTATTCCAGTTAGAACAAATTGCTGCCCCTTCCATGAAGGGAGTGGTCCAATGTAATCAACCTGCCACCATGTAGCTGGCTGGTCACCTCGGCCATATCGGGGGCTGAGTGTGGGTCTCTGCTGCTGGCAGATTGGGCACTCAGCAGTGGCTGTAGCCAGGTCAGCCTTGGTGAGTGGAAGTCCATGTTGCTGAGCCCATGCATAACCTCCATCCCTACCACCATGACCACTTTGTTCATGAGCCCATTGGGCAATAACAGGAGTTGCTGAGCAAAGAGGCGGACTGGTATCCATAGAACGGGTCATCTTATCCACTTGATTATTAAAATCTTCCTTTGCTGAAGTCACCCTCTGGTGTGCATTCACATGGGACACAAATATCTTCATGTTTTTAGCCCACTCAGAAAGGTCTATCCACATACTTCTTCCCCAGACCTCTTTGCCACCAATTTTCCAATTATGGTCTTTCCAAGTCCCTCACCATCCAGCCAAACCATTAGCAACAGCCCATGAGTCAGTATACAAATGCACCTCTGGCCAGTTTTCCTTCCAAGCAATATGAACAACCAGGTGCACTGCTCGAAGTTCTGCCCACTGGGAGGATTTCCCCTCACCACTGTCCTTCAAGGACACCCCAGAAAGGGGTTGTAATGCTGCAGCTGTCCACTTTCGGGTGGTACCTGCATATCGTGCTGAACCATCTGTAAACCAGGCCCGAGTTTTCTCTTCCTTAGTCAATTCACTGTAAGGAACTCCCCAAGAGGCCATAGCTCTGGTCTGGGAAAGAGAAGGTAATGTGGCAGCAGGAGTGGAAACCATGGGCATCTGTGCCACTTCTTCATGTAACTTACTTGTGCCTTCAGGACCTGCTCTGGCTCTATCTCGTATATACCATTTCCACTTTACAATAGAGTGCTGCTGTGCATGCCCAACTTTATGGCTTGGTGGGTCAGACAACACCCAACTCATGATAGGCAACTCAGGTCTCATGGTAACTTGGTGGCCCATGGTTAAGCATTCAGTCTCTACTAAGGCCCAGTAGCAGGCCAAAAGCTGTTTCTCAAAAGGAGAGTAGTTATCTGCAGCAGATGGTAAGGCTTTGCTCCAAAATCCTAAGGGTCTGCGTTGTGATTCTCCTATAGGGGCCTGCCAAAGGCTCCAGACAGCATCTCTATTTGCCACTGACACTTCCAGCACCATTGGATCTGCTGGATCATATGGCCCAAGTGGCAGAGCAGCTTGCACAGCAGCCTGGACCTGTCACAGAGCCTCCTCTTGTTCAGGTCCCCACTCAAAATTAGCAGCTTTTCTGGTCACTCGATAAATGGGCCGGAGTAGCACACCCAAATGAGGAATATGCTGTCACCAAAATCCAAAAAGACCAACTAGGCATTGTGCCTCTTTTTTGGATGTGGGAGGGGCCAGATGCAGCAATTTATCCTTCACCTTAGAAGGGATATCTCGACATGCCCCACACCACTGGACACCTAAAAATTTTACTGAGGTGGAAGGCCCCTGTATTTTTGTTGGATTTATCTCCCATCCTCTGACATGCAAATGCCTTACCAGTAAATCTAGAGTAGTTGCTACTTCTTGCTCACTAGGTCCAATCAACATGATATCATCAATATAATGGACCAGTGTGATGTCTTGTGGGAGGGAGAAACAATCAAGGTCTCTGCAAACAAGATTATGACATAGGGCTGGAGAGTTGATATACCCCTGAGGTAGGACAGCGAAAGTATATTGCTGACCTTGCCAGCTGAAAGCAAACTGTTTCTGGTGGTCCTTACTAATAGCTATTGAGAAAAAAGCATTTGCCAGATCAATAGCTGCATACCAGGTACCAGGGGATGTACTGATTTGCTCAAGCAATGATACTACATCTGGAACAGCAGCTGCAATTGGAGTTACCACCTGGTTGAGTTTACGATAATCCACTGTCATTCTCCAAGACCCATCTGTTTTCTGCACAGGCCAAATAGGAGAGTTGAATGGGGATGTGGTGGGAATCACCACCCCTGCATCTTTCAAGTCCTTAAGAGTGGCAGTAATCTCTGCAATCCCTCCAGGAATGCGGTATTGCTTTTGATTTACTATTTTGCTTGGTAGGGGCAGTTCTAGTGGCTTCCACTTGGCCTTTCCCACCATAATAGCCCTCACTGCACGAGTTAGAGAACCAACGTGGGGATTCTGCCAGTTACTCAGTATGTCTATGCCAATTATACATTCCAGAACTGGGGAAATAACTACAGGATGGGTCCGGGGGCCCACTGGACCCACTGTGAGACGGACCTGAGCTAAAACTCCATTGATCACCTGGCCTCCATAAGCCCCCACTCTGACTGGTGGTCCAGAGTGACGTTTTGGGTCCCCTGGAATTAATGTCACTTCTGAACCAGTGTCTAATAATCCCCGAAATATCTGATCATTTCCTTTTCCCCAATGCACAGTTACCCTGGTAAAAGGCCGTCGGTCTCCTTGGGGAAGATTTAGAGGAAGGTTAACAGTATAAATTTGTGGCAGTGTAACAGGTTTCTCCCCCATAGGGACCTGGCCTCCCCTTCAGTCAAGGGGCTCAGGGTCTGTAAACTGTTTCAAGTCTGGAAATTGGTTAAGGGGCCGTGACTCTGTGTTTTTGTAATTCAGGTTAGACTTCTGTTCCCTTGACCTAGAACTCTTTTGTTTATACAGCTCCAACAAGAATTTAGTAGACTGCCCTTCTATTGTATTTCTAGGCACCCCATGATTTACTAGCCAATGCCACAAATCTCTGCATGTCATATAATTTTGATGCCTCCTTTGAGTTTGTTGTCTATTATAATACCCGCGTCTACCCTGTCTTTGGTGATTAAGTGCTGCCACCTGGCTTCTACCAACTCGGGATCCTGTCATCCCCATTGTGTTTAAGGATTCCAGCTCAGTGACAGCAGTTCCTACAGTAATATCTGACCTACAAAGTAGTGCAAACACAGAGCTCTTGAGGGATGATGGTGCTAGTCTCACAAATTTATTTCTCACTGTTCTGGTAAAAGGTGCATCCTCTGGACATTCCTCGGGTGTAAGAGCAGGCTTTGCATGATAAATCCACTCTAACATCCCAATCTCTCTAAGCCTCTGGATCCCCTCATCTACATTATACCAGGGCAGTTCTGGCATTTCAACCTCAGGTAATGTTGGCCACCTTTTGATCCGTGTTTCAACCAACCACCCAAACAAGCTGTTAACACCTTTTCTAACTGCTCGAGCTATAACATTGAATGCAGAATCTCTGCTTAGTGGGCCCATATCAATAAATTCAGCCTGATCCAGCCTTATATTCCTCCCACCATTATCCCACACTCTTAAAATCCATTGCCACACATATTCCCCTGATTTCTGTCTATATAAATTGGAAAAGTCACACAGTTCTTTTGGAGTGTAACGTACCTCCTCGTGTGTGATACTTTGTACCTCACCTTTAGGGGCCTGTTGGGACTTTAGTCTAGTTATAGGTCTAGAAGAAATGAGGGGTGGTGGGGGTGGGTCATGAAAAGAATTAGAAATATCTTCCAAGCCATTTGCTTCAGGGCTTTCATTTGCAGTTTCATCTGGTGAAACAGGATTAATCACTCTAGGGCTAATCCCTTCAGGAGGAGGTTGGGTGGCCAATTCCTCAAGGCAGGCTGGAGGGGGGGCGGCTATGTCCTCAGGGCAGACTATTACAGGGTTATCTAAAGAAGGCTCAGCATGGTCTAGGGTTTCAACCTCACCCCCAACATCATTATCAATCCATATGTTACCATCCCATTTTTCAGGGTCCCACTCCTTTCCAATCAATGCCCTCACTTTAACGGCAAACACCGTGCAAGACTGAAATTTCATTTTACATTGTAAAGTTGCTACTCTAACAATAAGATTCTGGGTCTGATTTTCAGAGATCTCAAGTCTACGGCTACAGGAAATAAAATTTTCCTTCAGGATACTCATAGAAACCTCTACATCTTTCAGACGGCACTTAAGCTTCTTGTTTGAAGCCTTAAGCCCATCCCTTTCACCCTTTAATGTAGACAGTGTATCTAACAACAACCAACCAACATCTCTATAACTCTTATTTCTACAAAACTCTGTAAAGGTGTCAAAAACATTATCCCCCAGAGTCTGGCTTCGTACAAGTGAAGCATTAGGAGAATCGAATGATGATATTTTGACTATCTCCTTTGCCAACTCAGTCCATGGATTGGGAGTGTCATTCTGATTATGGGAATCAGAGTCCTTAGTGTCTCTGAGCCCAGTCAGAGTAGAAAACCATTCATAAAAACCCATTTTAAAGATTCTGTTCCTTAAGAACCACTCCTGGTACCAAGATGTATTAGTTAGGGTTCTCTAGAGAAACAGAATCAACAGGGAACACTTGCAAATATAAAATGTATGAAAGTGTCTCATGTGACCGTAGGAACGCAGAGTCCAAAATCCACAGGGCAGGCTGCGAAGCCGATGACTCCAATGGATGGCCTGGATGAACTCCACAGGAGAGGCTCACCAGCCAAAGCAGGAATGCAACCTGTCTCCTCTGAGTCCTCCTTAAAAGGCTTCCCATGATTGGATTTAGCATCACTAATTGCAGAAGACACTCCCCTTTGGCTGATTACAAATGGAATCAGCTGTGGATGCAGCTGATGTGATCATGACCTAATCCTATGAAATGTCCTCATTGCAACAGACAGGCCAGCGCTTGCCCAATCAGATGAACAGGTACCACAACTTGCCCAAGTTGACACCTGTCCCTAACCATGACAGACCATAAAACAGTTAGAGGAAAATGTTGGGAGATATCTTATGGATCTTACAACTGGAGGCGGTTTTATGGACCTTAAACCTAAAGCAAGAACACTGAAGAAGGAAATAAATAAATGGGAGCTCCTCAAAATTAAACACTTTTGTGCATCAAAGAACTTCATCAAGAAAGTAGAAAGATAGCCTACACAATGGGAGACAATATTTGGAAATGATATATCAGATAAAGGTCTAGTATCCAGAATTTATAAAGAGATTGTTCATCTCAACAACAAAAAGACAGCCAACCCAATTACAAAATGGGAAAAAGACTTGAACAGACACCTATCAGAAGAGGAAATACAAATGGCCAAAAGGCACATGAAGAGATGCTCAATGTCCCTGGCCATTAGAGAAATGCAAATCAAAACCACAATGAAATATCATGTCACACCCACCAGAATGGCCATTATCAACAAAACAGAAAATGACAATGACAAGTGCTGGAGAGGATGTGGTGAAAGAGGCACACTTATCCACTGTTGGTGGGAATGTCAAATGGTGCAACCACTGTGGAAGGCAGTTTGGCGGTTCCTCAAAAAGCTGAATATAGAATTGCCATACGGCCCAGCAATACCATTGCAGGAAATCTACTCAAAGGACTTAAGGGCAAAGACACAAATGGACATTTGCACACCAATGTTTATAGCAGCGTTATTTACAATTGCAAAGAGATGGAAACAGCCGAAGTCTCCATCAACAGAAGAGTGGCTAAACAAACTGTGGTATATACATATGATGGAATACTATGCAGCTTTAAGACAGGATAAACTTATGAAGCATGTAATAACATGGATGGACCTAGAGAACATTATGCTGAGTGAGTCTAGCCAAAAACTAAAGGACAAATACTGTATGGTCCCACTGATGTGAACAGACATTCGAGAATAAATTTGGAATATGTCATTTGCAACAGAGTCCAGCAGGAGGTAGAAACAGGGTAAGATAATGGGCAATTGGGGTTGAAGGGATACAGATGGTGTAACAGGACTAGATACAAAAACTCAAAAATGGACAGCACAATAATACCTAATTGTAAAGTAATCATGTTAAAACACTGAATGAAGCTGCATCTGAGCTATAGGTTTTTGTTTTGTTTTGTTTTGATTTTACTATTATTACTTTTATTTTTTTCTCTATATTAACATTCTATATCTTTTTCGGTTATGTTGCTAGTTCTTCTAAACCAATGCAAATGTACTAAGTAATGATGATCATGCAGCTATGTGATGATGTTAAGAATTACTGATTGCATATGTAGAATGGTATGATTTCTAAATGTTGGGTTAATTTCTTTTTTTCCGTTAATTAAAAAAAAAAAGGGAAGGGGTAATTGGAGCTGAATGGATACAGACTGTACAATGGGACTGGATATAAAAACTCAGAAATAGACAGCACAATACTACCCAATTGTAATGCAATTATGTTAAAACACTGAATGAAGCTGCATGTGAGGTATAGGTTTTTATTTTCTTTCTATTGTTGTTTTAATTCTTACTCTGTTGTCTTTTTATTTCTTTTTCTAAATCGATGCAAATGTACTAAGAAATGATGAATATGCAACTATGTGATGTTATTAAGAATTACTGATTGTACATGTAGAATGGAATGATTTCTAATTGTTTTGTTAATTCTTTTTTTAATTAATAAAAAAATAAAAAAAAAACAGGCAAAGATATTACAGAAAAAGAAAACTACAGGCCAATCTCTCTAATGAATATAGATGCAAAAATCCTCAATAAAATTCTAGCAAATCATATCCAACAACACATTAAAAGAATTATACATCATGACCTAGTAGGATTCATCCCAGGTATGCAAGAATGGTTCAACATAAGAAAATCAATTAATGTAATACACCATATCAACAAATCAAAGCAGAAAAATCACATGATCATCTCAATTGATGCAGAGAAGGCATTTGACAAGATTCAACAGCCTTTCCTGTTGAAAACACTTCAAAGGATAGGGATACAAGGGAACTTCCTTAAAATGATAGAGGGAATATATGAAAAACCCACAGCTAATATCATCCTCAACGGAGAAAAATCGAAAAGTTTCCCCCTAAGATCAGGAACAAGACAAGGATGCCCACTATCACCACTATTATTCAACATTGTGTGGGGGGTTCTAGCCAGAGCAATTAGACAAGAAAAAGAAATACAAGGCATCAAAATTGGAAAGGAAGAAGTAAAACAATCACTGTTTGCAGACGATATGATACTATACGTCGAAAACCCGGAAAAATCCACAACAAAATTACTAGAGCTAATAAATGAGTACAGCAAAGTAGCACGTTACAAGATCGACATTCAAAAATCTGTAGCATTTCTATACACTAGCAATGAACAAGCGGAGGGGGAAATCAAGAAACGAATCCCATTTACAATTGCAACTAAAAGAATAAAATACCTAAGAATAAATTTAACTAAAGAGACAAAAAACCTATATAAAGAAAACTACAAAAAACTGCTAAAAGAAATCACAGAAGACCTAAATAGATGGAAGGGCATACCGTGTTCATGGATTGGAAGACTAAATATAGTTAAGATGTCAATCCTACCTAAATTGATTTACAGATTCAATGCAATACCAATCAAAATCCCAACAACTTATTTTTCAGAAATAGAAAAACCAATAAACAAATTTATCTGGAATGGCAGGGTGCCCTGAATTGCTAAAAACATCTTGAGGAAAAAAACGAAGCTGGAGGTCTCACGCTGCCTGACTTTAAGGCATATTATGAAGCCACAGTGGTCAAAACAGCATGGTATTGGCATAAAGATAGATATATCAACCAATGGAATCGAATACAGTGCTCAGTATAGACCCTCTCATCTATGGACATTTGATATTTGATAAGGCAGTCAAGCCAACTCACCTGGGACAGAACAGTCTCTTCAACAAATGGTGCCTAGAGAACTGGATATCCATATGCAAAAGAATGAAAGAAGACCCATATCTCACACCCTACACAAAAGTTAACTCAAAATGGATCAAAGATCTAAACATTAGGTCTAAGACCATAAAACAGTTAGAGGAAAATGTTGTGAGATATCTTATGGATCTTACAATTGGAGGCAGTTTTATGGACCTTAAACCTAAAGCAAGAGCACTGAAGAAGGAAATAAATAAATGGGAACTCCTCAAAATTAAACACTTTTGTGCATCAGAGAACTTCATCAAGATAGTAGAAAGACAGCCTACACAATGGGAATCAATATTTGGAAACGACATATCAGATAAAGGTCTAGTCTAGTATCCAGAATTTATAAAGAGATTGTTCATCTCAACAACAAAAAGACAGCCAACCAAATTACAAAATGGGAAAAAGACTTGAACAGACACCTACCAGAAGAGGAAATACAAATGGCCAAAAGGCACATGAAGAGATGCTCAATGTCCCTGGCCATTAGAGAAATGCAAATCAAAACCACAATGAGATATCATCTCACACCCACCAGAATGGCCATTATCAACAAAACAGAAAATGACAAGTGCTGGAGAGGATGTGGTGAAAGAGGCACACTTATCCACTGTTGGTGGGAATGTCAAATGGTGCAACCACTGTGGAAGGCAGTTTGGCGGTTCCTCAAAAAGCTGAATATAGAATTGCCATACGACCCAGCAATACCATTGCTGGGAATCCACTCAAAGGAATTAAGGGCAAAAACTCAAACGGACATTTGCACACCAATGTTTATAGCAGCGTGATTTACAATTGCAAAGAGATGGAAACAGCCAAAATGTCCATCAACAGAAGAGTGGCTAAACAAACTGTGGTATATACATACGATGGAATATTATGCAGCTTTAAGACAGGATAAAATTATGAAGCATGTAATAACATGGATGGACCTAGAGAACATTATGCTGAGTGAGTCTAGCCAAAAACTAAAGGACAAATACTGTATGGTCCCAATGATGCGAATCGACATTCAAGAATAAACTTGGAATATGTCATTGGTAACAGAGTCCAGCAGGAGTTAGAAACAGGGTAAGATAATGGATAATTGGAGCTGATGGGATACAGACTGTGCAACAGGTCTAGATACAAAAACTCAAAAATGGACAGCACAATGCTACCTAATTGTAAAGTAATCATGTTAAAACACTGAATGAAGCTGCATCTGAATTATAGGTTTTTGTTTTGTTTTGTTTTGTTTTGTTCTTACTGTTATTACTTTTATTTTTTTTCTCTATATTAACATTCTATATCTTTTTCGGTTGTGTTGCTAGTTCTTCTAAACAGATGCAAATGTACTAAGAAACGATGATCATGCATCTATGTGATGATGTTAAGATTTACTGATTGCATATGTAGAATGGTATGATTTCTAAATGTTCGGTTAATTTCTTTTTTTCTGTTAATTAATAAAAAAAAAGGTCGCACACTAAAGTAAATAAATAAATAAATGAACAAAGGTAAAAAAAAAAATATATATATATATATAACTATGACTACTATTATGCAGCTCTAGAAGAAACCAGAAATGGCCCTGACAAATTGGAATTGAGAAGTATTTATATCTTCACACCATCACATCAAACTACAAAGTTTCCACAGAATTGCCTGACAACAGTTTTTGTTTGTTTGTTTTTTTCTGAAAACTATACTATCCTCCAATTCTTTAGTTAGAAGGAGCCTTAGAAACCTCACATTTCTCAGGATTTCCCATTTTTAACAGAGGAATACTTTCTTCCTATTGAACTTCAGGTAAAAAAAACCCTATATAAATTGCTTTGCATTGCTTTCGCTGAAGCAGATTCCCTATAGCTTCCCCTCTCCCCAGAGTTAATAATATCTCATTTCCTTCTCCAAAACTCGTAGTTCTCCTTAGAGTTGAGTGTGAAGCCTGCTGGGCCAGCCTGGGCTCTTTATTTTATGGTAAGGAAACCCAATGCTATCAAAGATGGTGAATTAGGGTTAGAGCTCGCAAGGATATATCAGTCACTCTTGACTTGACTTCCTAGATCCACTTCTCTTTTTATAATATCATGCCTATTACCCTACCAATCCATTTCAATTTAGTCCAAAAGAGCACAGCCTTGTCAGTGTGCTTTCCTCTGCATGAATGGCGATGAATATAGTAAAGCTAAACCTATGAATAAGATTCAAAGTATATTCAAAGTCATTAATTGATCAATCATTCCAGAGATTAGGGATCACAAAGATAAGAAGTAAACTTTTCAAGTAGATTTTTCAAATATGGTCCCCATAAATAACATTTGTAAAACATTTCATTGTACAGAGAAGTTTCATATATTCATTTCCTTTACTTCCCTCTGAGCTCCATGTGTTGGGAATTATTTTATAGCCATTGAACAAAACCCATCTTTCATGCTATGTCCGTGTTAAGACAAGGATTTCTAGTCGTATAGTTTTGTTTTTTTTTTGAAATCATAAACTTTTCTCCACCTACTGAATCCAGGTTGATGTTTTAATTACATGGCATAAAAAAATATGGAATAATTGTGAGAGCTGAGCATTAAGGAAAATAAACAGGGAGAAAACCTTCCAGCGCTGGGACCAGGGCTGATAATGCACATTAGAGCAATAGCTTTGGATTTCTTCTTACTTCAGGCCAAAAGAATGCATGGATTTCCTTGGCAACCCAAATGGCAACAGGATTAGAAACAGATTAATTCTAGTCAATGCCATTGTTTTATGGAGCTGAATCTGGAACCATTCCTTGTAGGTCATTTGGCTTGTTTCAATTTCACAGCTACAGCTTGCATCATGAGCAGAGACTTATAGCCTTAACAGTGGTCAAGCAAGGGAACAGAGTGGACAAGCCTGGCTCCACTTTGCAAGTCAGGCTGAGGGCTAGACCCTGTTGAGTTTTCATCATGCACTAATACCTACTATTTCATTATAGCTTTCTATGAAACCCAGTGGATCTTGTTCAGGAAGTACATACACAGCCAATTTATCTCTTTTCAAAATGATGAAAGCTCTTGCTCAAAGTTGTGTGGCTTCCTTCAAAGATTGATGAGAACAGACAATTTTGGAGATATTTTCAGAAGAACTGCAGGGTCCTGAAAGCAGAGGAGAGCTTTCCATACAGGCAGCTCAAGGATCATATTTGCTTCTGCCTCTTTGAACATCTTTTGGGTTTTGCGTCCTCCAGCCAGTTATTTTATGCCCTTGGTTTCATCATTCAAAAATTGAGAATATATCTAATATTTTCGTCATATTGAGATTCCACCATCCCAAAACCTTTGCACTTGTATCTATGGTGTTACATTTTCAGAGAAACAAAATTAAAGTAGCCTAAACTATTATATATATATGTCCTCCTAATTAATTACAATCCTCCTTCTGTAATAAAGAAGATTACAGAACACAGAGAATAATGTGCAGCATTAAAAGGAAAATTTAGGTAATTTACATTGAATAACCTAAGAAAAATATAGAATACAACAACAACACAAGCATACCTGCCTAAAAACAGAGGTTATAATGCTAAAAGATTATCACTCTGCCTTTTAAAACTTAGTACCATCTCTTAATTTTCTTTGGAATAATTTATCTATTCAAATAATTCTAGGGGAGCATTTTTGGGTTCACAATATATATGTCGAAATAATATAACTACTATCTTGTTTCCAACAGGTAGTCATCTGCAGAGGCTATGGATGTGGGCAAGTAAATTGGAGAATTAAGTATGGGATTGTCGACAAAAAAAGGAATTTTGAAACAACTTTTCCAAAGAACACATCTTTGTAATGAAATAGGAGTGTTTAATGTAAAACAAAAGCATGTCTTGTAGCAAAAAAAGACATGTTTTCCCACAATTTTTGCTATGTTGAATTTTGAAGAATAACTTGAAATGTGTGCAATTCAATTCCCTCAATTGCTCCAGTCAGTGTAAATTGTTTCCTTGGTTGCCCCACTCAGTATAGACCAAAAGCACAAATCCAGATCCTGATAAGATTGCCCCCTTTCCAAATTTCTGACATAAGCTAAACATGTCTTGCTTTTCCTATCTTCATTTAACACTGATATGTAATTCTTAAAGCTGATATAATTAGTGTTCCTCAATTTTATAGAAAATTTGAGTCTAGACAAATAAAATCTCTATTATGCAAATTCATCTGAAAAAGAAAAGAGTAAATATTTAAATTTTTATGGGAGAAAAGTCAAGGAGATTAATCTTTTACTTTGCTCATACATAATCCCATGTAGAATCTGCATAGTGCGTCTGTGCATGAAATCACCAGATATGATGTTAATTTAGGCATAATAGTGACAGAGTGATCATGGAACTATAAATAGGTTTATTTTTCTTTTCAAATGTAGATAGGACTTCTTAAAAAAGTTTTGCTCAAGTAATTCTCTTTCTTTGAATTCTCTAACTCGGGAAGTTAAGGCCATTTGCGTGTGAGTAATTTGCCTGCAAACTTTTAAAATGATGTTCCAAAAAATTGCTTGTTTTTTAAAGAATATTTCTGAACCTTCTTTATAAACCTGCATGATTATTTCCTATGCCTAAATATCCATAATAAACACGGCTTTGCCAAATATTTGCATGCATTAATACATGTAAAAAGGTTTTCGTTTTTGAAGAATTATAGTTTAAATGCCATAAACACATGATTAAAAAATCCCAAAACTTGAGACATCATGGGAGAAAGAACTTTCCCACCTTCCCCAATACTCCAAGTCTCTCATCAAAGAGGCAACCATAACAATTTCCTTGAATGTGTTTTCAGAAAATGTGATTGTGTTTGCAAGTATGCACGCATGAGCACTTTTCTCCTGGAAAAATTAAAGCATACTCTGATCATAGAATTTTACTACTTAATAATTTGGCATTTATTAGCAAATTGATTTCAAAACAGAGTGCACCAATTAACACTTCCAACAGCAACACATGAGAATGCTAATTACCACCCCCATCCTGTTTAGCAGAGTTTATTTTGAAATTTTTTTAGTATCTTTAAATTTGATAAGTAAAATATTGTTTTGATTCATATTGATGTAATGATGAGTCAGCCTGGAATCATCCCACAGGTTTATAAACCATTTTTATTTCCTTTTATTTTTTCTAGTCACCTACTGGTGTTTTGTTTATTGGGTTTTGTGTTCTTTACACATTTAAATAATTAAAAGTTTGCCTGTCATACTTATTGCATTCTTAAAAGGTGTGGCTTCTATTTCAGGGTTACCTAAATGTTTGTTACTCACAAATTTCACAATTTTCATTTATGCCAATGTATCAGTCTTGTCCTTTAGGCCTCTTCCATTTTGTGATTTGATAAGTTATACCCTGACGATTATAAGATGTTTATCTCCAACAAGAACTGTTGTCTGAGGCAGGTTAGACCAACCAAAACCTGATTTTTTTTAGGTCATATTTACTTAATATGTAAACATAACCAAACTTAATAACTATCTTTCTCCCTAAATATTTTCCTCCTTCTGCATCCTGTTTCCTATTCGATATTAACTTACCAAATCATCACTTTAGCCAGAAACCAGAAATAACTCTAGAACCCTCTATTTCATTTATGCTCACATGCAATATACCTACATACACACACACCATATGCCCACACACACGTGTGCATGTACACTCAAAAGGCTGACAATTATCTAATACACAATGTAGCTGAAATGATTGTTAAAATAATTAAATGCTTTTACAGGGATTGGTAAATTGCCACATTCTTATATCCCCCAGAGCCTCACACCACTCTGTCTATCTCATTCTTTCCTTTGGATCCTCCGCTATCTCTGTCACATACAGCAACTAAAGGAGTAACGTGCCAGAGTAAGGGACTACTAGGCCTTCGCTGCAGTGGGTTGTTGTGACCGCTCAGTGCCCATGCCATAAATGCATGTGGAATATCGCTTCAGCCCATGGAAGGTGGGTGGACGTGGTATACTTCATATCCAAGTAGAAGCTTTAAGAGGAACTGTGGAATTCTGCCCTCTTTCTTGCTTCTATCCTTTCCTACTTCTACAGAAGAGTGTGGAGGAGGAAATATGGAAAATTATGTAGCTGAAATGGGCTGATAGTAATGGAAACATTGCATAAAATACATGTTTAGAGGAAGGAAAAATTGAGGAAGATTACATATCATTCTCATGGCATATCACAGGTAAGGACTGCTCCTTCAGCCTAGGACCAAAGAATCAGAAGATACTTGGTGCAGAACTACAAATAATTTGTTACTGAAGCAAAGCTAGATATACAACTAAATATATAATTACATCTTTTTAACATAAGCATGTGACCAGTTTCTCCAATGATTTGACACAATGACTAACAAAATAGGCCTATAATAAATATTTTTGAATGAATGTATACTGATTGGCACCATCTGACTTCAGACCATCATCATCTATCTTTTGGAAACTGTAAACACTTTTTGATGGCAGAACTGTTTCCAGTTTTACTCTTTCAATATATTCTCTAGACTCCTACCAGAGTCGTCACACTGAAAGGCTAACACAGGTACTATTGCTTCACTCTATGCTATCTACAGGGACAATCAACCTCTTCACTAATATCATACCACATAGTTTGGGTGTGCCCTAACAGGCAAAAAAATTCCCACTCTTTTGTCCCTTTTTGTGTGTTGTTCCCCTTTGCTTTTCTCACCACATGTAAGTACTTTGAGGGCCAAACTCATATCTGGTACACTGTGAGTTCTCACGACTATATGCTGTCTAAGTATACCGTATACGACATATGCTATATCCTGAAATGAGGCAGAATCACTTGGGATATATTCATTCAATACATTTTTATTGTTGACCCATTTTGTCTAGCAAATGCCTGCATGAACTCTTTTTATTTTTCACACTCCTTATGGAGTAGTGTCTCCCACAAGGTTGAATCCACATCCCACTGCCCTTTCCTGGGTGATTTCATCCACTTTCATGATTTCAATCGCCATCTATATGCTCATGAGTCTAAACCTTACAACCCATTCCTATATCCCCAGGTTTGTCGAAAACTTCCACTGAACCTCAACTTCAGAAAACGCCTGATCTGAAATATTCCACCTTCAGCTGGCTCCTTCTTTATTTATTCTTCATGCTCACTGGCAGCACCACTTGCATATCTAGCATTATAGTTAATACATTACATTGTTTTTTATGGTTGTGTCCATTTTACCCTGTAACCTGTTTTTTTGTTATTAGGTAGGGAGTCTTTTTTGTCTTTGTATTATTACCTGATATATAGTACATTGAAGAACTAAATAATAGATGAATGAATGAGTGGATGGATGAATGAATGGATACCTCCACTATTATATCATATCTTCAGTTTCTGATTTATATACAATTCTTGCTCTTATCCTCTGAGCTCTTAGATGTTTGGGATCATGCTTTTATCTCAGTGCCTAAACCAGTGACTCAGAGTAACAGATACTTAAATGTTTGCTTTAAGACCAGATGAATGAACGTCGAGAATATGAAATGCTAAAAGAAGAACTGAAAAACAAGAGAATTCATAGCCAGAAATCAGACTTCAAGCAGGAAATTATATATTTCAGGTAATTCTTTTAACTAAATAATGCTGTTTTATTTTCTTCATAAATTCCTTTTACTGTTTTCTCCCTCTTATTTAATGAGCTAAAGGATTAAAGGTATTATTGCTGTGTGGGTTAGTTATTCAGCATAGTAAGCCAGGAACACAGAATTCAGTAGCCTATTAAAAGGTATTGAAGCTTGTGTGTATGTTTCTTAAATAATTAGAATGTAAGGTGAATCTGAAACCATGCTGTTTTATTTTGTGAAAAGTTTAAAGTTTATCAGCATTCTAAGGAAAAACCTTTTATTGCAGCTAAGGTTTAGTTTCAAGCAAAGGGATTTACATGTTCCTGAACCATTAAAGAAAATTAGTTTCTGTTCAAGTTAGTTTCAGAAAAGGTAGGGCAGAGAGAGTAGTCAAAGAGATTCATTTTGAGTATCAGGATAGATTAACATTTAAGGGAGGGGGTGATTCAGGCCATGAAAGAAACATAGTTTAAAGATCTTAATATTTAAATGGGGAACCAAGGCTTCAGCCTGGAACAGATAGGGGAGATCCTGCCATCAGAGAGATATTCAATAGGGTAGAAAACACAAATTAAAAAATACAGTTTGGGATCCGGAGAAAATGTCCCACAGTCCCTCTGAAGATAGGCCTACTTGGAGAAAGACATTTCCTGAAAGAGATATGGCAAAGGTGACTCGGGAATAATTCTTTATGGTCAATCGGTTCTGATATAAATAGAGAAAAGTTCATATCTAGCATCTGAAGCAAGACTGGTTAATAAACTAGGAACGCAGGTCCACATAAACATGAAGACAATTAACGTGGCATGTTCCTGAAACAAGCTACTTCCCAGAATTTAAAGATCTGTTATCATTCTCCACTTTGAGATATAGGTTAAGGAGAAATCGCTGTGAGAGTAAATATTTAGAAATTATTCCTGTAAATGTACAGCTATGACTGTATAATTTCCATAAACTTGTGAAGTTAAATTCCTTCACTGTTTCATGGAAAACAAAGTCTTGCTCTCCTAAGGTAAGAAGTTCCCAAGGTGATAAGTAATGCCCACAGACAGGGTTATTTCCTAAAGGGTTCTTTCCTGAGTTGCCAAAAATCTTGCCAAAGACAAAAATTGTAGTCAAGACCAGCCAACATAGAAATAGGACAAATAGTTCTGAATGTCACACCGAAAGGGCAGTTTATAAAATCGTTCACCACTGGGAAGCTTGGTCTGTGAAGACAATGGCCGTGCCTATGTTGGTTGCATGTAACCCCAACCCCTAGAAATAATAGCTGAAATGCAGCAAGAAATCCACATATAGCTCTTGGTTGAATAAGGAATAAATAAAGGACTAAAGCACAATGAAAATGAAAAAAAATTACCTCAAAAGTGGTTATTCTATGCTAGAGAAACAAAAAGGATTCACTATACAAGATTAGTTCATTTCATAAAAAGACGCTGAATTATAGAACTTTTTGAAGGTCAGGGACAACATATGCTGCTGGATTGGTCATTCCTTTTAAAAGATCTATATAGGAAGAAAATGAAGGGAGTTCTTGCTATTGAAGCATTACTTAATAAAGTAATAAAATACACACAACACTGAACCTGTTTTTAATCATGTTCTCCTTAACATTTTAGATTTAGCAGTTGTATTTTAGTGGATTTTAAAATGATCTACTGTTATATATTGCATCTTGGCAAACCTATGTTTCCACTTCAATGTATTTAATTAATGACCATCCAATTAATTTATACAATTAGTGGGTATATGGAGCAGTTCTAAAGTTTGCAGTAGTATATGTAAATGAGTGATGCTGTGAATATAAATACTAAAAAAATGCTTCATATGATCCTTATTCCTGTAACTGGGGGAAAATGTATTTTACCAACATACATTTAGAATATACATTCTTTCCCTTTACAAAGAGTAAAGATTCATTATGAAAGACTTGGAAAAACAAAACGAATGAAATGGCATGCTGTGTCACATCCTCTTGAACCATCTCTGATTGTAGCCACAGCTGCAAATGATAGGTCCACTGAAGCTCAGCTCACCCAGAGCTGTCAGAATCATCCCTTTTGCTTTTGGGTCCTGAGCTTCAACACTTGCAGGAACACACTCAGCATTCATGCATGTGACATAGAAGCGTAGGGGGAGTTAATTGCCCTACAGCCAATCCCAAAGCAAGAAGGCAAGGGATAACTGCTTCAGCCTCCAGTCCTTCTGGAAGATATTCTGAATACTTCCAGGAGGTTCCAGAACAAAAGAGCACCTGTTGCCCATAGCTACCTTTTTTGTATGTTATATGGTGGGGGTCACATTTCAGTCTTTTTCCATGTGACTATCATGTTATTAATTCACCATTTATTGACTTTTTTTGTGGGGGGAGGATAGATGTGCATGGGCCGGGAATTGAATCTGGGTCTCCCACATGCAAGAATTCTACCACTGAACTACCTTTGCACCCCCACAGCTGCACTCTTGCATTGGCCTTTCCACCTTACCCATCTCTCTTCCCCTCATTCCTGACAGTGGCTTCACCTCCCAAATAAATGACCTGCTTGCCAGTCCTTTTCTCAGGCTCTGCTTTCAGGAGAACCAAAACTAAGTAACATATAATAGAAAAATAGAGCTATGGTTACAAAAACCTAGAGACAATAAATTCTATCATTTTGGTGAGTTATCTTTCCAATTGGGCTTCCTTTGAAAAATACAGAAAAAATAAAATAACATCTTTGAAAATGATGCAAGCATTACCAAATTATGCACGGCAGATAATAAAAAAATCCTCCTTCCCTATCATTTCCAATCTCACCTGTCAAGTACTCTTCCTCCATAGCAAGAAGTCCCATTAAAGTTTGATGAGAATCCTTCCTGTCATTTTTATGCATTTTTCCACATGTGAATGTACATATACGCTTTATCTTTATGGTCCACTATATTTTCAATATCACATTTTTTCACTATCATTTTCTCTTGAAAGCATTTCTCCCAAGTCTAAAATATTCTGCTTCCTTCTTTTAATGCTCCTGTCATAATTGATTTATCATAATCCATTTAACTAATGTCACACTTTGGGGCCTTTAGGTTTTCATTTTTAGTGCGATAAATATTACTGAAATGAACATCTCTGTATATCAATCTTTGAGAAAGTCAGTTATTATCTTTCCAGATGTGAAAGTATTGGGTCAAATGATTAGCAATTTAAGAGGCTGTGTGTACACATACTGTACATACATATCTTTGTATGTGTACATACACACATGTAAACTTGTACATACATGCATCTATACACACCTTGAAGTTTGACTTTATCATGAACATCTTGACTGCAGTGCATGGGAAAGCACTCTTACCCAGATCTACACTACAAATCATTGTGATGCTTTTCAAAATTTGCCAATCTTATCTGTGAAAGCAAGATGTTTTATTAATATTTTAATTTGTATTTTTTGTACTCCCACTCCCACCATAACAGAATAAGGAATTCTATAGGTCCTCTCTTCAAAAAACAAATATAAACCTGGATGGAACTACCAAAAACCACCATCTCAGTACTGTGGAATTTCATCAAAATAATAGAATAAACTGAGCTACATTTATGTGTGAAATCTACTGAACTTCAATCAAGAACAGCACTGTCTGAAGCGATTTTGCTTAGGGCTGCTCCCATGGGTGGGAGAACCCCACCAAGCTCTGCTGATCAGGCCTTTCAACTGGGGCAGAGCAGCTGCTGCTGCAGGCAGGGCTCATGTGACTTGTAACTTGGAGTACTGTCAATTTAAGTGGAGCTCTCAATCTCCAGAAAAGAAAGCCATCGTCTGTATTAGCCTCAGGTTTGCAGTGGGGTATGCAACAGAAACAGTGGAGGAACCTGAAACTTAACAGGAAGATAAAACAGTTACAGGAGCTTTGAAAAATGCTTCACAAATCCCAAAGTGACCTGAGTTGAGCTACCTGAAATACCCTCATAGCCCCAGTCAACAGAGCCTGCACCTGTAGAGAGTAGACAGAGAGATCCCAGCAGACATAACAATGAAAGTGGTCTAAAATTCAAATGCACTTTCTAGGTCAATGAGCAGAGAAGGGAAGGCTTACAGGCCTTCCCGGCAGCAGATGACAATCTTTGGCTGGATACTACACTGTGCAAACACAGAGGCTGCCCTCAGGGATCCAGGCTTAAAAATCAAGACAAAACAACCCAAAGCCAAACAAAAATCTGAGCAGAGGTATCAGTCACTGCACATTGTGGTAGAGACTGACTTCACAGATTTAACACAGCTATAAAATCTGGAAAAAAATTCTAAAGCAGCTATCTGAGGATTCTAGAAGTGACTAGCAGCCGGCAGATTGGAGAATACCACAGTGTGAAATAGCACCAAAACTACGGTGAGATCATTTTCTGTTTCCCCTGATATTCACAGCCAAAATGAAAGTGGGTGCTGGGGTAGGCAGAGCCTGAAGACAGGTCTTCTAGTTCTGGCCTCAGCAGTGTAGTTGGGAACTCTCAATGCTCAAAGGGGTTGTGGAAGTTCCCCGTAGTGTTTTTTTTTCTTTTCTATATTCCCTTGGGCCGAGCCCTCCCAAACCCTGTGTTGGCCATAGCGGTGGCCACCAGAACATAGACAAAATTCTTGTAGGATGCAATATCTGAGGAAGGGGAGTCTTCCTCTCCCATCAGTGCAGCTGTAGCTGCAGAATAACATGCACAGTCCCTGTTGCTTTTCTTTTCTTTCTGTCCTCTGTTCATTTGGCCAAGAACACAAGCACACGGGCAGAAATACCCTGAAGACAGAGTGCATTAAATCTTTCCAACTTCTAAGAAGAGGGCTGAAAGAGGAGCCAGGCAGAAGAGAAGAATGCCTGGGAGATTGTGGTAGAGAGAGGAGCTTGAGAAAGAGGCTGCATAACTGTATTCGTGAACGTTGTTTTAGTATGCCTGAGCTGTGATCACAAATACCACACAATGGATTGGCTTGAACATTGGGAATCTATTGGCTTAGGGCTTTGAGGCTGGGAGAAGTCTAAAATTGAGGTGTCAGCAAGACAGTGATTTCTCTCCAAAGCCTGTAACATTCTGGTGCCAACTGCTAGAGAACCTAGGGGCTGCTCGGCTTGTGCCCCTGCCTCACGTCACGTGAAATAGCCTCTCCTTTCTCTCCCGGTTTTCCTGACTTTTGGCTTCTGGTTCTCTTCCATGACTTTCTCTTTCTAGGTCTGAATATTTTTCTGCTAATAAAAAACTCCAGTAATCCAGATTAAGTCTCAACCTCATTAAGTAGGCCAACCCTAATCAAATAACTTCTTCAAAAGGACCTATTTATAATAGATTCACCCCTACAGCAGTGCAAATTAAGATTAAGAGCATGTTTCAATTGGGGAACATGATTCAGCCTGTCACTCATTCCCTTCTGAACTACTGGACTTTCCCTGACGCCAAGTGTGGATTTGATCCTATTCAGGCTATCAACAGAAATGGCAAATATTTATAATGTAAATATAATGATAATTTTTACATCATTATAGGTAATGTATATTATGTTTACATTCTTCTCCTCTTGAGTAATTTTTTGTTGGTTTTACAGTTGATTACAAAATTTACAACATCAAGTAATGGTATTTTCAGTGTGTGTACACATAGTACATGACATATGCATGTATATGTATATTTCTATATATATATAGAGAGAGAGAGAAGAAGAAGAAAGGAACCTGTATGATGCTAAATCTCTACATTACACCTGAAGTGGTGATGTAATATCTAGAACAACTACCAAAAACAAATTGTGAAAAGAGATAGCATCAAAATAGTAATAGACATATTTGAATGGTGAAATCTGCATTTTTCATTCCTAGAACTGCATTTATTTTCTTATTTTTGAAAGCATTTATATTTTATTTCACCATTCATAAGTTATCTGTGATGAATCCTTTGCCTATTTTTCTAATAAAATATTCCCTTTTTTTCTGATTAATTTCAGGTGAGAACTCTGCCTGCTGAGACACCGTGGCCCACTGTGCGGGTTTGAAAGGATGTATGTCCCCTAGAAAAGCCATATTTTTATCTAAATCCCATATCGTAAAGGCAGAATAATCCCTATTCAATACTGTATGTTTGAAACTGTAATCAGATCATCTCCCTGGATGATGTGATTTAGTCAAGAGTGATTGTTAAGCTGGATTTGGTGATGACATGTCTCTACTCATTTGGGTGGGTCTTGATTAGTTTCTGAAGTCCTATAAAAGAGGAAAGATTTTGTGATGACATGTCTCTACTCATTTGAGTGGGTCTTGATTAGTTTCTGAAGTCCTATAAAAGAGGAAAGATTTTGGAGAATGGGAGATTCAGAGAGAGCAGAGCAGAATGACATAGCCATGAGAAGCAGAGTCCACCAGCCAGTGACCTTTGGAGATGAAGAAGGAAAATGCCTCCCGGGGAGCTTCATGAAACAGGAAGCCAGGAGAAGAAGTTAGCGGATGGCACCATGTTCACCATGTACCTTTCCAGATAAGAGAGAAACTGACTGTGTTTGCCATGTGCTTTCCATTTGAGAAAGAAACCCTGAACTTCATCAGCCTTCTTGAATGAAGGTATCTTTCCCTGGATAGATGCTTTTGATTGTACATTTCTATAGATCTGTTATAATTGGGACATTTTCTTGACCTTAGAACTGTAAACTAGCAACTCATTAAATTCCCCTTTTTAAAAGCCATTCTGTTTCTGGTATATTGCATTCCAGCACCTAGCAAACTAGAACACCCACCCTGCATTGTTTTTCTATACAGGTTTATTTATTAAACACATATGTTACTAATTTTTCCACTGTTTTATAATTTGAAAATATTTTACAAGATTGTCTCTTTCTTAATAATTCTAATGATATTTTAAAACTGTTTACATTTACTTTTTCATGATGTTAAAGCTGTTATTTTTATTATTTAAATTTTTTTTAATTATTTAAATTTTCAAGATTTTCCAGCTAGGGAAGATCTAACATAAAAGAAGTAGTTAGATTTATAGCCAAACAACTATAAGCATGGCAATGAAACACAATGAAATCAAAAAATATATATTTTTGAAAGAAGAGATGAATATGATATAAAATAAGAACTGAATACAGTTACTTTTAGAAAAATTGCAAGACTGATAGTGTACAGAGAAAATGTGGTTGTAATACCATTTTAAGTGTTTTAACATACAAATTGGTTTTAATCACCAATTTTTAGCAAATCATTCTAACTATCCAAGAAAATAAAAATGTTGTTTTAATACACATTTATACCAAAGTAACCTCAAGTAGAATAAATACAGCATGTATTGGTTCCAAATATTTGAGGGAAAAAGTATGAAAATTCTCTAAAATCTTTAGGAATATAAGCTACTGTGATGACAAAAAAGTAAAAGTAAAAGATACAGTAACTAACTATTAAAATTCAAGAAAGTATAAAATATGACAGAAGATCCAATGAGTCAGTTGCATACCATCCTAGTTTGCAAGCTGCCAGAATGTGATATACCAGAAACAGAACAGCTTTATAAAGGGGAATTTATTAAGTTGCAAATTTACAGTTCTAAGGCTGTGAAAATGTCCAAATTAATGCACCAAAAGAGATTCATTTTTTGATTCAAAGAAGGCCAGTGAATTTTGGGGTTTCTTTCTAGATGCAAGGGCACATAGCAAAGTCTGGTGGCTTTCTCTTGCGGCTTCTAGCTTCTTAAAGCTCTCCCAGGGTGTTTTCTTTCTTCATCTCCAAAGGTCTCTGGCTTCGTGGGCTCTAACGTCTTTTCCAAAATGGTTCCCTCTTAAAGGGCTCCAGTAGACAATCTCACCTTGATTGATGGAGATGCATCTCCATGGAAACCACCTAATCAAAATTTACCACCCACAACTGGGTCGTATCTCCATGGAAAATAAAAAAGCTCCCACCCAGCAATATTGAATGAGGATTAAAGGACATGGCTTTTTAGGGGCACACAACAGATTCAAATTGGCACACATACTATGCACAGATGGCTTTAAATCTCCTATAATGGAAAACAATATAATTACTAGGTCAAATGCAAAATCTATCTTTACATTGTTCACATGGAATGTGCCCAAAACAAAAATAAAATTAAAAATTTAAAAATAAAAGGGATGGCAAAAATGATAGAAAACACAAATCAAAAAGAAATTATTACAGAAATACAGACTTTAAGAGCAAAAAAAATCAAATAGAAAAAGATTTAAATCATGTTAGCAAAATGTTCATTACTCAAGGAAGATCTGAGGAATATCATATATACTATGGACCAAATGACATAGATGATGAGGAATATCATATATACTATGCACCAAACAACACAGATGAATATACAAAAATAAAACTGCTAATAAATTACCCAAATCCAGCAAATTCCAAGACTACATGATACTCTCTTCATCTTTTAGAGATCAACTATGTAAATAATTCATATATCTATAGAAAAATAAAACAATAGAATTAGCAATGATTAAATTAACGTTTGCACCCTAAAAAGAATGCACATTATTTTCCAAAGTCAGAAAATATTTGCACAAGTGATCATATTCTAGGCCTAACTGTAACAGTACAATAATCACTAAAGTGTTACAAGAAAAGTATAATTAAAAAAAAACCTTAAGAAGTTCTGAGCATCAAAAGATAATCAAAAGATTAATTATATATTACTTAGAAAGTAACAAGAAGATAGACAACTCTATCTTTTGAAAAGTGGTCAGAAAAAATGTAGCTATAAATGCTTTTAATATTACCCAAGAAAGAATGACAATAAATGTTAATAAATGAATTTACTATTCATCTACAAGGTTCATCTGCAGGAACAGGAAATACTGTCCCAAAAGAAACCTAAGGGATGTGGGCATGAGGATGTCAGTAAAGACAAAATAATTTAAAAGAGTAAAAAAGTAAAGTTGATCATTGATTTCTAGAGCAGATTTTGTAACAAATAATAAATAATATGTTAAAGCAATAATAATTGAGAAAAATACATCACTAATGTATAAGATATTCAAAACAGTGATTTTAGATGCATATTAAGTATGTAAAATTCTATTTTACTGTAATGTGACATTTCAATGAAATAACCTGCTTGAAGTGTTCAAAACCTGTATCAATCGGCTATTGCTGTGTAATAAGTTGCCCCAAAACAGAGTGACTGAGAAGAGCCACCATCTCAAACATCTGTGGGCCAGCTGGGGTTCAGCTAATCTAGGCTGAGATCAGATGGGTAGCTGTGCTTCTCACTGCACATTTGCAGGTGGATGGGGAATTCTGCCTCAGATTTGGGATGTGGGAAGGCTCTGCTCAATTTGCCTCCTACGCTCCCCCGGGGAACTGCAGTGCGAATGCTTGTTCTATCAGATATGCTGCTTCCTTATGAGGAGGAAGATGATTCCCAAGTCAGCTAATACAGAAGGAAATACAAACGGCCAAACTAACTTTAATTACTAGTCTTGAGTCTCTCTCCATCTATCATCAGTGTGGCTTCACACTATCATTTGTCTCTAATATCAGGGGACACCTTTTCCCTACAGATAGGTCTCTTACTACTAACTTCAACTGTAGGAGGTTTAAATTCATGACACTTGTGGTAGATTGAATTGTGTAACCCAGAAAAAAACACAAGTTCTTCATCTTAATCTATTTTTGTGGGTGTGAACCCATTGCAAATAGGACCTTTTGGAGATGTTATTTTTAGTTAAGGTGTGGCCAAATGAATCAGGTTGGGTTTTTATTTTTATATGTTGTATGGTGGAGTCACATTTCATATTTTTTCGTATGAGTATATGCTCATTATTTATTGCTGCACCATTTGTTGAATATTTGTTTGCTTGTTTTTTATTGTTTGATTTGCTTGTTTGTTTGTTTTTTGGGAAGTGCATGGACCAGGAAGCAAACCTGGGTCTCCCGCATGGTAGACGAGAAGTCTACCACTGAACTACCCTTGAACCCCTGAATCAGGCTGGGTTTTAATCCAGATTATTGGAGACTTTTACAAGCAAAAATAAATTAAAACCTAGACAAAGTCACAGAAGAAGCTGGAAGTCAAGGGAACCTAGAAGAGAAAGTGAGGGAACAGGTGCATTCATTGCCATGGAACAGAAATCTAGAAGTGGAATTGAACCATCATGAAAGGCAAACCAACCTTCAAAGTTGAGCAACAGAAGTAAGAATACTGGGATTCGAAATCCGCCCAAGCAGTACCTGCAGCCAACCCAGAACACCACAATCTTCAGAGAGAAAGTATCCTCTTGTTGACTCCTTGCTTTAGGAACTTCCCTAGCCTCACAGCAATGAACCAATAACTTCAAATTGTTTAAGCCAGCCCACTGTATGGTGTATATTTAAGCAGTTGGGGAACTAAGACAAAAAGTTTTAGAATTATTTTAGGAAAATATTTAAAAAAAAAACAAACAGACAGAACATTGCACAACAAGGAGGAATGCCTCTCATGTCTGGTATCTACAAACCCATTGCAGAGATTTTCTGCAACTCCGAAAAAGTTTTGTGTATTGAAGTTTTCTTATTTACTGCCCATAGAAGAATCTGGCATAATCAAGGTCCTATTACTTTCCCACCAAGATGAGGGTTTTCTGTTTCTCCTCTTATGCGGTTGTCTTTTCCTGAAATCTACATCACGATTCAGGCTGCATTATATAACTGGAGAAGCAGTTTGTAGGGATAGCTGTCATGTAAACCTACTCATTTTGTAAGAAAGGCATTGCTTCACCTCTTCTCCTTCTGCCAAATGCATTTAGAAGTAGCTGCAGCTGTCATAAACCAAAGACGGTGTTCAGTGATTTTGAACTGAGGTCACAGCTCTTTCCTACCAATTGCTGTTTCTTGCTTGTGCTGATATTCTCTTCCTGATATATCTGAATATTGAAAATTCCCAGTATCATTTCAGTATCATGATTCAAAAAGGGGAATGGACAAAATAATACCCTTGACATAGATGCTCAAGTATCTAAAAATATAGAAAACCACACTGTTGTTTCCTACCTAAAAGAGAAAGAAGAGGACCTATTGAGAGTAGGGAAGTATGGGTGTTATCTGTAAAGACACTGGACCATCTATAAATGCAACTATTGATAATCCTCATATACAATCTAGAGATCTTACAAAAGTGGAATTGTACCATCATGAAAGTCAAACCAACCTTCAAAGTTGAGCATTAGAAGTCAGAATACTGGGATTCGAAATCCACACCTGTCCTTGCTAATTTACCCTTTTTAAAAATCACTTAATCACGGAACCAAGTTGATTTCCTCAGTTCTAAAACAGGAATAAAGTATCTCACAGCGGTGTTGCCAAGGTTATAATTAGTGGATTCAAGTTAGGGGTGAAAAGCATTCATGCAATTAAACTCATTACAGGGGAATCTGCCTGTGCAGTGCAAAGTTTTTAATCTTCTAGTTGTAGAGGTTCAGGTACCCAAACACACGATGATTTTTCTTCCTCCCCTGCCACATACCCACCTGATATGCCAGCACTGGATATGAATATGTATATACAGACATAAGAGGAAATTGGATCCTAAACTCTGATGCATTTATTAAACTGATGATTGCTGGACCAATGGCAGATAGGATTGCTGTCAATTTTTAGCAACATTTGATGACCGAATTGATTTCATTTCGCTACTTGACCAGCAACTTGGGACAGTCTTTCCAAGTAAGCCCTCAGGAGTTGCAAACGATACAGAACACTTGTATGTGTCGAATTGTTGGCAATGGGGAAGGTGCCTACTGTGAAATTCCATGCAGAGTAGATTCTTACCCCTTTAGTGGTCAAAAGCTTTAAGCAGCCTATCCTCGACTTTCACAAGTTCCTTCAGGCTATTAACTTGAAGATTTTTTTATTTGTTTTGCTTTCAGGCTTTCAAGTTTCCATTGTTACATAACCTGCAGCTTGTTAATATGTTCTTCCACAGGTCTACAGTCCATGTGGCTTGGGAAATTAAACTCACTTATCTTTCTTCTAAGTGAAATAAAAGAAATGCATGTTCAGTCCTGGATGCCAGGATAGTAACGTCTTGAAACACACTTACTCTGCCTTCATACTGAATGCTCCTGCTGCTTCCCAGCCTGCTAACTGAGTCCATCAAATTATCAGCCAAAAGCAATGTTCTGCCAGCCTACCTTTGTATGGGCTAGCTTCTCGCAGGGATGGAATAAGAAAAAAATGTTTAAGAGAAGGTGCTTTTTTTTTTTTTTTACTATTATGAGAGGAATTACCTTATTGCAAGAAGAACTTACATAAAGAAAGGCTAATGTGATTATAATATAAAGAACTTTCATATAATTGATCACTATGTTTCAGGTACTTTACATGCATTATGTACTTGAGGTGTTTGCATGAATTATTTCGTTTAATATTTGCATGAATCTGTGAGATTAGTATCATTACTGCTCAAGCTGAGGGAATTTAAGTGAATTGCTGAAGGCGGTAATGCCGGGAAATGTTAGAGTCAGAATTTGTACACTTCTAGTGCCACTCTTCTTAAAGACTACAGTATGCTCCCTGCCTATGGAAGGAAATTTCACAACCAATTGTAATCTGGAAAAGGATTCCAGCATGCTCTCAAACAACAGAACTAAGATGAAAGACTGGAGGTTACAGGGACCTTTATTCTATCTTAATATATGAAAGAACTGTTTAGTAGTCGGACGTGTTGCGGTTTGGATCGGGCTGCCTATGAACTGGTGAGCTGCCTGCTACTGACGGACTTCAAAAAAGGTGAGGAAAAGATCCTTGTGGGGAATAGCCAAGGAGGATGAAGCATCCCATGAACCTGGGAAAGATTTAATCAATGTCCAGGCAACAATTATTAACCATCAAACATCAAAGGCCCTTATATGCAATCCCAGCCTCTGATGGTTTGTTTTATATGTCAGCATGGCTTGGTGAAGTTACTTTGCCCAATTATAAAATCAAACACTTCTTTAAGTGTTGCTGGGAAAGTACTTTGTAGGTCAAGTTAACATCTACAATCTTTATGTAAAGTAGACCCTTTTTGATACTGTAGGTGTTCTCATCCAATAAATTAAAAGGCCTTCTGAGCAAAATCTAAAAGGTTTGGGAAAAGGAAATTTTAACTCAAGAGCACAATATTAGCTCCTGACTAAGAGTTTCAGTCTTCAGATGCATCAACCCCCACAATCACGTGGTCTATGGTTATTGGATTTGATGTTTCCTACTGTATAACTATTTTCAATTTTCCAATTTCTTTTAAGCACTCTAGTGGGAAATACATGATCAGTTCGGTACCCAAAGAGAGATTAGAGAAGTGATGTCTTCTCCAAGACCTCCTGGCAATGGTAGTACAAAGCATTTGCCTCTAGCTTCCTAAATGGCCAATATCCAGCAAGCTGCTCAGTATAAACCGGATCCACTTCTAGAGTCCTTAGTGAATCACTGTCCTATCTGGTTATAAATATCCATATGGTTCTGATCAGCTTCTCATTCTTCCTAGGTGTTAATGACCAGAGCAAGATAATAGGTGAGATTTTTTAACAATCTCTGAAGTAATTGTCTCTAGTAATATTTTTTGAGACTATTTTACATGTGCATTGGCATGGAAATGTCCAGAAGCCTAGAATAAAGAAGATAATATTCACAAAAAATTCTTAATATTAAAAAGGTGATTTACTGTGATTCAAAAAAGAGATAACTAGTATTTTAAAAACATTTTTGTTATTTAACTTTAAACATTTAGTACAGAATTTCACAATTAACTAGGTCTAATTCAATTTAAAAATCAGACTCAACCACTTTCAAATGTAAAACTGAAGTTCAAATGACTTCACATCTTAGTTGTTTATATTTAAGCATTTCTTGAGATCACAAACACACATGTCAACTGTCTTCTTCTTGAGTTCTTTCACTGATACACCATTCAGTAGAGGGCTTATTAAAGCAAGTTCTGAGCATTCAGAAGCCTTCATTTTTCAATTTTGATCAATTTCTCATCCACCTCTCTTTGTACCTACAACTTAGCTTCATTTTATACCGTAAGTGCCCTTCTGTTCCTTTCCTATCATAATAATGTGAATAGTTATATTGGTCAAAATTCCCCTTTATGAAAGTATAGAATTACTGTATGACCTGGCAATCTCACTTCTAAGTATATACCCAAAAGAACTGAAAGCAGGGACCCAACAGATATTTGCATACTGATATTCACAGTGGCATGATTTACAATTACCAAAGGATGGAAGCAACCGAAATGTCCATCAACCAATGAATGGATAAATAAAATGTGGCACATACATGCAATGGCATATTATGAAGCATGCAACAACATAGATGAACATTAGAGACATCATGTTTAGTGAAATAAGCCAGACAAAAAAGGACAAATGCGCCAGAGACCCAGGTTCGAGTCCCGGTGTCTGCCCATGCAAAAACAAAAAAAAGGACAAATGCATGATCACACAGATTTGAAAGAATTAGAATGAGAAAACTCATAGTGCCAGAATCTAGAACACAGGTTTCCAGGTGATAGGGTGGAGATAGGGAATGGGGACTTTAGGCTTAAAATGTACAGTGTTCCTATTTGGAATGATAATAAGATTTTGGTAATGGATGGGTAGTGATAGTAGCACAACATTGTGAATGCAATTAAAAAACTGAAATATAACCCTGGATATTTTTAAAAGGGAAAAGGAAAATGCTATATTGTATATATGGTAACAAAATATAAAAAAAAAAAATAAAAACATGTAACTACACTACAAAGCAGTGAACCATAAATTAAACCCTGGAGTATAGTTAATAGTACAATTATAAAAATGTGCTATCATCAATGGTAACACATGGTTCACACCATTGTAACGTGTTGGTGGTGGGGTGCTGTATGGGGATCTATTGTATACATAATTGCTGTGTAAACCCACAACTTCTCTAATAAAGAAAAAAATCTCTTATCGAAACTAGACATCTTTTAGAATTTGGGAGTTTCTCAAACTTCAAAAGTATCTTATGATGTATAGACCATATGTAACATTATAGTCCCAATGGTGCCAATGGGTAACAACCCATAATCAAACACATTAATATTTCTGCAGAGAAACATGAATTTTCACATTAAAAGGGATGAGGTCCATAAATAACTTCACATCTGTTTAGTTCAGGTTTTCCACGAAAAAAGGAGTTATAAAATACTTTGGTTTAAAAAGATTTTCTGGATGTTCTACAGTGTATACAGTAGTAGCTGTACAATATGGACAATATGCTGTGCTACATGCTATACATTCATTTCTTGATTTTGCTGTAACTCTTCTGGAGTTGTTCTCATTATGCCAATTCTCTAGACAAAGGAGCTCAGAGAAGTGCAGTTCCTCACATGAGAGCACTCAGTAAGGGCAAGACCAGGGCTAACGCCAAACCTCAACTTGTTTTTTTTTGGCTTGGGCAGACTCTGAGAATTGAGCCTGGGTCTCTGGCATGGCAGGTGAGAATTCTGCCACTGAGCCACCATTACATTGCCCCAAACCTCCAGTTTTAAACACTGTTTACCACGGACACTTCAACACGTTCTCCCCAGCTTTGTTTCTCCGCAACTTTTACAGATGGCCCAGATGGTTCTCTAGGGTTATAACATGATGAAAAGAAAGGAATGGTATTCCCAAGTCCACGGTGGGTATCTTTGGAGAATAATATCTGCTAGGGGCAAACAGGAAGATCCTAAGGTGCTGGGAGCTGGGGCACAGATTTTATTTATTAGTCTGGAGGTTAGATGAAAGAGACTATCCAAGTAAAAAAAGAAATGAAGGTCATTTTATAGGGGACTCTGGCAAAGAACTTGGAGATTGTTTGGTCACATATGCAACCCCCATTCCAGGTTTTTGGACTGGTCTTCCAGTTTATATTAAAACCGCTCAGTCTTTACACCAATCACAACCATGCCAACATAATCATACATTGCAATGGAAATGACAATCTAACAGGAAATACATCCAGTTCAGAAAATAATTTATGTGCAGCTGAAAATTGGGAAAGCCATTTCCCTGTAAATATATATTTTAAATGCCATCTATTAGCAGATATTTTATCAAAGAATATTTTTTACTAAAGATCAACACCACTTATGTGTAATCAATGCCCCTGATAAAGAGAGAACTAGTCAAGTGCAATGAACACAGGAGGCCAGACATCCCAGATTCAGAGTGCAGTTCTGGAGAAAGAGAATATAAAGTGCAAAAGACAAAGGAGGCTCCATTGAAGGGCCCAGGAGTCCTTCCATCTCTCTGATCAATTTGACTTGATTTTAAATGGGGAGGCCCCAAATTAATTATTACAAGGGCATCCAGAGCACCATCTACTCCTCGATCCATGCCATGAGGCACACCCAGGCTGAGTTCTCATCTCATTTGCCATCTGTTATGGAGCCGCTTGCTGGGCTGTCCACTCAGTTACAAGCTTAGCTGAAGCAGGAGGAGACAGACAAGGAATATAATAAAGTTCTTACCTGAAGGTGCTTTAGTTAACAGTCAAGGAACTCAGTGTCTGGAGGTGGAATCTGACCTCTGACAGCAGCACTGAGTGATAATAAGGAGAGAACCTTGGAAAGAGAAAGATGGTTTACACTATCACCTCTAAGTTACATGTTTACCTCCTTGGACCCATCCAAATTCACGTTTATATGCACAACATGTAGAAATAAGGAAAATGCTTTTCATGTTGTGAATCAGGAAAATCATCTATGAGCCACACACTTTGTGTAGTACAAGATAGTGGGTATATGCATATGTTTTAGCTCCTCACCACCCTGAATTTAAAACACTCTTCTGCCATTTAGCAGCTATGTGGTTGTAGGAGAATTACTTAGTACCCGAGTTTTCCCATCTGTAAAATCCAGTGAGTTGCATCTATTCCATTGAGATCTTGGTAGGACAGTACTTGGCACTCAACTATACCTCTCCGTAAGAAAGCTGGTGATAATAACAATATTACTAATAATTGTTATTATAAGGGGTGCACGGGTAGTTCAGAGGTTAGAATGCTTGCCTTCCACGTGGGAGACCTGGGTTTGATTCCCAGACCATGCACCCAAAGGAAAAAAAAATGTTATTATAGTTACTACTACTAATTATTATTAGCAATGCTGAAATATATAGTGATAGCAAGTGGAACTGAGAGAAAAGTTAACCTACTCATTAAGTGCAAAATAAAAGATTCTCAGGGACTAATTAAATGAACCCATCAGTCAGAAGAATACAGCTGATATTCACAACTCAAGCAGTAGGAGGTAAGAGTGAGCAAGGGTGCTAAGACAGGCACTGGTGGGCAGATCATTATCCAGTGAAAATTGTAAGAAAGTGACCAATCGCTGGGGGGTTCCCAAAGCATCTGATGTGTATATTAAGCCATGAAGGTACATCACTGTGACCCCCACATAATGAGGTCTTGCATGCTTGGAGACAAGAGTCTGCTCCATCTGGGAACTACAGGGGCCAACCAAGAATCCATTTGTGAATTTCTATGGCATAGCTCTGGAGCTCTTTGATGAGGCCATTCCCAACTCTAACTTCTCTGGACTCCCAAAAAGCAACTGGCCTCTAAATGTAGCCAAGTATTAACTAGCATGAGCTTCAAAATTGTCATTCTTCCCCCATCCAAATTCAAACATAGCATGAAAGAACACATGTCATGTCTCATTATATACTGTGCTTGGAACCTTATGAAAACAGAGGGATACCATGAGATAAATTAAAATATTTGGAAAAAGAAGGCGATTAACATATGTCAGAGTAAGTAAGTCCTAACTAAGCAAAGTTCTTTTTATACAAACCAAAAAAGTTCAAATTAGTTTATAACCTTAAAAAAAGATTCATGGTATTTTATCTACAAAAGGGAACAAATCAAGGTCAGAAAAGAGAATTTTGAAATTAAAAAGATGTCCTTCACGTAACAAAATACAATTGAATCAGCATCGAAGATGTCATCTATAAATGTCTAGAATATTGGTTAGGCGTTACCTTGAAAGAAGAGTAAAATGCTGCATTTTTAGCAGTTGATATCCACTGAAATGTGTGTTATATTTTGTGTACTCACCACATTGAGGTAAGTATGCGTATACTTTGTTCCTTCAACAGATCAGGATTTTCTCCTGAAGATGATTTAAAATTTAGGTTATACAAAAAGCACAAGCAACAAAAAGGAAAATAGATAAATGGGGCTTCATTAAAATCAAAACCTTTAGCACATCAAAGGACTTTAGCATGTAAGTCAAAAGACAATCTAGAAACTGAGGGAAAATATTTGGAAACCACATCTCTGATAAAGGTTTAATATGGAGAATATATTTTTAAAACCCCACAACTGAATAACACAAAGACTAAGAATCCAATTTAAAAATGCACAGAGACCTGAATAGACATTTCTCCAGAGAAGACATACAAATGGCCAATAAGCATGCAAAAAGGTGCTCATCATCATTAGCCATTAGGGATATGCAAATCAAAACCACAATGAGATATCATTTCACACCCACTAGAATGACTACTATTTAAAAATGGAAAATAGCAAATGTTGGAGAAGATGTGCAGAATAAGAACACTCACTCATTACTACTAGGAGTGTAAAATGGTACAGCCACTGTGGAAAACAGTTTGATGGGTCCTCAGGAAGTTAAATATAGAATTACCATATGACCAGCAATCCCAATTCTAGGAACATAACCCAAAGAAATAAAAGCCAGGGACTTGAGCAGATATTTGCACACTACTATTCATAACGCCATTATTCACAATTGCCAAAAGATGGACGCAACCCAAGTATCCATCAACAGAATAAATGGATAGACAAAATGTGATATGTACATATAATAGAATATTATCCAGCAGTAAAAAGAAATGAAGTTCTGATAGATGAGACAACATAGATGAATCTGGAAGACATCTTCTGAATGAAATCAGCCAGATACAAAAGGACAGCTATTGTATGATCTCACTGATCATACATAATTATGAAATAATTATAATATGCAAATTTATAGAGTAAACAAACTAGAATACATGTCAACAGGGGCTGGGGGAGGGGAGGGAATGGGGAGGGAATGCTTAATTGAAACAGAGTTTCTGTTTGGGATGATGGACAAATTTAGTAATAGATAGTGGTGATGGTAGCATGACATTGTGAATGTATCCCACTGAGTTATATGTTTAAATGTGATTAAAAGGAAAATTTTAGGTTGTATATTGTCACTAAAATGCATTAAAAAAAACAGACGACTGTACAACACAAAGAGTGAACATAATGTAAACTATGGATTATAGTCAATAGTGTGATTATAATAGTGATATTTCATAAATTGTAACAAATATACACTAATGTAAAGTGTTAACAATGGGGTAAACTGTGTAGGGGTGGGGTGTACTTTCTACATGTTTTTTCTGAAAAACCAGGACTGCTTTAACAAAAAATGAAATAAAAAACACAAGAGAGGAAGGCCTATTAAATATCTCAAGGCCTCATTTTATCTATTCTTTAGGGGCCCAGAAAGGACTCAGGGAAAATTGCTGCTAAAAGGAAGTATTCCTGATAATGCTTTTTAGCTTTTGAATCCAGACAATTCTTGGCTGGGGGATGCTTGGCTGCAGGTGGTATGGTGGGGGTTGGGGAAACCATGTAAGTGAGGGGATCCTCTTGTTTGCTCTAGGCCATGGCCAGGTCAGAACCAGGACAAACCAGGTCATACCATATACTTCAGGCCCTACTAGCATGTAAGTGTTTTTTTTTTGTTTGTTTGTTTTTCGGATGGTCCCTTCACATTACTTTAATGTGAAGTGGGATGTCCGTATAACTTATTTGAACTGGGACATTTTTGAGAGTGGAAATAGACACGTGAGCAAACCAGGTCTGTCCCTAGCACACCTGGAATTCTAGACATGCTAACTCATGGTGGAGTATTGATAAAATGGTTAAAGATGTTTGCCCTCAGAGCCTGTTCCAATTATTCCCCCATCAGTCTGGGAGGAGCAGTCCTGTAGGTTTAGCAGCCTGGGTCCAGTGATGGATCTAGTGACTTGGCAGCTCATTTCTCCATTATCAACTTCACCTTGGAGACTGTGGATTACAGGCTCAGAGGTGAAACAGTAAACCTGGGATAGAATAACTGGATAAGGTAAAATATCCTTGAAAATCTGGATTTAGGAGGCCTCGAGAAGCTCTCCTGGGCCGCCATTACCCTGAAGGTCAAATGTAAATTGATCCTCCCAGTGGAAAATAGATAAGGAATTCTTGAAGAAATTAGAGAAAAGCAAAAGCCCAAATATTCCTCCTGCAACACCTGTAGGGCTGTTAGCTGGAAGAAAGATGATACATAAGAAGGGAACTCAAGAAAAATACATTAGCGTGCATGAGTGTGAAGAGTTGATGTGAGACATGGGCACACATGGGTCATGCAGATTACTACAATGATGGAAAGAAGAAGAGAATAAAGTGATTTCCAGATTCAGAGTCAGGAGTACCCAGTTTAGACAGGACTGATCATAAAGAATAGTGAACTCTGCTTCGATGGAGGGGTAGCGATTGGGAGAAATGCAGGGCATTCTATATGTCAAATACTATGGAAGAGAGAAGGCCAAAGGCTGGCTTGAGTGAGGGTTGCATTTAATCGATGTGGAAAGAGCGCTGCAGGGAAGTTCTGAAGGTCACTAGGACAGGTGCTGTCACTTTCAGCTGGTACATCTGCCAAACAGGGCCTTTCCTGATTTCTCTGGGCTCAGGGCCTCAAGAGCTGACACAGTAAGAAAGTATCATCTAAATGACTCACCAGTAACTTTTCTTTCATACCAAGTGGCTGTTTATTTTACGTTAACAGGGCATGACCACAGTTATGTAAGCTGTCATCCTCATAGCAGACTGTATCACCAAAACACACCAGAAGTAGTGAAGGTATTTGGGGTATATATTAATCCAGTCAAGATTCATTTTCTAAGGCAGAGAAGTTATTTTCAATACATTCCTTGAAAAGAAACCAGGACCACTGAGGTTGTGGAATTTAGCTTCCACTTGCACTTTACATACTCTATAATGCCAGTATTGATAACATCAGTCACAATTTCCCATCTCAATCAGAATACCCCACCCCTCTTACCGCAGGCATAGTTTGAGAGATTGTCTCTAAATCTAAGTCCAGTCAGTCAAAATCCTTTGTAAGAGTTCCCTTCCAGAGCTACTGAGGAATACTTTCACTCCCTTATTGGAGATTCACGGTACTCTAACCTTATAAAGTTAAATCTGTAAGCAGATACCCAACCCAGCCACAGAGAGAAAGTTTCTTTACAAAGAAAAAAGTGTGTGTGGGGGGTGCAAGGATAGTTTAGTGGTAGAATGCTCGCCTGCCACGAGGGACACCCAGGTTCGATTCCTGCCTGCGTACTTTCCAAAGGAAAAAGAATTCAACAAATGGTGCTGCAATAACAGGATAGTCACATGGAAAACAAGGAAATGTGACTTCCGCCATATAGCATACAAAAAAAAAAGTGAGGTCAATGTGATAAGATAAGCACAGGTGAAGGTTCCAGCCCTTAAGATCCAAGGTCCTAAGTTTTTTTTCCTTTAAATCACATTTCTTTGGGAGCAGGCAGGGAGGGGGTGCAGGGGCTGGGAATTGAACCTTGGTCTCCTGAATGGCAGGTGAGAATTCTACCATTGAGCCATTCTAACATGAGCCACCATTGTTTTATTCCCCTTTAATTCTGTAAGCTATACTAATCACTTTTCCAATTATGTGGGCCCAAACAACACCTTTATATCTAACTTAATCTAAATTGGGTTCACACTTGCAGGAGTCTTGAGAAATGCAAAAACGTGTTCCAATGGACTTTGAATTTGGGGCATCTCCAGACCCTGGAGTAATAAGAGTAAGGACATAAATCTTCTAGGTCTTCCTAAGAACTTCTAGCTGAGCACTTATGAACTAAAGAAAAGTATACTACTCCAACTACAGATTCCAGAATTGTGGGTCCTTATTGTTTTCTCTTCTTCATGGAGAATCTCAGAGCAACCAGTAATCAGAATATAACTGGCAGAAATCCAAGAAGAACCCAATGTATTGCAACACTATCGGTTTCACCCCTGCTGCTACTTCTACTGCCCCTACACCCCAGGAAAATTAAGGGCCACACTGAAATACTGTTGTGCTGCTTCTTCAGATGTTCCATGGTACAAGAGACTTCATATATGTAGAAATCTTAGTGCAAATTTTCTTATTGGTTTCATTAGTGGAGTATTCAGAGAAGTGGATAGGGTGTCTTCTCTCCATAGACAGTCTCCCTAGACTTGCTGAGCTACATATACATTGAATTTCTTCGCATATGAACCAGTGATACCGTCTATAAACTCTGTAGGAGGCTTACTCTGTACTTTTCTTTCCCTGCCTAGGACCAAAAATGCAATTTTCTAGCTCGGCAGCCACAATTGTAGAAAGGGGCTGGGGAGACCCTTAATGATAGACCTCAACTTCTTACTTCTCACTTTCAGCTTAGAACTTCAGATCCAGCTGGAATTAACTGGTTCCTTGCTGGCCCTCTCCCCATGCCTGACCCCAGGCTTCATTTACTGAAAAGGGTGGGTCTCTGTATGCCTGTGGAATGCTGTGTAATGAGGTAAAGGAACTGATAGAATAAAGGCAATAAGTTGCTTTATCAAACAGGACCTAAACAAATAGACCTAGCTCCCCATATAACTCAAAACTATTACAAAGCAGATGCACACAAATGGCAATCAGTAGCTGCTGTGATGTCCACAGCCTTTGAAAACATTCCCATTGAACTGTGCCAGGGAGAATGTGGAGAGAATGCTGCCTTTTCATTCTTAATTCTCCTGGATGGAAGTTCTTCACCTCACTATCTCCTGGAGAACCTCTGTCTCCTGTTCGCTTCTGACTTCGGCTACTACTGTTGCTGTGGGAGATTGGATCAGGTTCAAGTCCTAGCCCCCAAACTGTGGCTGTGAACTCATTTGTAAATAGGATCTTCAAATTTCCTATTTAGATGAGGCTAATTGAATCAGAATGGGGCTTAGTCCAATATGACTGGACTACCGGTAAGCAAAGAAATTCAGACATGGAAGCCAAAGGAAAAGACAGAAGAGAGAAGTTGCCATGCAACAGTGCCAGAGATTGATTGCCAGCAAGTCGCTATCAGAATACTGCAGACTTTGAAGAAAGCATGGCCTGCTGAGACTTTGATTTTGGACTTCTATCCTCTAAAATTATGTGATAAATTCCTGTGGTTTAAGCTAAACAGTCTGGTATTTTGTTTTAGCAGTCCTGGCAAACTAAGACAGTTGCCTAGAGCATCCTTTGGTCTGCCATGCACCTGGGGATTCTAACCAAACACATGAGTCATAGGAATATTCTTTCAGATATAGAGGTTGAACTCTCACTAACATTGCAAGTCCAAATTATAGTCCATCTGGTCCAAGCAGAGCATGTCATTGCTATATCCAAGCCTAAATCTCTTCATGGAAACATTTAATCTACATTGGGAACATTCATTTACAGAAATTCACTATTCTTTTGAAGCCAAATATACATTTCATAAAGATAGAGTGTAAGGAAACCTGACTCTTTACTTCTTAATCTCCTCTGCCAACTTTGTGATGTCCAGATGTTTATGAAGTTAAGCTACTAGGGTGACTATCACCTATTTTACGATCAGGAAGGTGATGAAGTCACAGGTAAATGGCAATCTTGCTAATTCTATATCCTGGCCTTCTTTCTCAGCTTGCCAGTCCCCCAGGCCATCATAAAGTAGAGTATATGTTGAGACATCGACAAGAAGTTTCTAGATCCGCTTTCTAATCAAGTTGTTTACATGGTTCAGATTCTGGAGCAGGAAACCCCTGGACAAAAGTCAACTAGTGGTGTTCAAATTGTTATCAGTGGTTCATTCCTCACTTTTATGATGTGACAAGTCCAATAATGAATCCTCACATGACAGAGACTGGATGCATGTCAGGATTTTACAGACCATAACAAGCAGCAGTGACCACAAATATTTGTTATCTCTAGACCAATATCGGCTTATCTAAAACAAGACTCATAGCTATAACGCATTCAAAGGAGCCATTTTAACTGAGAAGATCTCCAGTTCTATGAAAATATATCAAAGGCCATAGAATTGCTAAAACAATCCTGAAAATATGAAAGTCAGAGGAATCACTCTACCAATACTAACACTTACTGTTGAGTCTCAGTAAGCAATGTTGTCTTATCGGTGGAGGGACATAGATCAATGGTGTATAATGGAAAGCCCAGAAAAAGACCCAAATAAATACTCTCAATGGAGGTTTATAAAGGGGCAAAACCTATCCAATGGAGGATTTTTTGCTCTGCTAAAGACTCTGTTAAGATGATGAAAAGAAAGCTAAAAACTAGGAAGAAATAGTTCCAAATTACATCTCTTGCAAAGGACTAGTATCTAACATATAGAGAGAACTCTCAGAACACAGCAATGAAACACACAATCCAATTAGAAACCAGGCAAAAGGCACACACAGACATGCCACCAAAGATGATATACATATGACAAATAAGATATCCAATATCGTCAACCATCAGAGAAATGCAAATGAAAAGCAAAATGCTATCTCTATGCACCTATCAAAACAGCTAAAATTAAAAAAAGAGAAAAATCCCATTGAGGATCACTATACATTGCTGATAGGAAGGAAAAACAGCTTGGCTTTCTCTTATAAGACTAAAAATGCCACTACTACACAGCCCAGCAATAGCACTTTTAGGGAGATGAAGATGTATATTCATGCAACGATCTATACAAAAATGGTCATAGCAGCCTAAATTATAGTAGCCGACGCTGGTAATAACCCAGAAGTTCTTTCTTTCAATAGGTCAATAGTTAAACTTTGGCCCTTCCACATCATGGAATACTACTCAGTATTTTAAAAGAAAGCAAACTATAGGTGCATGCAACTTGGATGAATCTCCGAAGATTTATGCCGAGTGAGAAAAAGCCAATACAAAAAGGTCACATATTATATGATTTCATTTATATGACATTCTTGAAATGACAAAATTTTAGAAATGGAATACAGGCCTGTATTTACCAAGAGTTCTGCTCTTTGAAAAGGTTTTGAAACTGCTTTTAACCCTGTATTAGTAGGATCGCTTTTCTGATTCAAGCATGGGATTCCTTCTCCATTAAAAAAAAATTGAATTTGTATTTCATGTATGTCTATTTCAATAGTATTCATAGTGAATTTCTTTCCTTTTTTGCTAATTTCACATGTATTATGTTTTACTATGCTTAAAATATTTTCACACATACACGGATCCAAATACCCTTCATGGTCTTTAAAAAACATGACCATGGGCTGGCCACGGTGGTTCAGCAGGCAAGAATGCTTGCCTGCCATGCCAGAGGACCTGGGTTCGATTTCTGGTGCCTGCCAATGTGAAAAAAAACAAAACAAAACATGACCATGCCATCAAAATGTTCCTACAACATTTTATCAACCAAAGACATTGTACTAGAGAAATATTTGCGAGAAGATGTACTAATTATTAGGTCCTTTTCCTGATGCTAAAGTGTTATTTTTTTCTTTGATAAGTATCTGTAAGCTCCCATCTTCACCAAGTATGGGTGACAGGAATATCAGGAATGAATATAGAAATAAATCAAGCAAAGACATTCCGTAATAAGCAGAGGGTATAATAGTAGAGGTCAAAAGCATATAGTGTAATTATAAGAATAGTGCTCAGTGGATAAACAAAAGGCTGAGTCCCCTTTCCCCCTTCCCTTGCTACTTTCCCTCCAGAATATGAAAGTAAGCTTTACTGCTTAACAGAAGAGAATAATTTGCCTATGGATTTTTATTCAACTCTATGTATAAAGGGACAATATCCAGTGTTCTGGTTATTCTGTCTGCCAGCCCCCACCCCATCTTTGTTCAATTCTGTGCCCACCAGAGACTGATTTTCAGGAAGCTGCATCTTTGGGCTTCTATCCTGTAGCTTCTGATTGGGTTCAATTAATAGGAGGCACTGGCAGGAGAACAGCGGTCAGGAAGAGAAATATTTCAGGGTTTTGGCCCTGCATGCACACATCCTCCTTGTCTAGGTAGAATGGATTCTGGCAAGGGTTATGGTGTTCTATGACCACGAGTAAAATCATGCAATTCCTTTCCCACAGTTTCAGCTCTCACCAGAATCTGGAAGCTTTATTTCTTCCTTGTCCTTCATGCCCAGGACGGGAATGGCGTTCTGCTGTGTTTAGTCCTTGGGTCCCTCTCTATCATTTGTTGATATACTTAACCATGCCCAAACCTGTCCAACATTAGATTGTCTTCAGCGTCACTACCAAATGTGCTTTTTGGTTTCTGCTAGGACCTGATTAGTATCCTGGGATTACACCAGAAATACAAGCTAGGAAAAGAAACATGATAGATGGCCTGCGGATTAGAGGACTGGCCAAGCTCAGTGTACTGAGAAATCTTTCTAGTTGTCAGATTAGAGGAAGCTTCATGGATAAAGAACAGGGTTAATTCTTCATCCTTTCTAATGAGAAATGTTGTTTTCTTTCTCTTCCTTAGATTTGGACTATGCAGAGGAAACCAAATATTGCTCCTGGTAAAAACAACTTTGGATTACAGAGTTTGCCTTTCTGATCAATCTGTGAAATGTCAGCATTTCTATGGGAGGCTACTCTGAATGCTCCTGCTTGCAATGTCACGGGGTCAGCCCTGTTCACTGAGTAGAGTGGCAGGGATTCAGGTGGGAAGCAACATGCGGAAGCAAGCGCTTAGCTCTATTGAAGAAGCTAACCTGCCCTCTGTTTCTCTCCTCGTTCCCTTGCCTTCATTCCTCCTATATCTTTGTATCTCCCTTTCTCATAAACAACACACTTAGTAAGTGAGGTGGGAGCAGGGGCTTTTTTTCTTTTTAACAAGGCAGACATTTTGCTCTGAGTAACAGGAAGTGAAATGATCTTTAAAAAGAATCAACATAATGGTTAGAAAGAATTATATCATGCCAGAAAGTTATGAGCCATGGCTCATTCTTATTTTGATTTCCTGGTTCTACCAAACTCTGGGGCTGAGCCCTTATGCAGCACTCCAAACACAGTGATTCTGGACTCACTTGGAGAGAAAATGGGAATACAAGTCTCAAATCACTGTTCACAGGGGTGTCCTGGCCTCTCTCTCTCTCTCCCTCCTTTTTTCCTCTCATTTCTCTCTTCACTCTCTCCCTCTTCTCTCCTCCCCTTTCTCCCTTCCTCGCCTCCTCCCCTTCTTTATCTCCCTCTCTCTTTGCTACCTCTTCTTTTTTTTCTTTCCTTTTTCCATCCTTTATTTTTTGCAGAGGAGGGGGATTAAAATCATTGTTTAAGATTTACCTTGGATGGTATTCAACACTAGAATTATTTCTAATGACAATTGGGAGGAAAAGAATAAAACTATGGAATCCAAAATGCTAAGGCAGCTCTACTTGGGCTTGGATTGCTGAAGCCCTAAGATGTCACGGCACCTGAAACTGGAGAAAAAAACCCTGACATTCCATTCTCAGAAGAGTTCAGGATCAGAGCTGTGGCTGAGGTCATATATGTTGGACTAGCATGACCTTTTTCCTTGTGTCGACTCTTTCTTTGGATTGGTTGCTCTACACATGGAGCCATCATACCAAAGAAGGTGCAATAAATGTGAGACCACTTCCAAGAAGCCTTGACTGGCATCTCCTTTTAAGCCGGTCACATCTGGTAAATCAGGTGTCATCCTACCATGCCTCGTCCCTCACTCAGCCCTCTCCTCCCCCCTACCATCTTTCCTGAGCAGGTGAGCTTTTCTTTGTTTTGTCTGTGGGTACTTTCAGCCTTACTCAAGCACATCTTCCCGTTGATTTATCCCTGGACCGTTGTGACTGGCCTTCTCTAAATTCACAGAACATATACTCTACATGTCCTCTGAATATTTATCCCATTGGGTTATAAGTATGACTCTACTTGCCTGTCTCTCTCCTCACCCTCTCTCCTCCAAGCACATACACATATCCATTCCTAAAATTATGTAAGATTCTTACCTGTTCTAGTACATGGCCTGAAAGAGAGAGTAATTGCAGGCTATTTTTTAGCCAAATAAATGACTACCCTGGCCCAGAAAGGAGAGCAAAGACTTTCTCTATTTCTTTTTTTCTTTTTTTTTCCTTATGAAAATACTATGTGTATAATATATACGCTCATTATTTTAAAAAAAAGTATTCACTACAGTGGATATTATTTCCCTCCCATCTTTACCAATTTGGAAGGAAAATGGATCCTCACGGCTTAAATTTGCAATTTTTATACAGGAGATTTATTTTTTTCCAGAAGTTTTAGGCCATCTGTATATTTTTACTGAATAATTTACTTTTGCCTTATACTATACTCATTTTTATTGGCGCATTCAATCTGTTAATTGTTACTGTATGAAGAATCTTCTTATATAGAAATAATAACCATATTTCTGTCAAATTTTGCAAACGTCTTTTCTAAGGTTATTCTATTCCTTTGCTGCTGTTTATTTTTGCCTAGATTTTGACATACAAATATTTTTAACTGTTGGTAGTCAAATACATCAATGTTTTCAATGTAGTTTCTGCCTTTGAATTTATTTGTAGAAAGGTTTCTTATTTAAGTACTGTTTTATTTTTGTATTTCTTTTTTTAATCTTTCTAGAATTTATTTTGGCATTGAGAATAGTATTCCTCCACAAAGATAACTAATTGTCACAGCATGATTTATGTAATAATTCATAATTTATCCTTTATTTGAAATGCAATATTTATCATTTTCTGAAATGTTTATATAAATACACACACACATAGACAAACACACACAGAAAATTGTGGCTGGCCTATCAATATCCAGTTCCACTGGGAAAGATGTTATTGGCTTATACAACACGAGAGAATCGAGGGGCTAAAGAAAAGATTATTATATTTTTACAAGTTATATCCATATTTGACCAAGTAAGTCTCAGTCTCCCTCCCACTTGACCCACATTTTCCCTTCTTTTTCAATTTTTTCTTATCTGCTCTCACAGATTTACTTTTCTATATGAAAAACAGAATACCATTTTCAAAAAAAAAAAAAAAATCCACAGGATATTAACTGGAAAGGATAATGGCTTTAAATTAACTGAAAAAAAAACACAACATTTTGACAATTTTTGGTACAACTCTTTATAATCCTAGATAAGACTTTTTTTCCTAGATAAGATTTTTAAAGCTAAAGCACGTACTTGATAATGCTCGTTCTAAAATATGCGATATTCACTGTAGGCTTTATGAGATGAGTGTCTTTACCCCCTATTAGTTTCCTATTGCCGCTGTAGCAAATCACTGCAAATTTAGTAGCTTAAAACCGCACAGCTGTATTCCTGTACAGTTCTGGACGTCAGAAATAATGCATACTCCTCTGAAACCAAAGTGCCAGGAGGACTGTGCTCCTCCTGCAGGTTCTAGGAGAGAAATGTCTCCTTGCCTTTTCCAGCTTCCTAAGCTGCTTTCTTTGCATTTCTTATCCCACGGCCTCTTCCTGCATCTTCAAAACCAGCAGCATGGCATCTTAAAACCTTAATGTCTTTCTGCGATCATTGCCACAATGCCTTCTTCTGTAGCCAAATCTTCCCTGCCTCCCTTTTGTAACATTTGCAATTGCATTTATTGTACACCCAAGTGTTCTCAAATAATCTTCCCATCTTAATAGCCCTGATTCAATCACACGTGCAAAGTAAAGTAACATTCACAGGTTCCAGGAATTAGGAGCTGTAATGTTTTGGAGGGGCATTATTCCACCTATCACAACCTCCAGTAGCTTATGACTTCAATTATTTTTTTTTCTTTTACTTTAATGATTTTTCTAGATGGATGATTATATCAACTGGAAACTTTGACAAAGATTGCCTCCTTTCCAGGAAAAATTTATTTTTCCTGTCTTATTTTACAAGGTTTAATACAGGTAATAATGCATATATTTCTCTTGTTCTTGATTTTAATAGAAGTTCCTCTGGTGTTTCACTAATAAACCATATATTTTTCTAAAGCCCTTTAACATTCATTTTGTTGATATTGCCTTGTTGTATCCTCATATTATTAAAGTAAAATAGATTGGAAATGAACTCATTGAAATTCTCAAATGTGTTGCCTTTCAACACATCTCTGCTCAGGCTTCTGTTGTACCACAGCTTTGAAACTCTAGAAAGCCTATCTATTGCCTTTGGATGGCCAGCATTCATCTGCTCATTAATTCATTCAAAAATATCTAGTGCCCTTTTCCTGTAATCCATTGCACTCTGGTGGATCTTATAAATATTAAGGAAAACAAAACCAACATGATGTTTATAGTCAGAACAGGCGGTGGTCATCAAATAAATGTGCATATTATTCATAAATCATGTTAAATGCTATGAAAAGACAAATTGTTTTATAAAATGAATGGAATGAAAAAAAGTGAGAGAACAAATTAGATTGCAAACCACACTATTTATTGTGTTTTCTAAGGCATAAAGCAAATGTAGAGCAAGACAAGGCCATTTTGTTTTTAATTCCATAATTATGGATGAAAAAATAGAATAACTTTCTCAGTTGTGCACCAGTCTAATTCTGGATTCCATTTTTGGGGGAAAGGATCTATTTTTGTCTAAGTCTTGAGTGCTTGCCTTTGTCCTATTTCCATGGCAAGAAGGACATCATGTGGCCAACAAGAGTTTCTGTTTGGTGTTCTCCTACCCCCCCACAATAATCATCATTACCTCTGTCGGGTTTTGGTACTGAGTAATGCTTACTATCAGTGTCACATGCCATTTCTCAAATTTGTTCACTTATCCATTTTATTAGACATTTTTATAATGAATATTTCAGGCCACCCATGGAAACTTTAGATCAGAATCTCTGTTGCTGGGACATTAAAAATCATGCAATTTTAACAAATAGTTAAGTACTTATTATGCACAGTAAAGTTTGAGACCCACAACTGTAGTGATTAATCTCACTATATTGTGAGATTATGTTCAGAATCTAAAAATAAACAGACATAACCTTGACAAGCATTTTTAACCTTCTTAAACTTGATTTCCTCACTTACGGGGTAGAGAATAAAAACAGTACAAAACATTTGGGGGAGTTTTAAGAATTAGTTGAGATAATACTAGCAAAGGGCTTAGCAAACAGTGTTCAATAAATTATCATCATCATTATTATTATTTTCCAATGGATTACTGAGCATTGCAGATTTTTTCTTTGTTCTTAAGCATAAATACAGCACAAGAAGGACTGTTACATGACAGTTTTTAAATACACAATTGTTAAATCATTTGCGTGCAAAGACTTTATCATAAATACTCCTTTTGACATTTGTATTTGTTTCCTGAGGTTATTCTAACAAATTATTACAAACCTGATGGCTTAAAACAACAATAATTTATATCCTAACTTTTCTAGGAGGTCAGAAATCCACAATTAAGGTGTTGGCAGGGCCATCTCTATCCGAAAGCTCTGAAGGAGAATCTATTTGTTGCCTCTTCCAGCTTCTGGAGGCTGATTGCATTCCTTGTCTTGTGGCTGCATCTCTCTGTCTTCACATTTCCTTCATGTGTCTGTCTGGCTAATGTCCCCCTTCATTTCTCTTGTAAGGATATATGCAATTGCATTTAGGTCACACAGAGAAATGCCTGCTCTTAAGCTCCTCCACTTACACATCTTTTGCCATATAAAATAATACTCATTCTGTGGCCATATAAGGCAACATTCACAGGTTCTGAGGATTAAGGAATAAGTACCTCTTTGAGATGGCCATTTTTTTCTTCCTACTGCAACACCTTTCTAAAATTGATTACATTTTTATAGCAATCATGTTATCATACGTCACTATTTAACTGGGTTCCAGGTTCACATTCATATTCGGTTCAGTTATAATGTAGCATGCCAATTCTTAATTTAATTTGATTTGTCTCATTGATGGCTAAAAAAGTGTCCTTGACTATTGTGTTTCTCTTTCATGCAGAGCACTGACTGTCAGAACAGATCCTTGTTCTGACGCAAGGAATATTGAACCAGATAATGGACTTAGGGAGTTGGACACTTGACTTTCACTGCCCTTGCAAGGACAAGTCATGAAGCCTCATCCAAGGAAATGGGAAATTGGAACTGAGTTCCTTACATGAAACTTGGTGCCATCAAAGGTCATTTTGTTTGTGAAATGGGAAATAGGCTGTTCTATTCACCAGTCCTAAGAAAAGACAAGACTTTTGCCACCTACCTAGAGTCCTGGGAGGATGGTGACCCAGAAAAAATATCGAAATTTAACATATGCCAGGACAAAGCATGCAATCTAAATTCACAATATCCACTTGCTGTGAAAATCTCAGCTAAGAAATTAATATAAACATGTGCCCAGAATGATGAAACTAAAGGATCTTGGCAGAGGCAAAAGGTAATTTCTCACCTCCAGAGAATCCTCCACAGCTGAAGATAACGGAGCAACAACAGAAAACATATTCTGATGACTACAAAGTCATGTCAAACATAAGTGACATGACAAAAGAAATCTCCATAAGAGGGCCATTAGTTACAGCAAACATAGGAATATGTACCTGCAGAAATAGAAAAAATGATAATCTGCTATTTCACAATAAGTAATACAAAGTATACTTATAAATATATAATTTATTTTGATATATTTAAATATATATTTATATACATTTATTTGATATATAAATAAATTATATATTTAAAAGTATACTTTATATTACTTATAATTACTTATAATAATAAACAACATAATTGCAAGAAAAAGGCAACATAAAAAATAACAGGAAGATATTTGCAAGAAACAAATTAAAATACTAGAAATAAAAGTAACAGTCATTTGAAATTTTTAAAAAACTCTTAGTGGGCAGATTAAACAACAGAGGGACACCAATGATAAAATAGTTGATGGCTCATAGATTTGAGGGAAAGTCATTTAGAAGGCAGAACAGAGGGATAATTAAATAGAAAAGTGAAGGAAAGTTAGGAAGCATAGAAGACATAAAAAATATGGCTCCCCAAATAAGTTACATAGGATATCCAGAAGTGAAGAATAAATGAGATATGCGAAGAAACTATATTTGAAGATTTATTGCATGGATTATGGGATTGCATAGATGGCAAAGTAGGGCGCTCCGGGACTCCACCCTTCCAACAAAACAATGGTAAAACAGGGAGGAACTGTCTGAAACCATTATTTTGAAGCTCCAGTGGCCAGAAGAACACTATACAGCATCCAGGCAAGAGCAGGAGGAAAAGGTTGATAAATTGTGGCAAAGAAAAGTAAATTGCTCTCTCCATCCTATAGCTAATGGCACCCATCCCCTACTCTCTCAACATGCTGCAGTTGGGTTCAGCCTCTGACCTGGCTGGCTCACTGGGGACAGAAAGGGATATAAAAATACTCTTCCCTAAGACCAGGGGTGGGCATGGTTGACCACTGATCACAGCTTTTGATTAGTGAATTCAGATCACTGGGGGCATGATTCTGAGGGTAGCCACTGTTTCAGCCTGCCCTGGACAAAGGCATTGGCATCCATTACTTCAACCCACTCAGACAAAGAAGACAACAACCATGGTATCTAACTGTCCCAGACAGAGGCAGAGGTGGTAGAGATTTAAAGAAACAGTGTTTCCTTAGGGATGTGGCAGACAATTAGTTGAAAGACTACAGTTGTTGGGCAGTCCAAAGAAGCTAAGTTTTGGGGAGCTGTCAGAAGAGTTCTTGACACCCTTTCTGATCTTCTTCCCAGGGCACTTTGGATGCAGTCTGGGCCCTTTTCATGGGTCCCTGGCTCTGTTTTGGCTGGAAAAGTCCTCTTCAGTATGCCCTTCCTCCAAGAATTTGTACTCCAGAAAAAAGCAGCAAGAGAAAACAAAAGGAGTCTAACAAACCATAGAGGCACTCTGGGACAAAGACTTGTCAACCTCAAACACCGAGGAGAAGGAAGTCTGTCTCCTGGAAAACAGAGGAGACAACTAAAATCCTGTAAACAGAGGCACTTCAAAACAATTAACAAGCAAAAGTGCAGGACAAGACAGAGGCCCAAAGAGACAGGGAAAACACTACAGGCTGCATTTGCCTTGGACAGACTTTCCTTTTAGGATGGCTGAAGCACAAGGAAATCTCTGTCTTATCACCAGCTGGTTACAAAATCAAGACATCTTGAGGAATAAATCCCAGAGTTAATATTTTAAAATATTAAAATGTCTAATGTGCAAGATAGTGCAAGACAAAGAAACAGGAAACTATGGCCCACCTAATGAAAATTCATAAAAGACCAATGGCGAAGACCAGAGTGTAGACATACTGAGCAAAGTCCTTAAAAAGTGACTGTTAAAATGCTCAAGGAGACAAAGAAAAACACAGAAAAAGAATTAAAGGATATCATGAGATAAGGAATATCTCATAAGTAATATGAGAATCTTAGTAAGAAAACAGAAATTATTTAAAGGAGTGTTCTAGTTTGCAACTGCTAGATGCAATATATTAGAAATGTAGCAGCTTTTAAAATGTGGAATTTATTAAGTTGCAAGTTTACATGTTCTAAGGCTGCAAAAATGTCCAAATTAAAGCAAGGTTATAGAAATGTCCAATCAAAGGCATCCAGGGAAAGGTACCTTGGCTCAAGAAGGCCAGTGATGTTCAGCATTCCTCTCTCAACTGGAAAGGCACATGATGAACATAGGGATATCTGCTAACTTTCTCTCCAGACTTCTTGTTTCATGGAACTCCCCAGGGGGCATTTTCCTTCTTCATCTTCAAAGGTCTCTGGTTGTGTGGGCTCTAAATCTTTTTCCAAAATGATTCCCATTTAAAGGGCTCCTGTAAGCAAATCCCACCTTAAATGGATCAAGACACATCTCAATGGAAACCATCTGATCAAAAGTTACCACCCACAACTGGGTGGGTCACATCTCCATGGATAATCAAAAATCTCTCACCCAACAATACTGAATGAAGATTAAAGAACCTGGCTTTTCTGGGGGTGTATAACAGATTCAAACTGGCACATTCCATGCTTAGGACACCAAAAAGACATGTTCTTTCTAAACACAAAATACATTCATTCCATAACAATATCAGAAAGCCTTAAACAATTTCAGTGACAATGCGAATGCAACAATGCAAATGTAATACAAATGCAATACACAGTCAGAAACAGTACAAAATCTCATCTACAGGTATGGTCAGTCCTAAGGCAAAATTCTCCTCTGGCCCTGGACCTGTAAAACTCAAAACAGGTTATCTCCTGCCAATGTACAAAAGGGAGACACGCATAGGATACATAACTTTATTTCCATAAGAAGAAATTGGAAGGAACACAGGGATCACCAGACCCAAGCAGTTTTGAAAACCTGAAGGGCAAACTCCATTAGATTTCAAAGTCTGAGAGTTGTTTATCTTCGAGGCTTTAGAAAGCAGCAGTCCCACCCTTTCCAAGGGCAGATGCAGCAACCTGCTTCTCTCTGAATGCAACCTTGGAGGACACTGGGGATACCACCTTTTTCTTGGCTCCACCCTATCCAAGCCTTGGGGCTGCACCTAGGCTCTCTGCCATCTCCAGGACACACACTCAACCCTTCTAAAACAATGTGGTGGCAGCTAGTCTCTCCCCAATCCCCAAGGAATGTGCTCCACCCACTCCAAGGCCTGAGGTGGCACAACTCTTCCACTGCAACAAGGCGGAAAGCCCATCCTCTGTTTTCCAGGCAGAACATCTAGCCAGAAAATCAATAAGGAAATACAAGAGTCGAATACTATTTTATACTGACTAGACCTAACAGACAAATAGAACACTGCACCCAACAAAAAACATAATAAACATTCTCATGTACACATGGATCATTCTCCAGGATAGAACATTTGTTAGGTCACAAAACAAGTCTCAATAAATTAAAAAATATTGAAATCATAAAGTATATTTTCTCTATCCATGGTGGAATGAGGCTAGAAATCAATAACAGAGAAAGAAAAGGAAAAATAACAAATATGTGGAAACAAACCAATTATTAGTTTGTAGAGATTAATCAGCAACCAAAAACCTCCCAATAAAGATAAAGTTTCAGGACCAAATAGCTTCATAGGGGACTTCTACCAAGTATTCCAAGAAGACTTCACTCCCACTTTGCTCAAACTCTTCCAAAAACCTGAAGAAGAAGGAACACTCCCAGTGCTGGGTTGAAATTGTTATGTACCAAAAAAAAAGCCATGTTCTTTTAATCCTGATTTAATATTGTAGGGTGGAACCTCTTGATGAGGTTGTTTCCATGGAGATGTGACATACCCAAAAATCATAAGTGTTTCTATACACAAGCAATGAACAATTTGAAAAAGAAATAAAGAAAAAAAAATACATTCAAAATAGCAATTAACAGAATCAAATATCTAGGAATAAATTTAACCAAAAATGTAAAGGACTTGTACATAGAAAACTGCAAAACATTGCTAAAAGAAATCAAAGAAGACGTAAATAAATGGAAGGACATTCCATGTTCATGGAATAGAAGAGTAAATATCATTAAGATGTCAGTCCTACCCAAAGGGATCTATAGATTCAGTGCAATCTCAATCAAAAATTCCAACTATCTTTGCAGAAATGGAAAAAGCAATCATCAAATTTACATGGAAGAGTATAGGGCCCCAAATAACTAAAACCATCTTGTAAAATAAGAATGAAGTTGGAGCACTTATCACATACCACAGTCATCAAAACAGCAGAGTACCGGCACCGGGACAGACATACAGAGCAATAGAATCAAAGTGAAAGGCTAGAAAGCAACCCTCACATTTATGGCCAGCAAATTTTTGACAAAAGGCAAAGACCACTCAAGTGGGAAAGAATAGCCTTTTCAACTAATGGTGCTGTAAAAACTGAATCTCCATTTACCAAAAAAAAAAAAAAAAGGAGGATCCTACCATGTGCCTTATACAAAAAATCAACTCAAAAAGGATCAGAGACCTAAATATAAGAGCAGGAACTATCAAACTCCTAGAAAAAAATGTAGGGAAGCATCTTTAGGAGCTTATATAGGCAATTGTTTGAGACTTTGCAACAAAAGAAGAAATAGATAAATCTCATCAATTTTTTTTTTAATTGAACCTCTGAAGGACTTTATCATAAATGTAAAACAACACTCTACACAAAGGGAGAACATGTTTGGAAACCACATATGTGATAAAGGTGTACTATCTATATAAGAAATACTTCAGCTTAACAACAAAAAGACAAGCAATCCAATTTAAAAATGTGCAAAAGACTTGAATAGACATCTCTCCAAAGAGGATATACAAATGGCCAGAAAACACCTGGAAGCATTCTCAACATCATTAGCCATGAGGGGAATACAAACCATGATATATCATTTCATATTCATTAGAGTGGTTGATATTAAAAAAATAATAAAAAATAGAAAATAAGGAATGTTGGAAGAATGTGGAGAAATAGGGACACTCATTCATTGCTGTGGCTATGTAAAATGGTGCAGCTGCTATGGAAGACAGTTTGGGAGTTCCTCAGAAAGATAAGTATAGAACTCCCATATGACCCTTCAATCCCACTCTTGGTATACATGCCAAAAAATAGAAAGCAAGGACTCAAACCAATGTTCATAGTGGCATTATTCACAGTTGACAAAAGACAGAAATAACCCAAGTGTCCATCAATGGATGAATGTATAATAAAATGTGATAGTAACATACAGTGAAATATTTTTCAGCTGTAAAAAAAGAATAAAATTCTGATACTTGCAACAACATGGATGAATCTTGTTGTTCATTTTGAGTGAAATAAGGAAGATATAGAAGGAAATATGTTGTATGATCTCACTGATTTGAAACCATTAGAATAAGTAAACTCAGAGTCAGAATATAATATATAGGTTAACAGGGGATGGATTAAGGATAGGGAATGGGAAGTTAAGGCTTAAAATGTACAACTATCTTATTTGGAATGATATGGAAAGGTTTTGGTAATGATGTGATGGTAATGAGGCATTGTGAATATAATTAACAGTACTGAAAAATATATCTGAATATGATTAAAAGGGAAAATGTTGGATTGTATATGTGGTAACAGAAAAAAATTTTAATCCATGGATCTACACTATACAAATAGTGACCTGTAAGTTAAACCATGAAATTCAGCTAATAGCATGATTATAATAATGTGGTATAATCAAGCACATTATTATAACAAATGTTCAACATCAACGCAAGGTGTTAGTAATTGGGTAGTATATGGGTTTTCATTTTATGCATGATTTTTCTGTAAATGACCAACTTTTCTAATAAAAAATGCAAAAGATAATTGCAGAATATTCATAGATTAAAGGACCATTCAAATACTAAGAAGAATTCATTTAAAATACTCCAACTAAAACAGTGAGAGTTTGACTCCTAGTACAATGATCATAATTAGAAAATTTGGATGATGGCAAGTGTTGGCAAGAATGTGGGGAAACCAGAACTCTTGTGTACTAGGACACGCAGTGTAAATTGATAAGCCCACTCTAGAAAGCAATTCAATAATATGATGTAAAATAATTTATGTATTTGCTTTAAAACAAAGTGGCCTGTCTTCTAGAAACACACACCATTCCTCCAAAAAATTCTTAAATTGGTCCATCATGAGGCATGTACAAACTTGGTTTCCATGGTTCTGTGTGGAGTAGTAGAGAGAGGCAACCAAGGCTATTTAAAATGTAGTAGATGGAAATTCCATTTCTGCCCAAGATGGAGTAAGAGGAACCAGATATAACCTTCCAAATAAAATAACCTAAAAATGGTGTATATGAGGATCTACACATGCACATGAAGAAATTACTCATGGCTAGAAGAGAAAAAATAAACAAAAAATTAAAGAGAAGTGCCCAGTGCTCACACAAGGTTGGAAATAGTGGCTGTTCCTACTAGCCAATCTGAAATAAGCCAATAATCAATGAGGCATTGAGCCTTGTCCCAATAGTGGGGAATGATTAGCCACAGACTAGGTATAGCTCTGTACATGTCTATCAAATCATGAAAGTAAGACCCGAAGGATTAAACTGCTCCTTTGTAACTTAATGACATCCCAAAACAAAGCTCAAGAAAATGCATAAAAAGAAAACAATATCCAATATTTAACAAGGTAAAAGTCAAATATCTGCTTTTCAAAGATGAGCAGGCATACAAAGAAATAAGAATGCATAATGCAAAATGAAAAAAATAATCAAAGCTGATGCAGAATTGATAAAGATGTCAGACCTACAGGCATGAACATTAAAATATTTATTATAACTGCAATATATATGTTTGAAATATTAAGTAATAGACAACCAAGATATAAAAAAGACCCAAATCAGAGTTCTGGAGATGAAAACTACATTGCCTTTAATAAAAAATACTCTTGATTGGATTTTTGGTAGATTAGACATGACAGAAGAAAGATAAGTGAAATTGAAGATATAGTAATAGAAAATATCCAAAAGGATAACTACAGAGCACAAAAGAATCCAAATTTTGAAAGTAACTATTATGAGCTGAATGATAACTGCACATGGCCTAATATATGTTTAATCTTTCAACAGAGAAGAGAAATAGGACAAAAATATTTGAAGAAATATTGGGTAAAATTTTCCTATATTTGAAGAAACTAGAAACTCAGATATCCAAGAGCATAACAAGCATGAAGAAAATTACATTATAGCACAGTAATAACCAATTTGCCAAAAGCAGTCATAAAGAAAAAGCTTAAAGGTGTCCAAAGAAAAAGGCAGATCAAATAAAGTAGAACAAAGAAAAGAATGGCAACTGGCTCCTCATCAGAAATAAAGCAAGTGAAAAGAGACTGGAGAAGTATCTGTAAAGTAGTGAAAAAGGAATCTGTCAACCTAGAATTTCATACATACACACAGGCAAAATCTCTTAAAAATGAAGACAAATTGAAGACATAAAAAGATGAAAGAACTTACAACTTGCAGAATTGGTACAAGAAGAAATATTAAAAATAGTCCTTTAGGCAAAAGGAAAATGACACCAGATAGAAGTATTAATCTACACAAAGAAATGAAAACACAGGAAAAGATATTTGAAATTACACAAACATACAAGATTACACATTACCTTTTACATTTTACATATTACATATTACATTTTCTTATCATATAAGAAAAATATTAGTTTTAAAAAATCAGTTTAAACAAAAAATATAACAACAACAAATTGTGAGGTTTATAACATAAGTATCAATGAAATTTATGACAGCAATAGCCTTAAGACAAGGTGTGGAAAAATGGAAGTACACTTTATAAAGGTTGTATGCACTTATCCTTAGCTATCTCTTTCAGATCAGCAAACCCTTGCTGTCCAATGGATTTACCAATGTAACCATTTTACCTTTCTAGATTTGCTTTTCTCCAGGATTCTGCCTAATAATTTATCCCTAACATGTTTAGTCTTTCAAGTTTTTAGAAATAGTGTTCCTCATAGTTCATCTAAAACCTTCGGTTGTACTCAGTATGAGGGTTTGTCCTAATGGCCGACCCATCATTAGCAAAGTAGAAATGTGATGAACTTTGATGAACTTTTGTCTTGTTGCCATTCTTTAGTCTGTCATTCAAGAGTTCTTACTTATATTAATTTTGGTTCTTTTTATTCTAAATTCCATTGTCTTTCAGACTCTCATATATTCCAACATTTTTTCCAAATTGTTTTGCATTGTGGTTAATGGCTCATGTTAATTCCAATTCACTATTCTCTCTTCATTTGAACCTAATTTGCTTTTTAAATGTTGATTGAGTTTTTTAATTCCATTATTTTATTTTCATTTCTAGAGGTTTTATTTGCTTCTTTTTACAGATCCACTTATTCCTTTGTATTATGTCTGATTTTTATAGGATTTTGATTACTTTTAAATATTTTAATGGCATTAAACTTAATTAGTTGTGTTCCTTTTTCAATTATTTTACTATCCCAAGGGTTTGGGTGCTTAGATATTACTATCAGTTAAATCTATTAATGCTGTGTTTTGGTGTATTGTTTAACTTCTTAAATTTTTATTGTGAGCTAATCTCTATCTGGTTTTTTTCCTTTCATTTCTGTGAGGATCTTCCTGAAACATAGATTATTTGTTATATTATGTTTGTTTCTGCCAGGAATCCCAGATATATCACTGTTCTAGTTTTCTAGTTGTCAGAATGCAATATACCAGAAATGGGGTGGCTTTTAAAAGGGGAGATGTATTAACTTGCAAGTTTACAGTTCTAAGGCTGAGAAAATATCCCAATTTAAGCATCTATAAAAATGTCCAAATTAAGCCACCAACAAGAGATTACCTTCACTCAGGAAAGGCTGATGAAGTTTGGGGTTTCTCTCTCAACTGGAAAGGCACATGTGAACATAGCAACTTCTGCTAGCTTTCTCTACAGGCTTCTTGAGTCATGAAGCTCCCCCAAGGGTGTTTTCTTTCTTCATCTCCAAATGGGTCTTGTGGGTCTCGTAAATGTTGAGCTCTCTCCAGAATACTTCCTCTCTTAAAGGATTCCAGCAAGCCAATCAAGATCCACCTGGGATGGGTAGAGTCAGAACTCCATAGAAGCCATCTAATCAAAAGTTACCACCCACAATTGAGTGGGTCACATCTCCATGGGAACAGCCAGCAATATTAAATGAGGATTAAAGGACATGGCTTTCTTGGGACCCACCACAGATTCAAACCGGCACAATCACTATGGTAAATTATAGTTATATACCCTAAGGGGATGCAGGATGGCATATGTTCTTAATTGTAATCCACATTTCTCTCTGTGTGAACCATTGTAAATAGGTTCTCTACAAGATGCTATTTTTACTTAAGCTATGGACAAGTGTTAATGTTATTATTGGGGTCTTTTATAAGTAGAAGAAATTCAAACATATTCAGAGAGAGCCACAATGAAGAACTGGAAGCTGGAAATCAGTAGACACCCAGAAGAGAAAGGAGAGAACAATGCCATGTGAAAAAAAAAAGGCAAGGAAACCTAAGCATTCTGGTAAGCTAGCCAAGATGCCACGGACAATGGGGCAAAAGCAAGCTTTGATGATAACTTGATTTTGGGCTTCTTTTAGCCCCCAAACCAGAAGCCAATAAATCCACATTGTTTAAGCCAACCTGTGTATAAGATTGCTTTAGTTGTCTGTCAAATCACATACCTGGAATTAGTGTTTGTTTTATTTTCTGAATCTTTGGAGTCCAAGACATGTTCTGCTAAATATGAATCATGAACTGAGAAGCTGTTTAAACTCATAAGAACTTTTCTTTACCTGCATTCCAGACAGAGACCAAAAGAACCAAACATTTCCTTCACCAATCCCATGAATTATTTTTCACCCTTCAGCTTAGGATATAACATTTCTACAATTAAGGCTTTGGTTCTGAGGGTGCTCAGTTCTGAATTTCCAGCTCTCTGGAACTAAGCCTTTCTTTACTGTCCCTATATGGATATATAGACACTGCAAGTCTCTAGGCCAGGGTTTCTCAACTTAATCATTATTGACATTTCAGGCTAGATGATATTTTTTGTGTACGAAGTCTGTCTTCTGCAATGTAGGTGATTTTGCAACCTACAAACCCTGACTTCTAACCACAAGGTAGCAGTACTACAGCATATCCCACCCCTCGAGACAGAGTTATGCAAACACAAATATTTCGAGACAACGTTGTGTCTCCTAGTGGGTAAAATCACCCATTGAGAACCATTGCTCTAAATTATTAATCTCTTAACTCCTCAACTGCTTGCTTCCCCTCCTTACTACACTTTTCTCCAACCCCCACGACTACCAAAGTAAAGCTGTAGCAAAACCTCACATAAGTTTTCAGTCTTTTAGCACACTCTTCTCTTTCTGTCCTGGCATGTGAGAAATTCCCTTTCAATAAAGCAATCTAGTTTCTAGTATGAAACTGCTGGGTACTCCAGAAAAGCCATGTTCTTTAATCCTAATTCAATGTTGTTGGGTGGGATCTTTTTTGTTTTCCTGGAGCTGTGACCCACCCAGTTGTGGTTGGAACCCTTTGCATAGGTGGTTTCCATGGAGAAGTGTCTCTGCCCATTCTAGATGGGGTCACTTACTGGAGTCCTTTAAAGATGTCGCCATGTGCCTTACTAGTTGATGGAGGTGTTCCAGACCCTTCAGCCTTTCTTGAATCAAGGTGTCTTTCTCTGGATGCCTCAGTTTGGACATTTTAATGGCCTTAAACTTAATAAATTCCCTTTTTAAAACCCATTCCATTTATGCTATTTTGAATTCTGGCAGCTTTAACAAACTAAAACACTAGTGAAAGTTTTTTAGTTATTTTATTATGACTTATTTCATGGACAGGAATAATTCCTGCTTCCTCAAGGCCTATGCTGGACCTGAAACCTGCTCTTTGGATGTACATTCCTGATAACCCAATGAACTATTATCCCCCATGGCCTTTTTTGAGCCTTGAAACTATTGTTAATCTCTGTCATCATATATTGGAACACCAATAAGTTATTGAGACTTTTGCGGCATGTAGAAGATGACTTTGCATAATTTAGTTGAATAATCTCTAGTCTCATTTGTAGGTTGCATATGTTTTTTTTTTTTACATTCTTATAAAATCACTGTTTTGAATGTTATAAAGACATTATATGAGATCTTTTTTTCCAATTAGGGTGGCCTGATGTTTAGCCTATACAAAAAGAGGTAAAATGATAATGTCTTTATTTTTCTAATGTATTTCATTAAGTATTGAAATCTCTCAACATAAATTCTGACGTAATTAATAAGCTAATTTGTTGTAATGAAAAGGCCATTAGATTTAGAATTAAAGAACCTGGGATTAAGTTCCAACTCTTCAATTATTTGGTCTTCAGACTATTTTTCTAACTTTCCTGAGCTTCACTTTCTTTGTCTGATTACAATATCATTACGCTTAACGTAAAGGCTTTGCAGATTCAGTGAAATACTATTTATATAACTATTTATCTAAATTAGCTATACAAACATAAAGTATCACATATATCATAGATGAGTCTAAAGAAAATATGGAGGTTGAGTTTTTTCCCCAAAATCACAGAGGCAAGTCAGGGACAGAATAAAAATTCAGACCTGTAAAATGTTCATTCCAATTCCTAACAGCAAGGCTTGCTCCCTCCACCCAGCAGAGGGCTAACTAGACAATATTTCAGTCATATACCAACATATGTTGCCTTTTCTTAGAGCTCTCTGAGATTAGCTGATCCAGATAGGGAAATATAGGCCTTTAAATACTTTTTTTTTCCAGATATAACCAATCCAGTACCTCTACAAGATAGTTGCTATTTTGGAATTCTGTTGTAAACCTGATTTCAGTTACTTTGATGTGATTCTGGGTTGTACTGCTAAAATATCTCAGTATAATTATAGAAATTCTGTTATTTGTCAAGAAGGAGAAAAATCCATCAGACCATATCATTTTTCAGACTATTTGTAGATCAGGCAGTGACTGCAAGAAGGGAGCATGAATTATCTGCAAACTTTCTTTGAATTATTCAGTACCTTCCATGCATGATTCTAATTGTTTCAAAGGCATCTCAGTTAAAAATAAGCACTTTTTTTCAGCTAAAATTCTGCCTTCAATTTTGCTTAATATGCAGTAACTTTATATCATGACTGAATTATAGAAGAGAAACTCATCTTTATTGACACTTATGTGCATGTATATACAGGAACATACACATAATTGGAACATATGTATATGAGCATTTATATATAAAACAGGTCTCTGATAAGTATAAGAGTGCATGGTGGGGGATAATTAATTAGCTTTTCTTCCTTCAAAAGTGATAAACACTTTTTGCACACAGAATAGTATTTCATGGTGAGTAATACTGTGAACATGATAATGATCACAAGGTAATGCGGTATAAGTAGGAGATGCACTGGGCTGATTATAAGAACAGTTACAGGAAAAGGCCTGTGGTGGGGAGGTACAGGACAATGAAATGGGTAAGAGAAAGCCTTGAGTTCCCCCTAGAGGTTGGTGTGTGCAGGAGATTCTTTTCTAAAGTTTTCTTATTTTTTTTTTTTATCCTTATCCCTGGATAATTAAAGGAAGACCATTGAAAGCAATATACCAGGGAGAGAAGAAAACCTCCTCCTGTATTATTCCAATCCTTTAAATTGCTTCTCTATGTCCATCTGGATAAAATACATAGGCAGTAGGATGCCCGGAAAGTCATTGCTTATGTCACAGAAAACCAGAAAATATCAGGACATTATCTGAATTAAATTTTGTTACATCTGTATGAGGGTCTATCTATAAGACCAAACGGTTGCTGAACTTCATTTTATCATACTCAACCACATATCTAGCTATTGTGGGGTTAAAAATGTATATCAGATGACTCAGTGGTATCAAATGACCCAGATTTTCTGTAATCCTATAAAATATAGTTTGAGTTTATTATCAACTCAATCATTTAGTATCACAGAATAAGTAAATTCTAACAAAGTGATTATGCCATTATTGTCATTCTGAAATATGTAAAAAGCATCTTTCTGCTTGTATTATCCTCTTACTCTCTTCTTCCCATGTGGGAGTTTATTTCTGGTTCTGTCCCTTCACCATCAGCTATTATCTAGTGTATCACCGAAATGAATGTTACTCCTCTAACACCTGTTAAGATGATTGCTTCTAGCCTAAATCTGTTATTTTTCGTCTCTTCACAAGGTGTCATGGAGCTATAAGGAAAAATTAGAATACCCAGGAATCACCAACAATGTTTAGACAATGCAATCAGGATTCCAAATAAAATGTAATCACTGACCAGATGGCTTCACATGTGAATTCTACCAAGCGTTCCAGAAAGAATTAGTACCAATTCTCCTCCAACTCTTCAAAAAAATCCAAGTGGAGGGAAAACTGCCTAATTCATTCTATGAAGCCAACATCATCCTCATACCGAAACCAGGCAAAGATATTACAAAAAAAGAAAACTACAGACCAATCTCTCTAATGAATACAGATGCAAAAATCCTCAATAAAATTCTAGCAAATCGTATCCAACAACACATTAAAAGAATTATACATCATGACCAAGTAGGATTCATCCCAGGTATGCAAGGATGGTTCAACATAAGAAAATCAATTAATGTAATACACCATATCAACAAATCAAAGCAAAAAAATCACATGATCATCTCAATTGATGCAGAGAAGGCATTCGACAAGATTCAACATCCTTTCCTGTTGAAAACACTTCAAAAGATAAGAATACAAGGGAACTTCCTTAAAATGATAGAGGGAATATATGAAAAACCCACAGCTAATATCATCCTCAATGGGGAAAAATTGAAAACTTTCCCCCTAAGATCAGGAACAAGACAAGGATGTCCACTATCACCACTATTATTCAACATTGTGTTGGAGGTTCTAGCCAGAGCAATTAGACAAGAAAAAGAAATACAAGGCATCAAAATTGGAAAGAAGAGGTAAAACTATCAATGTTTGCAGACGATATGATACTATACGTCGAAAACCCGGAAAAATCCACAACAAAACTACTAGAGCTAATAAATGAGTACAGCAAAGTAGCAGGTTACAAGATCAACATTCAAAAATCTGTAGCATTTCTATACACTAGTAATGAACAAGCTGAGGGGGAAATCAAGAAACGAATCCCATTTACAATTGCAACTAAAAGAATAAAATACCTAGGAATAAATTTAACTAAAGAGACAAAAAACCTATATAAAGAAAACTACAAAAAACTGCTAAAAGAAATCACAGAAGACCTAAATAGATGGAAGGGCATACTGTGTTCATGGATTGGAAGACTAAATATAGTTAAGATGTCAATCCTACCTAAATTGATTTACAGATTCAATGCAATACCAATCAAAATCCCAACAACTTATTTTTCAGAAATAGAAAAACCAATAAGCAAATTTATCTGGAAGGGCAGGGTGCCCCGAATTGCTAAAAACATCTTGAGGAAAAAAAACGAAGCTGGAGGTCTCGCGCTACCTGACTTTAAGGCATATTATGAAGCCACAGTGGTCAAAACAGCATGGTATTGGCATAAAGATAGATATATCGACCAATGGAATCGAATAGAGTGCTCAGATATAGACCCTCTCATCTATGGACATTTGATCTTTGATAAGGCAGTCAAGCCAACTCACCTGGGACAGAGCAGTCTCTTCAATAAATGGTGCCTAGAGAACTGGATATCCATATGCAAAAGAATGAAAGAAGACCCATCTCTCACACCCTATACAAAAGTTAACTCAAAATGGATCAAAGATCTAAACATTAGGTCTAAGACCATAAAACAGTTAGAGGAAAATGTTGGGAGATATCTTATGGATCTTACAACTGGAGGCAGTTTTATGGACCTTAAACCTAAAGCAAGAGCACTGAAGAAGGAAATAAATAAATGGGAACTCCTCAAAATTAAACACTTTTGTGCATCAAAGAACTTCATCAAGAAAGTAGAAAGACAGCCTACACAATGGGAGACAATATTTGGAAATGATATATCAGATAAAGGTCTAGTATCCAGAATTTATAAAGAGATTGTTCATCTCAACAACAAAAAGACAGCCAACCCAATTACAAAATGGGAAAAAGACTTGAACAGACACCTATCAGAAGAGGAAATACAAATGGCCAAAAGGCACATGAAGAGATGCTCAATGTCCCTGGCCATTAGAGAAATGCCAATCAAAACCACAATGAGATATCATCTCACACCCACCAGAATGGCCATTATCAACAAAACAGAAAATGACAAGTGCTGGAGAGGATGCGGAGAAAGAGGCACACTTATCCACTGTTGGTGGGAATGTCAAATGGTGCAACCACTGTGGAAGGCAGTTTGGCGGTTCCTCAAAAAGCTGAATATAGAATTGCCATACGACCCAGCAATACCATTGCTGGGAATATACTCAAAGGACTTAAGGGCAAAGACACAAACGGACATTTGCACACCAATGTTTACAGCAGCGTTATTTACAATTGCAAAGAGATGGAAACAGCCGAAATCTCCATCAACAGAAGAGTGGCTAAACAAACTGTGGTATATACATACGATGGAATACTATGCAGCTTTAAGACAGGATAAACTTATGAAGCATGTAATAACATGGATGGACCTAGAGAACATTATGCTGAGTGAGTCTAGCCAAAAACTAAAGGACAAATACTGTATGGTCCCACTGATGTGAACAGACATTCGAGAATAAATTTGGAATATGTCCTTGATAACAGAGTCCAGCAGGAGGTAGAAACAGGGTAAGATAATGGCCAATAGGAGTTGAAGGGATACAGACGGTGTAACAGGACTAGATACAAAAACTCAAAAATGGACAGCACAATAATACCTAATTGTGAAAGTAATCATGTTAAAACACTGAATGAAGCTGCATCTGAGCTATAGGTTTTTGTTTTGTTTTGTTTTGATTTTACTATTATTACTTTTATTTTTTTCTCTATATTAACATTCTATATCTTTTTCGGTTATGTTGCTAGTTCTTCTAAACCAATGCATATGTACTAAGAAATGATGATCATGCATCTATGTGATGATGTTAAGAATTAATGATTGCATATGTAGAATGGTATGATCTCTAAATGTTGGGTTAATTTCTTTTTTTCCGTTAATTAAAAAAGAAAAAAAAAAGAGAAGGGATAATTGGAGCTGAAGGGATACAGACTGTACAACGGGACTGGATATAAAAACTCAGAAATGGACAGCACAATACTACCCAATTGTAATGCAATTATGTTAAAACACTGAATGAAGCTGCATGTGAGGTATAGGTTTTTTGTTTTTGTTTTTTTTTTTTGTTTTTTTGTTTTTGTTTTCTCTTTCTATTATTGTTTTAATTCTTATTCTGTTGTCTTTTTATTTCTTTTTCTAAATCGATGCAAATGTACTAAGAAATGATGAATATGCAACTATGTGATGTTATTAAGAATTACTGATTGTACATGTAGATTGGAATGATTTCTAATTGTTTTGTTAATTCTTTTTTTAATTAATAAAAAAAACTATCAAATGCAGAAAAAAAAAGAAATGAAAATCAAAACCATAATGAAATACCAAAAAAAAAAAAAAATGTGATCACTGAAGCAGTTTATAATCTGCAGTACAAACTTCATCAGAAAGTAGCCATTGAATATCAAAAGAGGAAAAAAGTGATATTGCCAGGTCAGAATTCACTGTTGTATGCCACTGAGCATGGTGTTATCAGGGGAAACGTGAAGAATAATGGCACAATTTTTTAAGTTCAGCTTCACCAGGATCTATTCATTCCCTCTAGTTGTCCAGAATCTACTTCCTGCATACCAATTTGCATAAATAGCACATGGAGAAGTGTTCTATTTATCTACTGTCAGATAAAATATATCTGCAATAGATAAATTTATGGCCTATAGCAACAACTTATTTTCTCTCAGGGTTCTTTAGCTTGACTGTGTTCAGCTGGCAGCCTGCCTTTGAGGTATCTAATGAGACTGCAGTCAGATGACGGCTGAGGCCTCTGAATGCTTGACTGGGATAGATGGAGTGATGGCTTACTCACCTGGTCCCTTCTCAATGCTGGCTATCAGCTGGGAGCATCTGTGGTTGACCAGAAGACCAATATGTAGCATCTCCATGTGTCTTGGACTTCTCATAGCAAGACAGCAGATTACAGGAAGAATTGTTCCAAGAACAAGCTTATCCCAAGCCTTATAAGTAGCCCAGGAAGAAGATGCAAAGTCTTTTATGATCTCATCTTAAAAATACAATAACATCACTTTCACAGTATAGAATCAGTCAAGAAAATCATGAAGGTGATCCAGATTCAAGGAGAGGTAAGTGAGATTCCAGCTCTTTATGTCAGGAGCAGCATATATAGAAATAGTAGAAAAACTGATGGCAGCCACCTTGGGAACTTTTATCACAGAAAGTTAATTGTTGCACTAAGATTTCCATGTCTTGGGGAAAAACTCTTTACCACTAATGAATAGCGACTTTGTCTATGAGTGACACCTTGATTATTGAGGTAGAATTTTAAAAGATAGAAACTTTTAATCCCCAGTATTTCCTGAGTTTCCCTTATTCCCTTTAACACTCAATCCATATATTTAACATTGCTTGATCTCTCTTTCCATTGTGCCCAATATTCTTATTAACTCCCAAACACCACTTTTAGTTCATTTCATCTTTAGCATCTTAATTGTAAACTGAGGATTATGTCCAAAGACACAGCCTACATTCCCTACACCAAATTTCTAACAGGCAAAGCTCCAAGCAATCACATGGACTTGCATCCCTCAAACACAATCTCAGTCTGGCTTCTTTTTATTTTTCCAACCCAGTAGTGTCTAATAGTTAATTTAACCCCAAGCCACTGAAAATTGAAAAAATAAGGAATAGTAACCTTTCAGAAGCCTGTCAGAAATGGTATATTCTTCCTCTTACATCTTCTTCTCTCCAAAACTCTGTATTTCTTTGGCATTTAATTTCCCTTGATCTTGAATAAACTTTGTTATTGGGTGAAGCATTCTTTTTTATTTATTTCTGATTCCATTTCAGTTGAATGAACTTGTTAGTCCCTAAGCTCAGTCACTTGAGACCTCATTGAACACAGTCCCACCCACCAACACCTGCCCACCTCCAGGCAACGTATTGTTAAACTCAGCTTTCTGAGGCCTTAGAAAATAATTTCTATTTCCAAAGACATCAGATTATACCCGATAAATCCAATGGGACCTTGACTGAGCAGTCCCTTATTCACAAAGGATTTAAAAAAGACTTCTCAGTACTCCGGATAAATCCCAGAAACTGATTTTGATGAATAGATTTCCATACAATCTGGAATTTGCACTCGAGCAAAAATTCTGACCATGACAGGTGGCTCTTAAAATTTAAGAACATGGATGACTATGTTCAGAATTAAGAAATAACTGTTTATCTTTAATTCTACCAGCATTGCAAGCAGAAACTTTGACTGAGATTCTTATTCAATGCAAGTGGTATCTCCATTTGGGCATAGCCCTAGATGAGAGATGTTAAAAGATCTTAAGCTTTCAGAAGAGGTGACAATGTGTCCCATCCCTAATGCCAGACATCTCAGAGGAGAGAAGACCCTGTCCATTACATAATTCTTCACCTGTGCAAGTTGAACCATGAACAGATGGTTTCATTAGACACATAAAATATCATAGGCAGAAAAATTTACGTGGTATAAAGATATTCAGAGTAACTTGGGGCTTTGATAAATGCTTCAAATCAAGAGTGTAATACCAAAAGAGTGGATGCAAGAAGACAGATTTGAACTTCAACTGTGGTTGCCTGAGTTACTCAGGATAAAAGTACCTACCCCACCCCCACACCCATCCCCACTTTATCATCTACATTAACTTGACTTTACTGCACCTTTAGCATAAGTTGACAATTCCATTCAGCTCTTGCCTGGAAACTCTTGCTCACACAAGTAATGTAATTGCTCATTACATGAACTTTCCCAACCTTCCGAATTTCCAATTCACCCTTCAATAATATTTATCAACAGACAGCTAATGACTTCAGACTGCCGAACTCCTTACCTCAATATCCTTGCCTAGGTATTTTGAGCATTCCTAAACTGTTGACATTATCCTTTCCCAATCCTAATCAAGACTGTTTACTGAAAGACTGCACCTAAACCAAACATCTGATTCTCAGTAAAATCTCACCTTGCCCTCTCTCCTCTAAAGGGGTTACAAAGATCAGTGGAGATGGTTTTCTCACCCGCCGCAGCAAGCAGTAAACTCAATTTTGCCTTGTGAGCAGGTTGTATTGGTGAGATTTATGGAGCTGGCATTTGACAGAAAGTGCTCAGATGCCAAAAAGTGAACCTGTGAAGATTCTAGAAGAGGGAAGGGAGTGCAATTGAGTGGAAGTGCAGATATGCTATCAAAAGTTGAAATATGTGGCTACTATTTCCCTCTCTATCCTAGTCCTATGAAGTATGAGTTCAAAAAGTTGCTCTACTTCTTGAAATACTGAGACCAGAGCCCAGCTTTGGGCCACTACTTTCTGGCTTTTACAGGCATTAAATGTATGGGAAGCTAACTTTCCAGAACTTCCTGAATCATTGCAAATATACACAGAGAAGGAGAAAGAACAATTGGCAAGGATTGCCATGTTCTTGCCTCCCACTCACATTGAAGAAAGACATAGCACTTGGCACAACTGGAAGACAGATCCAACCTCTTAACACATTAAAACAAAATCGATATTGTACTGAGGATTCATTCCTTGGGGAATGGGAGAGAAAACAGGTAACAGCATGAATTTAATAAATTGCCTTATTAGACATATCCATTCTTTTCCCCTCAAAGTTCTTAAACTGAACAAAACCAACCCTTCTCTCCTTTCTTTTCCCTTCCATTTAATAAAATCCCTTCTGGAATACAGAACAGTTTAGCCCTTCCTACCTCACCTAGCCAAACAAAAGCCCTGCAATTAGCTAAAACGTCCCCCATTCAATATAATTTGTGGACAACTGATTGTCACCCCAGCCAGAGCAAGGGGGCCTCACTCCCCTCACACTTTCCCAGAGTGGCTTATCAAAGTTCACCCCAAAAATTCACATACACATTCCATTTATATGATATTCAACTTACACCAGACCTCTAAAATTGAATTTTTGGTTAAATCCAAATCATCTGTATACTGAACACTGAAGCAACCATTCTAGCAGTGGAAGAAATCTTTAATCAAGAGAAAGTAGCAGGAGGTTATGGACAAGTATTCAGTGACCTGGAAAATTAAAATGAGGATTAATTTCAACCAACAACCTGGTGTGTGTGTGTTTGTGTGTGTATGTGAGAGAGAGAGATTTTAAATAGCAGAAAGCCAAATATCTTTGTTCTAGTTTCTGAGGCAATTTACTTTTTGTTTGCTTTGTCACAACAGAAAATGGCTGAATTTGATTTGCATTTAGGGCATAAAATTGTACTCCAAATAGAGATAATAATAGATACACGTTATATATGTATGCATAACAACACCCACATTAACATTTATAAGATACGATATTTTTGTTGTTGTCTCGAAATCGCCCTGTTATTTAAATGAGAAAGATCACTGCCTTTTAGAGTAATTTGGTTGGGAAAAGAGCAATCTGGGGGCAGGGATAGACCACTGAATAGGTAGAGAAAAGAAATAGATTGTAACATCACTTCTTCCACTGACCGATTGTGTGGGTTTTGTCAGATCTCTTCCCCACTTTAACCCTGGGATGCTGGGTTTTTTCCCCCCTGCAAAACTAGGAGATTGAATTCAGACAAGACTTAGTGATGTTCTTCCTATGATGCTCTGGGTTCATAATTGTTCTATGATTATATAGCCTTGACCAACATTCACATCAGTTTTATATGATATGTAATCACAGCGTTAGAAATGGCCCTATTTGGGAATGGCTTAATAACTCTTTGGTGCCCAGGTAGCAGCTTGGTTTCTGTTGTTGCTGCTGCTGCTCTTGCTTGCTATCATTCTGGGAAAGCAAACATTCTTTGCTGATCGTCATTGTTCTGAGGTGTGTGCATCAAATAATAGGCAGTTTTCAAGCCTCTTTGACAGGTGCAATTACATGCATCCAGACACCCACACAAATAAGCCTGATGAAGTCAGGCATCTGTTTTCCTACACATGCTGCTCTCATCCCACTAATGCCTCGTGATATTCTTCTCTCTTGCAAGGGTGAGAAATGGGGAGTTCTCAGAAACTCGAACCCCTGAATTAATCCTCAAATAGCTCACTCGACTACTATGGCCATAGGCAGCCGCAGAGACACGGGGTGACCAGAAGGTAATACATATGGAGAGAACAGTGCCTGGCCAATGGGGCAGCAGAGAGGTAGTGCCGGCCTTTAGCCCCAGGATTTTGCCCTAATAATATTGGTTACCTACCTGAGCATGTCAAATTTCCGTTTTATCAAATATGGGAAGGCTTACAGCTTTAAATAAAGGCTAAGCAGCTCCTACAGTCCCCTTCCATCAGCAATGAAGATAAAGGACAGAATCCAAAAATATGAGTTGCAAGAGAGGCTGGCCAGTGAGTGAATGAACTAATTGGCCATGAGAAAACAAAATCTGCATACACAGAGCACTAACCTTGGTCATCATATTCAATTTAGGAACTCTAAGAACTGCAGCTTGGCGAGTATCCTTGTCTTGGGCCATAGCCGCTCTTCGGAGAGCATGGTTTTTGCAGATTCTAGAAAAACGAAGACCACAAAAGGGCTTGTTAAGCACAAGGTTGGCATTGAACTTTTGCTGGATTCTAACTCCTTTTATTGCAGAATTGTTCCTAGGGTTTTGAATCTTGAAAATCCTTTGTTCTTGAAGCTGATTTAAGCACAAGGTTGGCATTGCACTTTTGCTAGATATTAACTCCTTCTATTACAGAATTATTCCTAGTGTTTTGAATGTAGATAAACCTTCATTCTTGTAGCTGATCTACACATTGTTGATATGTATTTATCAAAGAATTATATCTAATCAAGTTATCCTAAATGTCTAATTAATAAATTCATTTATTTGATGGCTCTTATGTTAAACGTTGCAGATTCCAAAAGGAAAATTACTTTTTTTCTTTACTGTTCTCGTTAACAAAAATTACATTTGTTATATACAGTAAGATCAGCTAACAGTAAATGTCTATTTAAAGGCCACCTAAGAAATGTTTCTATATAAATGGAAGGTTCAGATGAGATTTCCATGTGAATCCCTTAAAGCACATGCCTGCTAGAATGTGATTTTAGTACATTCATTTATTCAACAAGTTTATATTATGCGTCAGTTACCATGGTAGGTGTTAGATAGGCCATACTAAATAGAACTGATATATATATACCCTTCATAATCATGGCATATACCAACTGTTACTACAAATGATCATTGTACAGATCAACACATGAATAAATATGTAATTTTAATCTCAGTTATGTGCATTACTCATCCAATATTCAATACTTATTAGCACTTATTAAGTGTCTTCTACATGTAATACACTAACAGAGACCAAGATAATAAAACTTAGACCCATATTCAACAGTCTTAAAACCCAATAGGAATATTTACATTGTCTTAAAGTATAGCAAATGATTGGAGCAGCTGAAGGAAAAATTTGAGAAAATTGTATGGTAGCCCATGGCAAATTCTGGGATCTGTCCTTGTTATGAGTGCTTTGAAAGCTATTGCTTTTTTATTTCTTTGCTTTGTATGTGTGTTATATTATACAATTAAAAAGTTAAAAAAAAACAGTATAGGAGAATGAGGCAGAACAGAAAAATTGAAGACAATGTCTAAACTTGGTGATGTATTCTTCTAGAAGAGTGGGTTATTGCTGTATCTTCCTTCTCTTTGATCACATACTCCACATTTCCTGTATTCCACATTGGTTGAAGTATAAGAACTATCTTACAATCTATGAATGGAGTGCCATTCAAATGGTGAAAGTAAAAGTAGTACATGATGTTAGTTAAGAGAGAGACAATCAAAGTCTGAAGTGTAATGGAAGAAATGATGTACAAGTTGGTAAAACTGATCTACAAATTGGTAAAAAAGGCAGGCTGATATATTTTCATAAAGTAGTAAGGTCAATAAAGCAGAAATGAAGAAGCTATATTCCAAATATGGAGCTCAACATGTAAGAAGGATTTGAGACTGTTGGTTTAATAGAAGGATGCCTAAACACTAAGAGTTTAAATTTTATATTGAAGAACAGTTGAAGATGAATCTGGGAAAGTAAAATGGGGCTAGCTTGTAGAAAGCCTTCAAAATTCATGACTGTTTAAACCATGGGGAATAATTTAGGAATTGAGGACATTGGTTCTAGTTAGTATTTACTCAGAGAATTCTAGCAATAAAGAATAAAATGTATGGCGAACAGTGAGTGGGAGAAAGATCAAAGGTGATGGTGGAGTTATACAGAGAAGGTAGGGTGTAACAAACGAGTATGATTGCTGAATCATTACGTTGATATTTCTTCTAGTTTCCAGTATCTTAGAACAGCTAGAAGTAAGAACCTTAAATTGTGGAATTATAACCCATACCAAACTCAGAAATCTGTTCTACAACCAATTGTTGTGAGGTGCTACGAATTTTATTGCTTTTTTGTATATATGTTATTTTTCACAAACAAAAGAAAAAAGTCCATTGTAATGATAAATGCACAGCTTTATGATGATATTGTGAACCATTGATTGTATACTTTGGATGATTACATGGTATGTGGATATATAATACATACCAATAAAAATTTTTTTTAAAAAATGTATGGGGACTAGTAATAAGGTTTAGCTCATACCCACTGGATAATGGTAGGGCAATTTAATTGCCCTTATAGTGTAAAAAGATGTGAATAGAGGGATATCACTAAGATTGAAAAGGAAGAAACAGGTGCAAGAATTGTGATTCAGAAATAATTTTTAGGATTTACTAAATGCCTAAGTATGCTGGTAATGTGAGAGGAAGTAGTCCAAGATGATTCCAAGATATTTATCTATGTTTATATGTGTGGGAGAGAGACAGAGAGAGAGAGAAAGAGAAAGAAACATTGTGAAAATTATACAGTATTTTTTAAAAGCTTTTTTACTTTATTCAATACAGATTCTATATTCCACGAAAACTACTTGACCAAAACCATTGGGGCATTTGATTGATTCATGGAATTTTTTTTCTTTAGCATATAAAAGTTTGAATAAAGAATCAAGGATTTTACAGAGGAAGGTAGATGTCAACTTCTGTTTTAAGTCTCTGTTTCCCAAGTAAGGGCTATTAAATGAGGAAGCAATCTTTGAAATAATAATAATAATAACAACAACATCATATAATACTTTATCACTTAAAATAATTTAGACCATTCTATGGTTAAATATTTTTCTATACCCACGATCTACAAATGAAAATTAAGCTTAAAAATAGTCAAATTACCTTATTAAGTTTGGGGAGACTGCCAAGGAGAAGAGCACTGATCATCTATCCCCAAAGCACAACTTACATATTTATCATAAGTTTAGTTCTCAGGAAGCAAAGTCAATGCTCTTATTTTATTGGCTTATCCTTACTTACTAGAGTGCAGAGAAGAAATGAACTAACGAAAACGAGATACTGAAAATGACATCTCAAACTGAAAAACAAAATCAGGTCTTATTCTTAAGTATTTATCATTGATGACAAGTTTTCTGTGCATATTTATTAAGCATGAACTTTGGAATGATATGTCCTATTGTGGAAAACACTGATCATTCACTAGCTACCACCCTAAGAGTAGGAAAATCAGTCTGATATTTCTAGAAAACACTATACTTACACATGAGGATCCACAACTTCTATTCAACATTTGCAGAGCATTTTTATCCAAATGATGCTCTTTAACTCTTACACAGGCCCTGTAGATGGCCATCGTTTTGACCGTCTCCAGGTCAGAAGCAGACATTCATAGAGGTGACATGATTTTCCTAAGTGGAATCAGGGAGTGAGTGATAAAGCCAGGATTCCTTTCTAAGGTACCTGGTCCCCAAGCCAGGGCTCTCAGAAGGCAGACTCTTTGGTGGGATGAGAAGGGTGCTTGAGACCAAACAGGTATGAATTCAACTCTTAATTCCATCATCTGATGGGTGATCTGGCATGTTTTTCTACATGTGCTATTAGGCTCTTTAAAGATTCTCTGCTCTTAGAGTTTTTGTGAGGCTTAAATGAGATAATGTTTATGAAAGCACTTTTTAGTATTAAAATTATGTAGAAATGTTGGGGATTGTGATGTATTTGCCAAAGGGAAGCTGAGCTGATATTTGGAATGGCCTTTTGGGAATGTTTTCAGTGAGAAAGAAATTGCCTGTGAAACAGCCCCAATCACAAATGCAAATTCTGCTGGCAAATGTGGCAGAACCTGGAAAAGACACATTCAGATATTATTTCTTTATCTGTTTGATGTCTCTGACTAAGGGAATGGAGCAGCTGCTACTGTTACCATCACTGACATGATCATTATTCTCAGATTATTGATGGGAAAACCAAGTACAGATAATGTGATTGTGTGTGTTAGCGTGTAAAATTTTAACCTAATGCCTAACACATAAAAAACACTCAATGAATGATATTATTATTGCTGCTACAGCTTTTTAATGTATTTAGTCAAGGAGATCAAGTCGTAACATGTGTTATTCAAAGATAATTTTTAAGTCCTAGTGGATTCCTTGGATATCAAAAGACAGTTTGAAGTGGCCTTTGGGTTTAATTTTGCAATGGGACTCATTTAAAAAGAAATAGCATTTACAATTGGATGAGGAGGCAATAACGGTACTTTTAAATGTGGAATACAATATCCGATGCTGGGATATTTAGTTCATAATAAGTTCTAAGACTATATTAGTCAGGGTTCTCTAGAGAAACAGAGTCAACACAAGACATCTATAAATATGAGATTTACAAGGTGTCTCATGCAACCATGGGAATGGAAGTGTCCAAAATCTGTAAGGCATTCTGTGAAGCTGGCAGCTCCAGTGAAGGGTCTGGATGAACTTCACAGGAGAGGTTCACTGGCTGAAGTGAAAAAGTCTCTCTTTCCCCTTAAAAAGCATTCAATTGATTGGATTATCTCAGATGTAATCAGCCACAGATGCAATCAATTGACTGATGATTTAATACTGGCCTAACTTGCTGCAAGGACATTTTGTGGCTGTTTGTTAAACCAGAAGGCTGTTTGGTAAATCTGTGGCTGATTACATCTGTGATCAACTAACGCATGCCTCCCATCAATGACATAATCCAATCAATTGAATGCTTTTTAAGGGGAAAGAGAGACTTTTTCACTTCAGCCATGAACCTCTCCTGTGAAGTTCATCCAGACCCTTCACTGGAGCTGCCAGCTTCACAGAATGCCTTACAGATTTTGGACACTTTCATTCCGGTGGTTGCATGCGACACCTTGTAAATCTCATATTTATAGGTATCTTGTGTTGGCTCTGTTTCTCTAGAGAACCCTGACCAGTGTTTGTGTGACCAGACGACTGGACATCATCACTTGGCGCCAGAACCTAACCATCACAAAGACTGAGGGTTTTCAGAGTAGAAATAATAATAATAATAATAATAATAATAATAATAACATCAACTGAGTACTTACTGTGTGCCAGATATCATGGATGTTCTTTTTGTGCCTTATCTCACTGAAATCTTACAAATACTCTACAAAGTTGATATCGTATAGATGTATCATATGAGGAAAGCAGACACACAATGTATATAAGTGGTTGAGTCTGGCTATAAACCCATGTCATTTATTTCCAAGCTAGAGCTCTTTATACCACCATGCTCTCCCTCCCAAAATATTGTTGAAAGTTAGGCTGAATTAATGGGAATATATTTTATGGGAAAGGAGATTTGGTGGGTTCTGTTCTACTTTTTACTTTCTAAATGACTTGATTCTTGGCAATGGTGAAAGTTACAAGAAATATTGCCTGGCTATAGGACCACAAGGATGGTGAGGATATTTGGAAACACATCATATGAGCATCTGAAGTGATATTTATTCAGTCCAGTAATGTTCATGAATCATATTCAAATATTTAAAGTGCTGTCAAGTAGAGGAAAAATTACAAATGCGTTCTTAAGGTAAAGTTTTAGAATTGTAGGGTATAATAAGATACACTGAGATGAAATCAGCTCTGAATATATGTTGGAACTTTCTTTAGAGTAGACCAAGCGGATGATGTAACAGTCTGACTCCAGATATCTCTACAGCAAGTCGTCTGTCGTTGGTGGTATTTAAGCATCCTTTGCTTATCTGGTATGTGGCAGAGAACATTCAGCTATATGATGGGGATCTGACTTGATAACTTTAAAGTCCCTTCCAGATTTTGGATTCTGAGGTTCTGTGAAATGGCCAACCAGACATTACAATTCTGTGCTGAGGATTGAATTATGAATATGGATGTGTTCACAGATTTCCCCCATCTGAAGTCAATGAAAATAATTCTGAACCTATAGCTCTATTTGTCTTCATCTCCATAAGGGCTAGTTTGCTATTTTACTGCAAGAGAGGACAAGCCAATCTTCATAAGGGCAGAGGAGGTGAGCAATGGAACTGAAGGAGGGGCTTATATAGTGCAGGTCGAATAGAATTGTGCAAGACCAACTGAAGGTGGTTCAGAAGGAAGGTAGGAAAATTACTTGACTAAAGTTTTCTGT